>NW_001813975.1:1728331-1732559 GCF_000149585.1 Histoplasma mississippiense | reverse complement strand
CAATACTCGGGAATCCACTGGCCAAAGAAGGACTGACGCGACTTAGAACCCCTAAATTGCAACCTGACGAAGCTTTCAATCTTGCCCAGCAATTTCAGCCAGTCACTGGATATCGAAATGGAGATTGGATCTGGCGCCGACGATGTCAAAGGGGCCTCCGGAGTGGGAACTGTTGTCAGAGAAAGAGATCCGACAAAATAACATAACAATAAGCTACAAGTGAACGACGTGCGCCATCCTAACCCCCATAGCCACATCTCTATTCGGGATTAATGACGGATTCCAAAGCCAAAAGGGAGGGGGATATCAAAGAGCTTAACCACACAGAGACATCTCCCCAGGAATGGACAGTGGTTGAGATATCGCAAAACAGTTCTGTCTGATGGAAGGAATTCTCTTTGCACAACAGCAGTCCGCCAAATTGGCAAGTCCTGAATCTCTTCTTCGGGTCCATCCTGCCTGCCTGAAAAATCTGCAGCCGCCACAAGCCTTGAAGGGCAGAAACTTCTGCCGGGACGTTGATCGTTGATCGAGAGGAAAAACATATCCGGAGGCAATTTGAAGTTATCCTGTCCTCCATGGTCCAATATTTTGTGAAATGTGCCGAGAAGATTTTTAAAACCGGTTGCTCTGGTTGCCTTTCCTACTATGTATTTTGAGGATGGACGTGGCGCTTGAAGTAATTCTATCGTCGGCGCTTTTCGACAGCTATGAAGTGCAAGTGTTGGCGGCGCAGGGCTGGACTATGCCTCTTTTCTTGATATGGGTATCGTCCATTCGTTGATTGAGGCTTCATATAGGAACGATATTGAAAAGTATGATCAACTGGAAGCTCTGTTCAAGTAAATAGGTTGGGGTTTGCAACACAGCCTGACAATGCGAGAATGAAGAAATGCACAGCCTAACAAAGCCCAAATATACTGAGGATCTGTGGGCGTGTATTGTACCCCGTTTGCTAGTTTTTGCTCTTATTGTCTTGTGGGAATTTGTCTCTATGACAGGAAACATTGTCTAGATAGAGGGAATCGTGGCGGCGTCCCAGACGCATTTACATTCTCCGAAGAATTATACACCACGCACTGTGTTCCTCTCTTATTCCAGATCCAAAGGAAGCAAAATTCGGAAAAGGTGGATATGACCATTGTGAAATGGCAATGTAGAAACTAGGTTGCTGATCATATCAGCAAAGTTGAAATCGCCTAAATAATAGCCTTCCCTGTGCCACCACCACCTGGTTAGCTAACCTTGTTTTTTTCTGCAGGCGCTTTTTCTACTGGGATGTGGATTCGGCAATGAGATCATGTACGCAAACTTCCATATCTTTTGCAGAGTAGTTTGTTATACGGCCGACAATGCTACGGGCACTTTTGCCATTGCTTCCTGTTTTTTTTTTGTTGTTTGGGGGGAGGTGGTGGGGAGTTTCACTGGCGAAGGCTCGACTCAAATATCTTCACTCCTCACTTTGCATCTCATTTATTTTTATCCATGGATCTCGCTCGCTTTTCCGCCTTGTTTACATTTTGGCCGAATAATCCAATCAAGCAAGGCTGCATCCCAGTTCTGTATTCATGCAATTACATTCGGGAAATATGAGGATATGTGTAATTGCAACGAAGTATTATACTTGATAATCGATAATCATTGTTCTCTTTTATAGCACTTTCTTTCCACAGAGTCCACAGCAATCGACAAAAGGATATATATGTACGTTGCGAATGTATTTTACCGCAAAAGCCTCCATCTCTGTTGACGAGGGTTAGTTGGCAAAAATGAGATAGGGATCTGAAACCATGTTCCTCAAATCACACCTTCAAGAATCTGATGAGCTTTCGTTGAAAAAACATGCTGCTCTCAGATGGGGGTTAGTAGCACAAAGATATTCCTTCAAGGTGGACAAAAAGCACGCTACCACTAAATCCTCAGCCTGGGTTATTATGAATTATAAATTGAAAGATTCAAACAAGTTTTCTCACCAGAAGCATGCCGCACATGGGGGGAAATAAACATGACGACCCATTCCCTTAGAGAGAATAAATAATCAACCCAGAGATTACAGGGATAATTATAGGAAACTAACTAATAAAACAATCAACAATCAGCAATAAATAAATTAACAAATAGACACAAAGACAAATGGAGAAAGGAGGAGCTTGTCTAAATTCTTACAACGTATAAACGCAAGGCTATTTCGTTTAGAGCTGCGTTCGTGCTCTCTTTCGTGCGCTACCTTTGGCCGGCGTTTCGGCCTCCCGGTCGTGACTTCGCTTTTCCTTTTGATCAAGCACAAGGCTGAGCACATCGAAGCCAAACTGTGGGTATTCCAAACACATGGTTTTGAACTCCTGCTCCGCCTCGTGGCGCAGGACATGGCTCCTCGTCGCCCAAAAGGCGGCAACAGGTTTTCGAATAACGATATCGTCCGCGGGAGTATTGCCGTAGACATATCTGGCGTATGCGATTTCGCCACGCGCTGTGCTGTTGATGCGATGGATCTTGCTGTGGGCCAGTTGCTTGAGCTTCTGCAGGCCGAGTTTCTCGGCTAGGGTGTATATGCGCGCATGTTTCAGCAGCTGCTCGCCAGAGTCATCGATGGCTGGAATTGAAGGGTGGGTTTCGAGTGCGTCCGACGGCGCGACAAGGCGTCTTGGAAAATATTCGCCGGTGTACTGATATTGAAGGAAGCAGCCTATGGTATCTAACGTCTCGTCCTCCAAAATGATGCGACGCTATGGGGCGCGAAAGAGATCGGTTAGCCGATTTTTATCCCGTGCTTGTATCACCCCGCCTATTGCCAGTAGCTTTCCAAAACCCATTGCAGAAGTGGGCTTAGAGGGTAGGGTAGCGTACAGGGCCATCGTCAGTGAAATGTGAGATTGCGTCTTTGAAAAAGGGGCTCGCCGTCAGTATGGCTTGATGTGCAGTGACGGTGGTTTGCTCATCGCCTCTGCCAACAACCAATTCCACGATCGGCGATTTTAAGAACCTATGATAATAGGTGGGCAGCGCCACTCGTCAGTTGTCTGTTGCTATACAAAAACCGAAATTTTTGAATGCGTTTGCTTGCATTTTGATGGCCGTCTGGCATATCATGTGCACGGCCCGCAGGCCAGTACGTGGACATTCTCATGCACACATGGGGAGAGGAGATATGGCTCTCGACTGAATTACTAAACTACTCACTCGACAAATGTGGATTCCTTGTTGTCTGAAGTTGGCGCACCTACTTCCTCCCCATCGGCGCCCGCAACTTCTGCTCCATCCTCCACAGCTTCCGCACTTTCGACCTCAACAGGAGTCTCCGTAGAAGCGGCCATTTCTACATCGCCATCCGCACCGATCTCAATTCGTGGTTCCGCCATTCGGCTACAATTGTTCAACAACAAAGACGTAGAAGAGAAAGGAAACGTTTAGGTATCTGAAAAAGATTGACTGCTGTCCGCCAAAGGGATGCGGAATGCGCAATTGATATTGCGATAGAGAACCAAAGGACTTTATATAATTCGGATATGAAGGATTAAAAAAAAGGGGGTCACAAGGAGCAAAAATAATAAATACAATTGAAACAAAGCTCGGTGATAACTTATCTCAGTGCCTCAGCCTCTCTCAAGATATTTTCGTTGCAAACTAGCCACAGACTAACTCCTTTGAATACCTGCCAAGCCCTGCTAACTTCTTTGATCACCTGCCAAGTCCTGCTAACTTCTGCACCAATGAGAACACAGCAACGTAAGCAACAAAAAATATCTCGTAGAGAGTCTGAGAAAGAACGGTCGCCCCTCTGGTGATACTGAAAATCTCCACCATACAAATTCATCCTCTATCTGCGAAGGCATACATCGACATCAACCACACAGGTTTTCTGACTGAAAACCATACCATTCAATTCTTTTATATATTATCTACAACTTGTACTATCCTAAAAGTTATCACAGCCTAATACCAGCATGGAAACTCCAGTTGAAAATACCTCCTTATTTGGCCTCTTTGACCTCACGTCCGGCGCATACTCTTCTGAGTTATCATCACCTCCTCCTTCATCAGACATCAATGATGGTTATGAGACAGTGGATGATACTGAGGAATCTTCTGGATTAGACAATGAGTCCAACAACAGTCCTTCCCAACGCCGATACTATGTTCAAAAACAAGGCCCTCGTCGCAACCGTGGCACTATCAGCAGTTGCAGGATTTCACACAATTTATGGCTGGTCGATCGATAGGGAAGTTG
>NW_001813975.1:1711029-1728051 GCF_000149585.1 Histoplasma mississippiense | reverse complement strand
GGAAGTCAGGCTTCATCAAGGCTCCGTTAAAGACCTTGGAGAGGAGCCTGCTCTGGGCTGAGAAGAACATGGGTATATAACCCCCGTTGAATGGACTGCAACCATGAGTGTTCAGCTCTCTTGGAGTCTGCAGTGATCATACAAGGCCGTGCCCCTGGGAATTCAGCAATATCCCGTTGTTGCTGCTCACCAAGTCCAGTCAATGGAACAAGTTGGATGGTTATCCTTCCTGTTAATATTGAATAGGAATGAAGAATAAGGCTTTTGCCAAACCCAGTCCGCGCAATAAACAGAGTGTCACCATATCCATATATTAATCGCCGTACAGTACGGACCTGTTCTGGATGAGGACAGAGGGTACTTTCTGGCTTTCCATCTCTTAGCAGCCGCTTCAGACATGCCTCAATCACACCATACTGCTGCTTAACATGGTCTGGATGTGAGTATTTCCCAATTAATTCAGGCATACTTTGGATATCCATCACTAATATAGCATCTAGAGCGCTAGGTGATAATGTTGTTTCAATGTCTTGTGGCTCTGCCAGTGCAGCCCTTCTGTGCCGTATTTGATGTCGACTTCGCCGTTTCCGACGGTCCGGTGTGGGGTCTGATTTGCCACGAACCATCTCACAAGATTCTCAATAATTGGAAGATATTATCAGGAGCTCATAGAAGCCTATGGGAGGTCGCAGAGGTTTGCAGGGGTTCACTGTGTAAGGTATAACCCTACTTTGTGCCACAGAAACCAGATGGTCTGACTGAGAGGTAGTATCATCAAGAGAATGTTATTTGTTGGTAGTCGGACATTCTAGGCTTAATTCTGAGCATCCGAGTATGTTTATCTTGCTGATAGGATATGTGGTTGAGAATCTATAGATTATTTTTGAAAAATCAGTATACATTCTGGTGAAAAAACACGAAGTGACCATTTTTGACACGGTTGTTCGTACCTCAAAAGGGCTCCTATCATAATAAAAAATAGTGTGTTCTATAGCTTTTTGATAGACAAATCTCCCTTACTATGCCGAATTGTGTCAATTGATAAGGATGGAGTTGGCGCATGGAGCAAAGTTGGCCATCCCTTCAAAATGACCCGGGGTTACTAACAATGCGCGACCGTTCTTTCTCAGAC
The DNA here is from genome assembly GCF_000149585.1 of Histoplasma mississippiense. Lineage (NCBI taxonomy): Eukaryota > Fungi > Ascomycota > Eurotiomycetes > Onygenales > Ajellomycetaceae > Histoplasma > Histoplasma mississippiense. The sequence continues at coordinate 1,726,919 of NW_001813975.1, read as the reverse complement.
GCTTCGCGAAGGAAAATTTTCCTCCTTCCTAATTAAGACTAGTTTAAGCCATGTAAATTATGATTGGTCCAAAAGATCTCAGCACTTGGCAGAAGTCAAAAGGAGTTAGCTTATAATTTTACGAAGCGAAGTGGCTGAGGAACTGAGATAAATCACTCGGATCACTCGAGTGAGCGGAGTGATCACAGCTATCCTCACTCTGATAGCTATCTTGGCAAGAGCTATCCGAGCTATCCTCATGTATCTCAAGATGTATATAAACACACTTATTACCCTTAGGATCAAGGAGCTTATCTTCTTGATCACGATCAATTTCATCTTACTTACTCTTCTACTACCTTTACTTATACTCAGTTACATGGTGCGACTATAAGTTCACCTTTAAGTATACTTCTTCACGACGCATACCCTTAAGTCTTCGCCTCTATCTGTAAGCCCTACTAGGTACTCATACTGTTTACTTTAAAACGGCCGCTGTAGCTATTGCTAATCATTCTTTAGATATCCTTCTTGACATTATATCTTAACTTGCCTATAAAAAAAAACTACCTTCTGACTTAGTGAACAAGCTCAGCAACACTATATAAGCCCCGACTTTACCTTATACCACTCTACAGACACACCTAGGTTAGAGACGCAGTAGCATCAAAGTGGCTATCTTGAACGTGACAAAACCATTGAAGTGATCAAACACAAGTATTCATGATATGATATGAGTGATGAGATTGCAGAATATGTGAGGATCTATGATATTTGTTAACATATTAAGATACCACAGCATAAGCTGTATGAGTTGCTACAACGACATCCAGTGCCAGATAAGAAATAGCATACAATCAGTATAAACTTTATTGAAGACCTATCAGATAATAAAAAGGGAAGTCATACAATGCTATTATCATAATTGTTGATTTGTTCACTAAATGAGCCATAATTGTACCCACATCTTCAAAGCTAGATGTGGAGGAACTCGCGGACATTATTGTATGAAAGTTCTTGTAAAGAACTTTGACCTATTTGTGAACATTATTAACAACTGAAATACATTAATAAACAGCAAGTTCTGATCAACATTATATTACTTACTCTATGTCTGATGAAAATTATCAACAGCCTTTCATCTGCAAACCAACGGTCAAACGGAATGATTAAATCAGGTGATTAAATATTATCTTTACATGTATTGCAGCTATCAGCAGAATAACTGAATAGAATGGATTTCTCTGACACAATAAGCATATAATAACACCTTTCATGCATTGATAAAAATGACATCATTTGAAGCGATAATCGGCTGACCAACTTAACTTTGTATAGACGTGAAACCCCCAAGCATGAGCACATCAAAATCAGTGATAGAACAAGTGAAACAGATGAAGCAAGCAGAAAATAGAATCTGAAAATGTCTAGAAGCTGTCAAAACAACTGAGAAAAAATATTATGAGCAATATCATATATCAAAAAGTTTTAAGATAGAGAACTGAGTAATGCTATGTGTAATAAATATATTCACCTTGCAATCTTCACTCTAACTAGATCATTGATTTTTGAGTCCCTTTCAAATAATTGATATATGCAGTATGCAGATATACAAACTGAAGTTTATATTATAATATAAAGAAATTTATTCTGTGTTCTATGTTTCCTTTCTCAAATCATATCACATGTATAATAAACAGATCCTACAGACAGAATTGATAATTATAAATGCACAAAAAAAATGAAAAGTTGAAGTTATATTGAATAAACATCAATATCATAATCAAACACAATATCTTGTTAAATGGAAGAATTGCACAGATGTGGATAATTCTTAAGAATCTGGAGAAAATTTGATGAATAGTTAGAAGTACTTGAAACAGTTTAATAAAATCTATCAGAAATCAATTAGTAAATAAAAATGAAGAAGATGACAATGACTGCTAAATATATTTATTTCACTCAGAAATTAAAAACCAGATTCACCTCAGGTTGATCAGTGTCATTTAAGAAATTGTCATCAAAGCAGATCTGCTTATTACTCCGGATTTTCTCAACTAATGAAACATGATGTTTCAATGATGATTTGAAAGCTGCGATCAGCGATGTAGTCACTGAGATCTCATCAATTACTGTTTCAATCAGAGTCTCAAAGAAACCATTTTGTTGAGTCTCATAAATTTTCACTGCAAAGAATTTAACTGCAGCTGTCACAACACTTTGTAAAACATTAACATTCAAAACATCTGCATTAGTGACAATTAAATCCTTAGCTGTGATAATAGCCATCTGAATCAATTTGATGATATTTACTGGCATCTAATACAGGTTAATTCTATACTTTTGCAAATACAGAACAATGATTTACTGAAATATAAACATGTTTCATCACTGAACAGTGCTTGCATTTCTTGTGTTGACCCTCAGCAGATTCACAGTGATGATGAAGAAACATTGTTAAATGTTGAATACAACAACAACAATATACTGCTGTATTTTTTTCTAACATTTCAACAAAACTGTTCACTTTCTCATCTTTGTCAGTGTTATTGAATAATTCAAGTAATGCATCAAGATTTTTGCTCAGTGAGGATGATGTTGATGTAATAACAGAATATAAAAACACATTTTCTGAAATGCTGTTATAATCAAACACCATATTTTATTGTGACAATAAATCATCAAAATTCATATAAAATTCTAGAATCTCATTTACATCTTCATAGATCTGCACATCAAGTATAAACCTTGCAATGACAATTTGATACATAACAAATTTTTCATTCAAAACTTCATTGAAAGGCAGCATTTTTTGAAATTCATCAATTAAAAATTCACTAATTTCTTGTATGTATATATATATGTATAGGTTTAACGTCCCGGAGAAAACACGGGCAGCGCCCGTGTTTCAGAAGCCTCCTGAAGGGCATGGAGACGTGCTACGCTGGAGAGATTTCTATGTACACACAGAGAGAGAGAATACAGAATCCAGGTGGCAACTTTTGAGAAGACTCAGCTCATTGAAAAGGATTTTTTTGAGCTGCGCATCCACTTCTGGCCCAACGTATGGCCATTCATGGTGGGGCTATAGTGTGGTTCCCTGAGGAGACCGCCGCTGCCGTGCCTGGAAGGCCTTTATAGTGAGCAGAGAGGGATACCTCTCTCAGTTGATCAGAAAGCTGTCTGTGCTTCTAATATCAGAAGAAAGACAGACAAGATAAATAATGAAGGAGAGAGCACTGAAGAAGGTTGTGACAGGAAAAGAGCAGAGAATGACAGAGAGAGCAAAGAAAAGAAGGAAGAAGAAGCATTTGAGCCGATAGAGACAAGGGCAGACGAGAGGAAAACAAAGCAGAGTACGCGTAGATACAATGCCGGCAGTCAAAACCATATCAGCTGAGTCAGACACGTAGACCGTACTGATTACACCACAGATAATTGAGACAGATGAGCCTAGTTGTGCTATCTGTACTGTCTGCATAGACTGTGATGTCCCTGGCAGTTGCACTAGCTACCGTGGGTGTACTCAGCAGGCCGGCCTCGTGGAACTGCTGCGGGGGTTGTCAGATGGTTTGCAGCCAGCCGGCTGCGTTACCTTGTGCAGTACCGTGTGTAGAACTGCGTGCAGTCCAGCAGTTCTACAAAGTCTGTAGGGGTCAGAGACCCTAGATAGGCAAACGCCGTCGCCCGGTTGTGTGGCCGTGCTGCTGGCCTCTTGGGCCAGTGAAGAAAGTGCCTCTGTGAGTGTCGACAGAGCACCAAATGTTCTGGGCTCTTGTTGTGTCCACAGACACAGGTGAGCCTCGCATCTGCATGCTGGAAACGCCTGTGGTACCAGGAGAAGTCCCCATGAGAGGAGCGGAGTGCGAGCCAGCGGTGAAGGGCATGCCGTGGCATGGTGAGCTCCGGAGGGGCCTTCACCTGGTATTCCACAGTCGGCCTGCTGAAACTCCAGCCCCGGTACCAGTCAGAGAGCTTGCCACAGGCTCCACTCCACCACTTTCGCCTTGCCTCTTGGCTGAGCTGCTTGGCCACTGTGCGGACCCCACTGACTGTGGGTGTGGCCTCGAGACCATAGGCTGGGGCTGCAGTGGATGAGGCTGCCCGCTTAGCCAAGCGGTCTGCTTCCTCATTGCCCTCTATCCCCATATGCCCAGGAGCCCATTTCAGGCCGACATTGTGCTGTCTGAGGAGCTCATGGCAGCGGTTGTAGGCCCAGTTTGAGGAGGCTGCTGCACTGCCCCGTATGCCCCAGATGACCGAGGTGTTGTCGAGGCAGAGCCAGATCTGAGGGTTGCTGCTGTCCTCTGTGACACAAGGTAGGAGCTTCACGGCGCACTCTAATGCCCGGCAGGCACCAACTGCCTCAGCGTCGAAGACATGTGACATAGGGCTCAGCGCAGCTGAGAAGCTGGCCAGCTGTTTATTTCCCTGATAGACTATGAAGCCATAGCCCACCTGCCTGCTGTTGTCAAGGTTCCGTTCTGATCCATCTGAGAAAACATATAGATCTGTTGAGGGTTGACTTCTCCACCATTCCTTGAATGCCTGAGCAGCACTCTTTTTGTCTACACCCTCTGTGGGGTCTGTCCCGCATCCCTCTGAGTAGTGTGGGATGGCAAGTGTGGGTCTATTGACTGCAGGTAGCAGCGCCCCCAACCGCTGGATCTTGGTCTTTGAGCGCTGCCGGGTTCCAGCCCCTCTTCCTCGTGTGATCATTGGAGGTGCTATCCGTGAAGCCAGTGGGTGCTTCTCATCCACCACCTGAAGCCTTGTCGCGAATCGAATTTTGGCCTCCTCCAGAGCTACCATTGCTGATGGGAGCCCAGCATCCCGGTATAGGGTAGCGATGGGCGTTGTACGGAAAACTGGGAGGACCCCTCTGGCTGCCATAGTAAGCACCTTCTCAACTGTCCCCACATGCCATCCCAGGCGGGAGCTAACCTCCCCACTCCTGCCCGTGTGCCTTGCTGGCTGCGTGCGGCCGCCGTACCAGGCCTCTGTGCCATAGAGCAGTGAGGGAACCACACAGATGGTGACCGCCTTCCGCAGAGCATCTGCTGGGGGCCCGTCTCTGGTCTTCCCAGACTCTGAATGTGCTGGGCTACAGCCCTTGCCTTCTTTGCCCGGGTGGAGACATGTGGTCTCCAGGTGAGCCTTCTGTCGAAGTGTACACCCAGCCAGCGGAGTGCTGGCTCCTGTCCAGCTGGGGCAGTAACAGGGTGAACAGTGAGGTCCTCAGACACAACTACTGCTGGTGCCTCATTGTGTCGCTTTCTTGTAAGATGGATCATCTCAAGTTTCTCTGGTGCGAAGGCCACCTTGTTTATCTCCCCCCACCTCAGAATACTCTGTATATCCTGTCTGAGAAGGGTGGCATTGTTGTCAAGTGAGTGGGTCGCCCGCCAGATGTTCAGATCATCCGCATAGCCAAAGCGCAATTCCGAGTTTTGCCACAGCAGCTCTGCCAGGTACAGAAGGAACAGTATTGGTGACAAAGGAGACCCCTGTGGCGTGCCACATTGCATCTGATGTGCTGCTGTGGTGGTCCCCTCCAGCCGGACCTGAGCTCTGCGTTCAGTGAGGAAACTGTCAATGAGCTGCAGCAGCTCGCGTGGCCACCCCTGCTGCGCCATCCGCTGAAGCAGCCGCCTGCGCAGCACAGCATCAAAGGCACCCTGCACATCCATTGTGACCATGGACACTTCTTTGTTTTGTGCGAAGGCTGCCTCCACCTCATGAGTGAAAGCAGCTACCAGGTCCATTGCAGATCGTCTGGGCAGCGCCCCCCCATGCTGTGGGCTGACTATGCCGTGAATGAGTGCCGTGTACGCCAGTCGCCTTGCAATGATGCGTTCCAGCCCTTTGGAGATTACTGAAAGCAGGGCAATGGGCCTCCAGGAGCGGACTGAGCTTCTATCTCTCTTACCCACCTTGGGTATCATTGCCACCTCTGCCAGTTTCCAGGCTCGTGGGAAGTGGCAGAGCCGGAGGCAGCAGTTGTATAGCTGCTGTATAAAGAGGGACACATGCTGCCAGCATGCTTTGAGCATCCGCACTGTGATTTCCATCCGTGCCTGGGGAGGTGCTCTGTACCCCAATGGTGTTGCGCTCCATCTCCTCCATCTCAATCCGGGGGTTCTAGGGCAGGTTCCCCATGCCGCTCCAGTGCTCATCATCCAGTGGGTCATACTCCAGATCATCAGCTGAGTTGTATCGCTTCAGAATTGCTTGTTGAAGTGCCTCAGCTTTGGCGGCTGTCTCTTCTATGACCTGATCCCCAATCACCAGAGGGGGTGCTCTGAGGTTGGGTTCCAGCTTATGCCATGCCACCACCCGGTACAGGTCTCTACCATCTCTGGCCTCATTGATCACCTGCCTCCAGTATGCACGCTTGGCCTTGCGCACTGCATCCTTGAACTGGTGCTTCGCGGCCTCTGTCTGGTGAGTGGTGAGCTCTCGGTGCGCTCTTCGGCAGTCTGCTGTCCACCAGGGGGCTGTGGTCCGCCCTTGTTGAGCTGGCTTACTGACTGCCTGAGCTGCAGCCAGAAGACTCTGAGTGAAGTGCTGGGCCAGATCATCAAGCTGTGCCACATTTCCAACCCCCTCTGGGCAAGGCATGTCCACCATGAGACCTCTGACAAGATCTGCAAAGGGCTCCAGCTGAGAGTCTGTGATCTTGATCCGAGCATCACTCAGCTGTGTTTGAGGTGTTGTTGGCAGCATAGTGATCATAGACTGGTGATCTGAGCCGCAGTGTAGATCTTGACGCACTGTAGTGGAAGCAAAGGCCACATTGGAGAAGGTGAGATCAATCACATGACCTGCTGCATGAGTCGGAACCCCTATCTCTCCCACAAAGTCCATCCCATGTTCACTGGCCCATTGGACAAGCTCCCCGCCCCGGTGCAGATTCACTGCCCCTGGTTCAAAGGCATCATGCCGTACGTTGATATCCCCACCTATCAGACAGCGGGCTGGTGGGCTCAGATTGGTCAGATAGTCCATGACTGCGTCTGTCTCAGGCTGTCTGTACACATTGAGAATGTGGCAGCCATTTACACTGACCCATAGCAGATCCCTGCTTTGCACAGACCGGTGTTGCTGTGCCCTTGTCTTTGAGCCCTTGCGTACATATGTCATGACCCGGGGCCTCTCCTCCTCTCACTGCTCCGGGTTAGTGTCATCCCAGCGGTCTATAGGCGCAAAGCACTCATACGCTGGGTGGTTAGAAGTCTTGATGCCAGGGTGTGTGTATGGCTCCTGTATACAGATCACTTCACAGCCCTGCTTGAAAGCAAGCTGTAGAGCTGCTGTGTGACAGAGGGCTGCCTTGGCTGTATTTGCCCGGAAGACCTGCAGGGGGCGATTTTCCTGCTGGTTGTTCCTGCGGCGCCAGCCGCGTCGCTGGTGTTGGTGTTCTAGCATGAGGAGTCACTTGGTGAGCTGCTGCCGAAGTCCACCTGCGGGATGAGGTTGAAGGGCTCCAGACCCGCCGTCTGCATGCTGAAGTCAGACTGTTCTTTAACTGCTTGGCTGTGCTGCCGCACTGCTGTGTGAGCTGAGCGTCGCCTGGTGCGGGCCATCTGCCAGGGGGCACCCTCCTCACTGATGGAACTCTGAGTAGCCGCCCGCTTGCGGGGTGCTAGCCCAGCGGGCTGTGTTGACTGGGTTGACTGAGCGGTTGGTGTAGGCACCACCACCGCGACCATTGGTGCTGGCTGTGCTGGCGGCGGTTGCCGCTCCTGAGCATCCCTGTGGCACCTGTCGCCAAGGCGGCGAACAGCTGCTAGCTCTTTTTGAGTTAGGCGCCTGAGGGTGCCATTCACACGCCTGGGTGCGGCAGGGCAGTGCTGATGCCCAGCTGGGTAGGGTTGGCAGCAGTTGGCACATCTTGGCGCTCTCTTGCACTCCGCGCCTGTTGGCCCCTCATGCTGGCTTGTGGGCTCACTGCAGTTGGAGCATCTTGCCAGTCGCGCACACTTTGGTGGGTGGCAGAACCCCTGGCATCCTGGGTTATGTCTCACTGCCAAAGGCCTTTTCTCAATCAGCCTGGCCCTCTCACTGGCATTGAAGAGTGAGAAGCCCTTTACCGGGGCAAGGAAGGAGACAATCCATGTAATCTTCCCTGTCTTGGGGTTCACCCCATGACGCGAGGGTCGACAGCTCACTGGCTTTACCTTTGCCTGAGCCAGAACCTCTCCCTCAATCATCTTGTCTGTGGGGATTCTTGCCCCTTCCCAGTCCTGGACAGACTCTGGGACCCCTGGGACAGCATAATTGTACCACCGCTCTGGTAGCCGGATCTCCGTGGCGCCAAGGACTTCACAGAGAGTAGCCACTGCCTTCTCAGTGGTCAGAGCGTCGCGTATGCCTCTGTCGCTTGGTGTGATCGCCCAACCTGTCCTGGTGGGCTCCACCTTCGGCACATTGGCCACATCCCCCACCCCCTGAATGTTTGCAGCGATTGCCTGCCGCACAGCATATGGCTGTAGCCGGGCGACCCGTTTCTCTGGCTGGAGGGTGACGAGGACTCGTGGGTCCTCCTGCGGTTTTGTGCCCCCTGTGGGGCCCCCTGGCTGACTGGCGCTTTTGGGCTGCAGGCTAGCTCCACTAGCCCTGCCTGCCGAGGAAGCCGCAGTCTTGGCAGGGGCAACCCCAGGGAGGGCAGAGTTTTTCCCCCTCTGAGCAACACCCGCCCAGGTAGTCGGCTCCCTCGCAGCTGTCTTTGCTGCATTTGGCTGCGGATGAGTATCCGGGGCAGCACCCCCTCTCAGAATTGATGCTGCACTCAGATCTGCTGTCACATACTTGACAAACCTCTCACAGAAGATTCGGGCAAAGTTCTGACTGACTGACTGCTTCTCCTCCTCAACCCAGCTGTCCAGAGTCTTCGCCAATCTGATGAGGGCCTTCTGCTGCAGGTTCTGTTGCTGCTGAGCCTCCTCAAACTGCTTCTGCAGCCGAGAGGTGGCCGTGGGGATGCTGTCGCTGGCTCCTTTGAGGACTGGGGGAGGCATTGTGACAGTCTTCCTCTGCCTCTTGCCAGCCTTTCCAGCGACAAAATTGGCCGGTGACTCCGGCTCCAGTGGCCTGGTGTAGGCCGTGTCGATGTCCTTGGGCGGACGGGAGGGCGTTGAGGGCTCCATGACCACTCAACCTGTGCAGTACACACACGTAGAGAGATCGCAGAGGGCGTGCGATGATATTGAACGGGTTGGAGGGTTAAAATTATACGAAAAACAGTTGGAAAAGTGGAAAATTCAAATGTACCCCTACGTTCGTGTCTTAATTGTTAGAGATTGCATGTTGTTGATATGTGATGTGTAAAGAGAGTCAACATATGATCTTTATAATTCTTAAATTCTAATATATATTTTTTTGATAGTAATCCTTAATCTTCAGTCTCAGTGATGTTTCATTATCATTATTCATATTGTCTGTAAGTCAATTTTGCAGTGATTCTGCAGTGATATTCTAAGTTGATGAAAACTCAATAAAAATATCTTTATAAATCTATGCTTTCAATTTGGTTGAGATGTTGTATGTGCAGAATAGCTAGCTATTGCTCTTGTTCACAGATTTGATCATTTAACTGTTGCAATCAAATATTGTGATCATTGAAGATGGTAAAGAATTCAGACTGATTTTCAAGAAATCTTGTGTGTGTTGAAACCATCTTGTGTGTTTTAAATTGTGTGTTTTAACTAATGTTGCGTGTTTTGTTGTAGATGTGTGTAACAATGGACCACTCAAATAAAGTTTAGAGTGATTAGAATTGTAAGAGATAGGCTATAAGAGTAATTACAAGAGTAGTGTGAAGTACACACAAAAGATATTAAGAATATAGCAATCTCTATTGTTCAAAGTTAATCACTGATCTTCTAAGATCTACAGATATCAGTGAGTATTATATAGACAATGTTGCCACCACACTACAATTATTCCATGCCTTTCTATCGTCATGTGTCTGTTTTCTAATATAGATATCTCCGTTGCGCCTATTACATGTACAGGCCGCAGAGCCAGTCATTCAATTCATTCATGAATTTGATGAAATGCACATGATATCACATGAGGTTATGTTACAGTATTTTTTTCACAGAAAAAGTTGATTTTTCTATAATATAAAGATATACATCATATTCTATATATATTACAGTTTTTTTTTTAATAAAAATTTTTTCATTCTCTTGTATTTGAAATCTGCTATGATGAATTTGAATAAATTTAGCAAATTTCATTTCAGATATATTTTTATTTAGAAAAAAATATTTTAATATACTTGAAATATGATATATATACTTCTATTATAATATAGAACTCATATCTATTATGATGTTGAAGATATTCATGTTTTTCTATAAGTACTGTTTATATGACGAATCCATACAAAAGATACCAATTCCGTTACGGTGTGAATTCCTTTACAGTGTGGCGCACTCACTAATGGTAGTGAGTCGCGTTTGGCATGGTTACTACTTAACTATACGCCCGAATGCATAGTATGGGCGATTGGTGACTTCGACGGGCACCTCTGGGGACAATGAGCTGGTCGGTGATGGATGGTTCGTTGACTCGGGCAGTATCCGGAAACAACGTCAACATCCAGATGAGAATCTAGCATCGGAGAGAGAATAGGTAGTCCAGGCGGCGCGTTCCCTGCCTATGAGTATCACAAGAATATCAGAGCTGCTGGGAGGAATTTGATGCCCACTCATGTGGGACGTCTAAGTGGTTGTATTAGCATGTCGGCAGCGGAGGCATATATGTGCGTGCGCTAGTCCGTGATAGGCAGCTAGGGCACACTCACTACTATACATGACTAAGCAGTTGCTGACAGAAAACATCCCGTAATGCGGCGTTGCACCAAAAATAGCAGATGTAGGTTAAGCGGGCTAGGCCTAGCCTTCCAATGCCCCTCGATGCATTTTTTGCTGCAGCCACTGCGTTTTGTTCGCCCTTTCAAGGCCCATCTAAAGGTCCCTGATTTCCTGTCTGGTCCTCAATCCCCCTTTCAAATCACTTTGGCCCGTCGAGCATACAGTATGGCTGCAGCTACCAATCCCCCAAGAGACCCCAATACCCTGTCCAATTACAATGCCTTTCGGACCACCCATACGACAGTCAACTTCGATATCCTCTTCGAGAAGCAGAAGCTCACTGGAAACGTTATGCATAAATTGATATCACTCACAAATTTGGAGGCCCGCGAAGTCATATTAGACTCTAGCTTTCTGAATATTCACGATGTCAAGGTTGACGGCAAGCAAAGCAAGTTCGAGCTGCTTCCCCGCCAGGAACCGTATGGCAGTGCGTTGAAAATACCTTTGGCTGAAGGTGTAGCTTTGAGCAAAACGCTTGATATTGATATTACTGTCGAGACAACCGAGAAATGCACGGCCCTGCAGTGGCTCACGCCAGCCCAGACGTCGACTCAAAAGCACCCGTATATGTGTAAGCATCTTCTATTCTCACGAGTATAGGATATTCAAATGAAGGAGAGATCATTTGTAATCGCTGACTATCTACCCGTTTGCCACTCTTAGTTACCCAATGTCAGGCGATTCATGCCAGATCTATATTCCCATGCCAGGATACTCCTGATGTCAAGGCCGTTATTGATTTCAACATCTCGTCCCCTCTGCCTGTCATTGCTAGTGGTGTGCCAGTGAATGATGTATCATCCTCCTCGTCGAAATCGAAAAATAAGGTCTATAAATTCCACCAGAAGGTGCCGATTCCGACGTATCTTTTCGCGATGGCCAGTGGGTAAGTACCGTGATATTGTTCCATTATGGTGACCCATTCCCCCTTCTTTCTCACTACGGAATTGCAATAATCCGTGGGACAACAGTGTCCAATACTGATATAAACAGGGAAATTGCAGAGGCACCCATCGGCCCACGGAGCAGGGTCGCTGCAAGTCCTGACAAGCTTGAGGAGTGTAAATGGGAACTTGAGGCAGACACGGAAAAGTTTATGCAGGCAATTGATGTATGAAAATTCCAGAAGGCTTTGTCTGAAAGAAAGAGAGGCACAAAGGGAAACTGACTCAAAAGGTTTTTTATAGAAAATAATCTTCCCGTACATCTGGGGGGAGTATAATGTGTTAATCCTGCCTCCAAGCTTCCCCTACGGCGGAATGGAAAATCCGATTTTCACCTTTGCTACGCCTAGTGTAATCTCGAAAGTATATGCGACTTATTTCCTTGTTTTCCTAGCTTCAATTGACACTCTTTTCTCGTTAGGACCGACAAAACGTTGACGTTATTGCTCATGAGCTCGCTCACAGCTGGAGCGGCAATCTCGTTACGAATGCTTCTTGGGAACATTTCTGGCTTAATGAGGGCTGGACAACTTATCTGGAAAGAAGAGTAATTCTAAATTGCATCCCTAAACTTCACAGTTATTTTATTCGGAGAAGCTAACATTCAGGTGCCAGATCCTTGCAGCTGTGTAAGAGCCACCATTCCAATCCACCTTCTACTTTCCCATTTCCTGATGTTTTCCTGATGTGTTAATAGACATGGCGAGCCGTATCGTCATTTTTCGGCCATAATCGGGTGGAAAGCCCTAACTGAGTCTGTCGAACGTTACGGAAAAGACCATGAGTTCACAAAGCTCGTTGTGGATCTCAAAGGAAAGGACCCAGACGATGCCTTCTCCAGCGTCCCCTATGAAAAGGGGTTCAATTTCCTATTCTACCTCGAGAACCTCATTGGCAAAGACAAATTTGATAAATTTATCCCTCACGTATGTTTCCCCCTAACCGCCATCCTGGAACTAAAATTTAAGCAAAGCTACAGGCGTATTGACACTTTTTCAAAAAGTACTTTACGAAATACAAAGAGGCGTCTCTCGATTCGTATGAATTCAAGTCGAGCATCCTCAGTTTTTTCTCATCCGACTCTGAAGCCCATGCCTTACTCACCTCCTTCGATTGGGATAAATGGTTCTACAGCCCTGGACTCCCACCAAAACCGGACTTTGACACCTCACTGGTTGACATCGTTTACGCTCTGGCGCAGAAATGGCGAACGGCTTCCGAGTCAGGATTTTCTCCGTCCGCAGTTGATGTCAACGGCTTAGTCGCGAACCAGCTGGTAGTTTTTCTAGAGCAGGTGCTCGTATTTGAGAAGCCCCTGTCAGCGGAGCAATCGAAGTTGATGGGCGATAAATATGGTCTTGCGAAGAGTGAGAATGCCGAGGTTTTGAACATGTACTTCCAAGTCGGCTTGAAGGCTGGTGATAAGAGTGTCATCGAGCCGACCGCTGCATTCTTGTCGAGCATTGGACGAATGAAATATGTTCGTCCATTGTAAGTGACTGTCCTTTGCTATCCCTCTATCTTTGTTAGGTATCTATATGAGGCTAACATGGCATCAAAAAATAAGATACCGTGCGCTGGATAAGCTTGATCGCAATATCGCTATCGAAGTATTTGAAAAAAACAAAAGTTTCTACCATCCTATTTGTAGAGGCTTGGTCCAGAAGGATCTGTTTGGGAACAAGGGGAGTTAGACCTGCCCCTTTTGGCAAGCCTCCATGTGACGGGATGCGGACGTGAGCCGACACATGATTATATATCATAGAAAATGTTATGTGCGCAAATGTTGTCTATTCTGAGTTCGTGCGCCTGACCATATATTCTATGCCTGCTCGTTTATATACGTATATTACAAGCTTGTCGACCCGTCTACCCTTCCGTTGACAGATGGGTCATTAGATTTCTAGCCAATTATCAACAGCAACTCCGGGAAGAAGCTTTGAATTCTCATGTCCTTTGAATTACGCAGAGATGATATACCTTGAAATTTACAGTAGTCAACAGCCTCAAGCTATTGAAAACTAATGCGAAGTGGCAGGATTTACCACATTACACACCACAACTAGCAACACCCTCAAGATTCCGTTTTTTCTGCTGGCGCCGGTTGACTGAACGGCTCATTCATCCCCCGACTCACAGTCCCAACCAACCCCCAATCCTGCCGAGTCAACCCAAAAACCTTCTTCCCAACAACCAAATCCACCAAGCCCTCATGGGGCACCCGACTCAACTCCACCAGCACCCTCCTCATGTATCCAACCACAGCTGCCACTTTCCGCCAATCCATTTCCTCCGGCACATTCCCATCACCGCCTGCATTCGGGTCCACATGCGACGCCTTCCAAATGTTCCTCCACACAGCCGCCCCAAGCACTGCGTCGCCGGACACTAGGCCTTGGTCATATGCGGCGAGCACGCCGCGCCATTGGATGAACAAGTCTTTGAGGTAGCGGTTGCGAATACCGCGCATGGTCATGCCGTGGTAGATGGTCATGCGGTGTTCGGCGTTGTGCGAGAAGTTGTCGAGGAGGTGTTGGGAATACGTGCGGAAGCTCTCGGGGGAAGGGAGGGCGCGAAGGCGGACGGTTAAGAGGTACATGTGTAGGAAGGTGATTTGGGACCAGGTGGAGAAGGTTGGGAGGAGGCCGAGTTCTGGTGTTTATGAGGTAAGTTTCTTTCTTTTCTTTTTAATTGCGTTATGTTTGGAGAAAGGTTTGTATATCGATAGAGAATTTTTTTCTTCCTTCCCGTGCGAATCACAAAATATTCGAAAGAGGTGGATCTTAGTGGGAAGGTAGTGGTTTGAAGGATCTAACAAACCTTTATACCACGCCCCTTCACCCACGCCTAGGTCCTCTCCATGGGCAGTCTTGGGCACTACGCCACGGGGTTGCGACGCTTGAGGAATCTTATAGTCCGCCTGCAGCTGGCAAGCCTCGAACATCTTCTTAGTAGCTCCGAAGGCTGTATACGTCTCTGTCGTGCGCGAGGCGCGCGACTGGAGTGAGTTCGCTATATGAGATATTGGCGAAGATGGCGAGTTAACAGGCTCATTTTTTAAATCGCGCAGTAATTTTCTATTACTGCTCTTCTTGGGCGGAGGTGTGGATGTGGACATGGACATGGCGGGTGCGGATGCGGATGTGGATGCAAGGCGGGAGGAGACGGCTCCGCGACGGCCAACAGGACAAGCAGAATTCGGAGCGCAATATCTTTGGGGCTATATGTATACATTTATAAGTAAATGTGTTTAGTACGATGTTTTTGAGGTAAAATGAATTGGGTGGAATCTGTCGATCCGAAAGCTACAATTGATTGACGGAATAGAATTTACTGCTTACCTGTGGTTTGAACGCGAGCCTCAGCATATCCGCGCACTGAGCACAAGATTGTCTCGAAGGCATCATCGGCTGCTATATATGAAGCAACAGGGTGATTATCGCAATGAGATAAGAAGGTGGTTAGTATTGGGTTGAATAATTTTTAGTTATCATTTAACTCATTTTGAAAGATCATTTTTGATTATTTCCTCATGCTTGGTGAAGTTGATGTTTGCACTGTTTGCAAGGGATATCGGCTTCAGCTCATCCCGGGAATTATTATTATTATTATTATTATTTTTTTTTTTTTCAAACAGCATTATCTTCAACGAATAGGAAAAGTGGAAACTGAAAATACGATCAATCACTCGTTACGTTATTCAGCGCATATACTAGTGAACGTCCTATCCGATATCGCATATTGCACTACATATTCGTAGGACAACGTATGAGACTCAATATCGACACTACATTGCTGCAGCTTCTAGGAGGGATAGAGAAAGGACGAAGAGACGACGATAAGGTGCATGTAGCAGGCTTCTACCGGCTGGCCCCTATACCCAAGTTCGGAGGGGTAGCCCATTTGCAGCTTCCAAGAAGGAATACTCTAAGATACTTGATATAGTGATCATCGCCTGTACAGCGGCAATATATTGTTGTTTGACTCGGGTATATTCGTTGCATGTCATGATATAGCAAGATGGCGTGCGGGTATGCGATACTTTAACAGGAGGGCAGAGGGATACCAAAGGTATACATAT
>NW_001813975.1:1704110-1710667 GCF_000149585.1 Histoplasma mississippiense | reverse complement strand
GCGAGAGGCATGACACGAATCTTGCAAGATAACATAGCAATACCGTTATCTGCCAACTCATCCTCGTATAGCATTACTTCGTCGAAAAAGAGGATAGGATCTGGTCGCTTTAGGAGCTCAATAGGAATAGGGGATGAGGACGATTCGAATGGCTTCGAACCCGGAGAGAGAGTGCCTTTGTAATCCGTGCTGTAGGACCAATCGAACGGTTTGACTACTTCTTTAATTCCTTCATGCGTGTTTTCTCTAGGCAAAAAATAAACAACTTAGTTCCTGTGTCCAAATCGTACCATTTTCGACCGAAGACATTATGACAGTATTCACCTGCTCTGCTGCCACTCTTTCGAATAAGCCACCTTTAGCATTGTCTCCCCAGTTTTGTCCACGCGGTCCAAGGCATCAAAAGCGTTGAAACCCAGTTTCCACCCCGAGGGTTGGTGCTCGATTGTGGCGTGGTTGTCGCCAAAGATCATCTCTGGAGGCGCAATGCCCAATTTTGTAGTCATCTCATCGATTGGACCAGCTTTGAGTATTGGGAGTTTTTGAGTTGTTATTTTGAATCCATATCTTGTAATTGAATTGTCTTTGGAAATATTGGCAGAGGGATACTGGGTATCTGGAGATACGCCATTGGAGGCCATTTTATGGAGTATGGGTGATAAATATTTGTCAAAAATACCTAGACTAGCCGTTGCGACGAACTACCTAGGTAGTCAGTTAGTTGTGCATTATCGACCAATTCGAAGCACACATATGGAGCTCAAAAGATCCCACAGCTGGGAGTTGGCTTTGCTCAGGTGAGGTTCTTGCTTGTTAACTGAATTTGGAGCATTGCCCCGCGAAATGCCAAGAATAACGCCAAGAACGGGGAAACGGAGTGATGTTGATCCGATGGTTGCTGTGGTGACGGTTTGACACACCGACGGGAGTAAATAAAGGCGGAGCCGACTTGCGGCTTTACAAAGATCAATTCCTCCATCCATCGCAGAAAAGATAACTGTAAAACAGAAAGATATTCAGAGAAGCTCTTCATTTATCTTTTTTTCTCCCTGGGCGTCTACCATTTTTATTTTTTTACCTTCTGCCATAATGTCGAAAACACTCGAGGCTCGGTTTGAGCATCTCTCCGTCAATGACGAAAATGAACCTCCCAACACCACCACACACTATCATAAATCAAAAGTATTATACCTCATCACATACACACATTCATATATACATTACATACAACAATTGCTATGAGGATGTGTTGGCTAATACTATAAGTAGGGCCAACACACTACCACGGCTTCGATAAGCTCATCAACCTCATCAACACAGCTGACCAGCAACCCGAACCGCTCAAATCTACTAAAATACGCTCTACAAAACAGCAACGGCTCGTCTCCCCGTAAGCCTCAAGGGAGTGTCAGCTTGGTTTCCTCTTCCCGTAACTCCACTGAGGAAAACCCGGCGGGCAGCCGTACTTACATTCCCTTCTACGATCAGCCTACCGCCCCAAAGAAATTCCATCTGGGAATGTTCGAAATTGGGAAGCCCCTTGGTAAGGGAAAGTTTGGGAGAGTATATCTTGCAAGAGAACGATCGACTGGCTTCGTTTGTGCTCTGAAGGTCTTGCACAAAAGCGAGTTGGTCCAGGGCAAAGTTGAGAAGCAACTACGGCGAGAGATCGAGATTCAGAGCAACTTGAGACATCCCAATATATTGCGCTTATATGGCCATTTCCATGACAGCAAACGGGTGTTTCTAATTCTCGAGTTTGCGGGGAATGGAGAGCTGTACAAACACCTACGAAAGGAGAACCGATTCCCTGAGTGGAAGGCTGCCCAATATATCGCCCAAATGGCTGCTGCATTAAAATATCTGCACAAAAAACATATCATGCACCGCGATATCAAGCCGGAGAATATACTTGTGGGCATCCACGGCGAAATCAAGATAAGCGACTTTGGCTGGAGCGTACATGCCCCAAATAACAGGAGAAATACCATGTGCGGCACTTTGGACTACCTACCTCCAGAAATGCTCAAACCTGGATTGCAGGACAATTACTATAACGAGAAAATCGACCTGTGGAGCTTGGGTGTGCTCACGTACGAGTTCCTGGTTGGCGAGGCACCGTTTGAAGACACGCCGGTCATGACACGGCGGAGGATAGCGAGGGGTGAGATGAAGGTGCCGTCATTTGTGAGCGCGGAGGCTAGGGATCTTATCAAGAAGGTTAGTCTAGCACCATTCTGTTAACAGAAGATTGTTAATCGCTAACCTCAAGTAGTTATTGGTCCTCGATCCAGAACAGCGAATTCCTCTGGATGAGGTCCAACAGCACCCCTGGATCATTAAACACTGTGTCAAAGGCGAGAGGGCAGCCAAGCGAAGTTCAGGAAATAGCCGTAGTAAAGAGTAAATTCAAATTCACCACCTTCAGCCTTTTTCTCCCGAGCGTTTCTGGTATTGAGTTTGCAAGGTGTCTGTGTGTTTATCAAGCGGGTGTATGGAGTATGATTGATGTCCGTTTCTAAGCTTCGGGGTTGATGATCGGAGACATGGCGTTAATTTCATATGGATAATAGTCATTTGTGTTGTTTCAGCAGCTGTTTTGAAGTTTTTGGTCTTTCTGCCGGGGAAATGAGTAGTCTATTAGGGAACCCAAAAAATCAATCAATCCAAAAATCAAAACACCGCCTTTCTCTGCAAGATACGCTAGTTCGAGCCTTCCCACTGGAATTCATATAATACTGTATAAGAACAAAAATAGGGGAAAAGTAACTCCAAAACACCCAAATCTCTCTTCCTTATCGATAAATTTCATCGAAGGGGCGGGTATCTCGAAAACAGCTGTCCCAAACTTCATCCACGACCTGTTTTGCGTGCTCTGCATCTTTGCAGGCCGGTCGTGCCATGACTGACAAGGCCGCGCGCCGCCGCACGCATTCTTGATGTTGCTGCGTTAACTTCCACTGGCCTCGTCGGAAGAACTCTCGCGCCCATCTACATTCTCCGCTTAACGAACTCGCACGGATCTAATAACATGCAAACCAATGAACGGTTAGGATATATGCAGTTATATTGAAATAAGAAACTTGAGAGGAAAGATAGACAAACCTCAGTGCAAGCAGCGTGTCTCAGATTATCCGTCCAATCCAACTTGAACCGTAAATGATCGTACGCATGCATCATCTCATGTGCCATTGTATCCTCTAGATGTCCCTGGTCCTTCATTGCATTTGCGCATATCCGTATGCCGTACTGCGGGTCGAAGCCGCCGGCTTGTCGCTGCGTGCAACGACGGCAATGGATATTGTGACTGGATATATCGCCTCCCAGTTGCCTGATGTTATCTTGGAGAAATCTGATTATGGGACCTGGATCCAGAAGAGTTATAAGTGTAAGCAGAAAACGTAACGGAAACCCTCCAAACATGTCCACCAGAATTTCCGCATTGGGACAGCACAAACGTACTGTACTTTATAAGATAATCACGCTGATCCTCACAACGTTTACAATCATTTTCTTCATTTCGAATAATCCCGCGCCAGTAGAAATTGTTCCTTTCCCTCCTCCGTCATGTTGCCGGTCAGAATGGAGAACATGTTCTTCATCTGTGTCCAAGTGTCATCGCCTGGTGTGAAGCCGGTGTCCTTAGAGGGCACCGGGGTGTCAGGACCGGCACCTAGCGAGTTCGTACCCGCCATTCGTTACACGGTGGAAATTAGTTTTGTTATGCACCTAGTAATGTCAATAAACAATTCCTGATCGGAATTTCAAATGTGATCGATGTTAGGGCGTGAAGAAGATCTGCCCAAGAGCGGTGAAGAGAGGCAGAAGAACATGTGCCAATACTAAATTATACCTAGCCGAGACGATCATTTTTACCGACGCCCCTATGACGGGACCCAGGGACACACAGCAGGTGTTTTATATACCTTCAAGATCCTGGATTCGTTTTCATATCCCCCCTCCCTTCCTGGAAGGGGCCCTCATGGATATGAGCGCCCGACTTCCAGGCAAGGAGAATTCCCTAGTAACGACGATAGAGACAATATGAAAGGTCAAAAGGCGTACACGATTGTTATTAAACTCGGTGGGTGTTCTTTAAGAAAAAAGAGCCTTGAAACCATTCTTTTTATCGCTCTTCTCGATAAGAAACTGATTGTCTGGATTAAACTAAAAGGGACGAGTTCAATCGTTGACGAAGTTACGCATGAACCCATCTTGTCCATTCTAACTCTCATTGTCGAGACCACAGCTAAACTTCTAAGAGATGGACATCGAGTCATCATCGTCTCTTCGGGTGCTATCGGAGTTGGCTTGCGAAGGATGGATGTTGACACTCGACCAGCACATCTTCCTCGAATACAGGTTCGCATTGTAGCAGTATATGCCAATACTTGAGCGAACTCACTAATCGTGGATATGGCTAACCTCGACTCCAGGCTCTGGCGGCTGTTGGGCAATGCAGACTGATGAGTCTCTGGGATAGTCTGTTCGCGCATTTGCGACAACCCGTGGCTCAGATTTTATTAACAAGGAATGACATTGCGGATGTGAGAGTGTTCCCATATCCATGCACTCTAGATGGTCCAAGAAACGGGACGATTATGGAGACTAATCCGGACAATTTGCAATCAGACAACGCAATATCATAACGCACAAAATACGCTTACGGAGCTTCTGAACATGGGAGTGGTTCCGATCGTGAATGAGAATGATACTTTGGCTGTTTCGGTAGGTGCTGCGATGATGAGCTGGCGATGGATAGAGGTTTAGTTGCTGCGACGAATACTTATTTATGATGTATCTCGGATAGGAAATCAAATTCGGGGACAACGATACCTTATCTGCCATCACCGCTGGTATGGTTGGAGCAGACTACCTGTTCCTAATGACAGATGTCGATGGCTTATACACATCTAATCCCCGCACCAACCCAAACGCACAGGTTATCGAAGTGGTATCTGACATCTCCACTCTCACAGCCGACGTATCTTCCGCAGGCTCCTCATTGGGAACCGGCGGGATGAGTACGAAAATAGTTGCAGCACGCCTAGCGACAAGTGCTGGTGTTACAACTATAATAACTCGTAGTTCACTCCCAGGCAATATCCTCGAGATCATCAGATATCTACAAGATAAATCACAGAACTCGTCATCAGAAACACCCGCTCTGGATGAGAAGTCCGCCTCTCCTCCGAGATCAACACCCCCATCCCCATCCTCAGCAAAATCATCACTGCCAGCACACACCTGCTTCCTACCCTCAACCACCCCAATTCACTCCCGCTCATTCTGGATCTTGCACGGCCTCGCCCCTCACGGCACAGTCTACATCGACGCAGGTGCCTACTCCGCCACCCTAAACAAGGCTAGCCTACTCCCCGCAGGCGTTGTGGGCGTTGAGGGCCACTTCGGCCAGCAAGAAGCCGTGAGACTTGTTGTCGTCGAGCGCCGCTCAGCCTCTGCCGCCGCCCTCAACGGCGATTTCCCTCTCCGGGGTGCGTCGCCCCGGGAAGTCGGGCGAGCGCTGGTAAATTACGGTAGCAATGAAATTGCGCGCATTAAGGGCCTGCGGAGCACGCAGATCCTATCTGTGCTGGGATATGCGGATAGCGAATATGTGGCGCTGAGGGAGAATATTGCATTCTTTGGAGCGACGGAAAGAACGAGTCGTTCTGCAACGCCAGTGTTGGATGATGAGTTTCGGGTTCGTAGTGGGATACCGTTGCGGGAGGCTTGATTTGAGATATCTTCCTTGGGCCTCGAGTTGGATCTGTTGAGTGATTTCGATACTTTTCTCCCCCCTGGTGCTTTCAGGATGCATTGTCACAAGAAAATGGGAGCTGAGCTCGGAAGGTAAAGGTCCAAGCACATATTTTGATGGTATAATTGACTATCTTCATCTCTGTCTCCTTAACATATTAGATTCCCATTGTTCATCATCAGATACGTTTTTGGGTACATGCTCATGTTACTGATAACGCAACTGGACTCACAACTAGCGAATAGTATAAAAATGGCGGCGTTCTTCATGGTTTACTGTCGATGTTATATATATCCCCTTATCTATCTCACTATATAAAATCACAAAGAAATAGTTTGTTTGAATCGGTATAATCAAGCTGGGTTAATATATATTGCTCGCAGGTGTCCAATAAACTACAATCACCCGATTGCAAAGACACGGTTCTTTTGAGAAGGAAGGGATAGGAAGAGTTGTTAACAATACAGAAATGAACAATATATAAAACGTTGACGGTTGTCGCTCGCTACTTGATATACAAAGTGAATACAGCCATAATCCCGAACTCCGTAACCAGCCAATGATGCCTACCTAGCTGAACAGAGAACGCATAACGTATAAAACATACCACATAAAACATAACTGAACTTGGCGCTTCCAGATCAAAAAAACACAAATGGGAAAATTGAAATATGAAAAGGAAAAACAAGAAGAAAGGCAGAAAAGCAGAAAGAATGGATCATAGTTCCGACGCTAATCCTTCCACCTGTTCAAATATCTCTGGATTTCGTCGTCAACAGGAGCGGGCGCAGCGTGG
>NW_001813975.1:1686601-1701222 GCF_000149585.1 Histoplasma mississippiense | reverse complement strand
ATCGCTAGCAACTCACTGCCATGGACTAGGTGTACGTTACGATAGAAATGTTCTATGACATGAAGCAAGCTGGTCGTGATAGCCGCTACTATCCCATAACATCCTGAACCTGTGAGAGTGGCAATACCTAACATTTTTGTCGTCTCCTTTTTTTCAATTGACTGGTTTGTGCAGCCACTATCGAGTATAGCTATTGATATTTTTGAGGTTATATAGTTTAGTGGTTGTGACATCCTGAGGAAAATGGTGGCCAATATGTTTCTCCTTAGCTTGAAGGAGGGCAATAGTTTTGTCACTTGGAGGGCAGTCAAGGATTCGAATCTTGAAAACTAATGTTTCAGAATATATAGAAATCTCATCAGAAGTAGGGAGTTCGATATTAAACTAAATATAATAGTAATCGATTATTTATGCCACAGTTAGAGTTGGAGGTAATGAGGAGTCAGAGTAGTGTGTTATTTATGTTGAAAACAAATTAGAATCTGGATGGTTTTTCGATGTCGATATCAAAGTGAAAGCTTTATCCGGAAGAAGTTCTGAAGAGCCACAGGGATGGAGCAGACCGAACACCAGAACAGCCAACAGCATTCATATGGGAAGAAAAATTAGGTCCGAATTTTACTCTGGTGTAGCAACCATGTTAGTAAATCTACCTTCGTGGCCACAGCCACCGGCTTCATAGCTCCATGCTCATCCTTCTCCGTAACAACAGCCGCACTATTCCATTCGAAAAACCGGTTCAATGCATTCAGTGGAGTTTCTAGAGTTATTTCAATAAATTGATGACGCCTTTCCGCGGTCCGCCCGGCTTCAGAAGTGTCAATAGAGCCAACGAGAGGGTCTAGAGCAGACCATGCGATATCTCTGGGATCCGTGACCACCTCCGACAACTTCGAAAAGTCAAACATCACATCAGAAATGGGGCTGCTGCTCGCAGCTCTCCCGTGAGAGACTCGGCTGAGGATATTTCCGAGAGTTACCAGACCGACCAAACGTCTTCCCGTGGGGGCAAGCACAGGTAGTTGATCGAAACCTTTTTCTCTCATCACCTCGATAGCGGCCTCGCATGTGGAATTTGATGGGATTGTAGTAACTGGCTTTAATCTCAGCGCCTTAACTTTGGCTCCGGAGAATGGATCCTGAGGTCTTCGTGGTTGTATCTCTGGTGACGAAGGCTCCGCCACTGGTGAGACTTCCGGGAGCAGATCGTTCGCGGCTACTCACGGCGTCATCCGCAAACTGTAGACTAATAAGTATCATGCGAGCCAACGGTCAGGGGGCTGCAAATAATGTAAAAGCACATTAAAAAAAATATTTATACCTTTGTCAGATAACTTCGAATACTATCAGGGAGAATGACGACAATCACATCGTCTTCAGTAAAATCAAAGTCTTGGACTGCCTTTGCAAGAGCGGCAATCGCACTTCCACTGCTCCCGCCCACGAGAAGTCCCTCTTCGGCTATCAGTTGTCTGGCATACTGGAATGATTCTCTGTCACCAGTTTTATACCACTTGTCAATAATACTGCGGTCCAGTACCTCAGGGATGAAGTCGTAGCCGATACCTTCTACCTTGTATGGCTCGTTCATGTGTTCCTTGTTCAAATTTTCCGGCAACGCAAGGATGGAGCCATGGGGATCTGCCGCAATGACTTTGACATTGGGATTATGCTTCCTTAGGCCACGCGCAATACCAGTAATCGTGCCACCCGTCCCCGCACCTGCTATCACGGCTGTTATCCTGCCTTCAGTTTGGGTCCATATTTCCTCCGCAGTTCCATATTCGTGAGCCAGTGGGTTATTTTCGTTTCCGTACTGATCTAAAATATGTGCATTTGGTAACTCCTTCTCCAATCTCTTCGCGACACCAATGTGTGATTCTGGAGAATCGAAAGCGGCTTCTGTTGGTGTTCGGATAATTGTAGCTCCCAACGCACGCAAGACAGAAACCTTTTCAGCGGACATCTTCTCAGGGAGAGTGATTATCGTTTTATAGCCTGCTCACACAATATATATAAACATTTAGAAAAAAACACTTCAAATATACTAAATGCGCCTGTCGGCAAGTAAATAATAGAGTGGCCTAGCTAAAGGCGGCTACTGACCTTTTACTGCAGCAACAAGAGCAAGCCCAATACCCCTAAATACATTAATTGCACTTTAGTCAGTCAAATCCGCTGATATCACTCATTTCAGCCAAAATGGGCGCATTCAGTTATCACTCACGTATTTCCGCTTGTTGGCTCAATCAGCGTGTCACCGGGCTTTATTTTCCCTTTGCGCTCGGCCTCCTCAATCATGCGCAAGGCAATTCGATCCTTCACACTTCCCCCAGCATTGAAATACTCTAGTTTAGCATAGACAGTAGCTTTGACACCAAGCCTCGGAGGTACTTTGTTGAGACGGGCTAGAGGTGTATTGCCGATTTGTTGCGTGATGGATTCCACCACCGCTGGAGGGGTAACTGGGTTCGTTTTGGTAGACATTATGGTGGGGTGTAGATGTCGGTGGAGAGTGAAACCGAAAGACGGCGATAAAACCTAAGAAAAAAAGAAATGGAACAAGTAGAAGGCCGAAGGGAGAGAAGCAGCGTGTAGATATATACCCAGATCGTGATGGGGCGGGCCTGGCCTATTGATGCGGGCCGATGTCAACCGCCCTCAAACTTTGGAAACAGCATAGAAGTGGCGCTCCGACATCTCGACAGGAGTCCTAGCATATTCTAACAAAGCTGAAGATATTCACCACATCCAGATATGCGTATGCGATTGTTTTGAATACGAGTAGGAGTAGGAATAGGAACATCTGCGTGATGACATGGCAATGCTGGTATCCGAGCTGTTGGTTGAATTGAGATGACACGGGAGTGTTAAAATTTGACGATTTCATTTTTACATCAGAGTCCCTCAGAATAAGTTAATTACATAGAAACAGCATTTTCGACTCTATATCATTGGTCACAGGATGCTGCTCAAATTTTACGGTTTATCAAACAGTGTTACAAGCTAAGACGCTGAGCCTTCAATAAATGCCAATATATCCTGAACAAGTTGTTCACCATGCGTAATATACAGGCCTTCCAAGATATGAAACTGATTAGCAATAGAAGAATATGCAAGGCGACATGGAAATTGACAATCGACGGAAAACAAGCTGAATAATTTCACTTACCGTGAGCTCCCGACTTATACTTCCTAACCACCGTCCTGGGGATGATTTCCCTGATGATTTGGGAAGTGGCTTCAATGGGACAACCCAAATCCTGATCCCCATGGACGCACATGATAGGGATGTCAGTCTCTGCACCAAGTTCTCGCAAGCGATTTGTGAAATCCACCCCCGTGATGATCTGGACACAGCGCTCGATGGCAACGGAATCCGCCTGAGCAACAAAGCCTTCAAACCGTCGGAGCGTGAACTCTGACAACTTGTGCTCAGGTGAAGGTACAGAGAGCGATGGGGGTAGAGCTACATGTGTGTAATCAGCCCGCGAGCCACGGAATCCTTGGAGAATCGAGTCCCAAAGCTCGCGCGATGGCGCAGTAGGGTTTTCTGGTGTAGCCAGGGGGTATGGAAGCGCGGGGCCTATCCAAAAGAACCCCTAAGTATTGGCCAGGCGGTGTCAGTGAGATTCTTGCACTGCGCTGAGTGCTTCGTTCTCATACCTTGCAGTTACTTCTTACGTATTCGCTGCGCTCGTACGCTAGCAGAGTTTCTCCTGGACCCATGCTCGCTGCCACAAAAACAAACGGACCGATATCAAGTTTCTCTAACAGATGGGCCGCATCCTGGGCGAAGACGTTATAATCTATCTGCTCCTTGCCCGGTTCGGCACAATTCCCACCATTCCAGTCACTTTGGCCGAAACCACGGCGATCAGGGGCAATGCATCTGAATCGATAAGTCTCGCAAAGGGCGAGAGTTTGTTGTTCAAACATCAGCGAAGACATTGGCCATCCATGGATGAATACCAGTGCTGGTTTCTGCTTGCTTGCATAGGATTTGTCCAGGTTGAAGGGACGGGGATTGCTAGTAGGTTGGTAATCCCTATAGAAGAGCTGGGCTCCGTCAAAGGGGCTGGTGAAGCGAGGCATGTTCAAGGTAGCAATATAAGGCTATTTCTTATTCTCTGTGTACCAAGAGATGGTTTGATGCAGGATGAATCGTCGGCTGTATGAGGATACAGAGTGAGACGATCTCACAGCAGCATGGAGATGGCCTTTTATAACCCATTTTTCCCCAGTGTTAAATAAAAATTTCCATCAAGGGCTGGGTGGAAACATAACACGAGCAACATGTGGGCCTTCATGAAGTAATTTCATGTTCAAGGCAAATATCAAAGTGTCTGTTATGTCGCTCATCAATTCACTATATCTTTTGACAAGTGGATTCCCCCTCGCGCGGGGGAAGGATTCTGTCAGGCATGTGAGGGGCGGATCGATCATCTCGTTATGGGGATCCTGATACGAGGCTCCGCCTTCTCGTCCCAATAACCGATATAACGTTATGGCCAGCGATCCTGGCCTTGACATCAGCAGTACCACTGCCCCGCAAGAAAATCTTCAAGGAACATACATACACAGCGGTCTGTAAATTCGGCGGTTGAAAGGATGTGAGTGATGGGGTGGTGGGGATTTCTCTTGAGCATGCATTTCCAGGAGCTGTTAAAACACAACCGAAGCCTTCAATGGGATCCTTGGGCGCTCACACCATTTGCCTCGTCTACACAGTGGCTTCAAGACAACCCGTACTATCTGTGGCGCTTCAGCCATCAGCGATTTCAGCTGCTGTCTTCATCGCCGCCGCTTACCTTCTCAGAACTGAGATCCAGCGATTTCTTTGGCTCTGGGGCTTTTAGGCGCTGCTTCCAGAGGCCATGCGTGTTCCAGCATTATTGGATCGACGATGCTTCCTCAGCGCCCCCATTACCTCCATGAAACGTTCTGAGACGCTTCTTCTTCCCTAGCAATTGGGGCACTCCGAGGAAATCGATACCTGCCAACCCGCCAGGTCAGAAGCCAGGAACCCTTAGCCAAGCGAAGCCAAGTTTTCGTTCATGCTAACTGACGACTAATATTTCTCCACACGTTCCTTCAACAATGCGCCACTACGCCGCTTGAAAGCTTGAGAAGCTTGAGAAGCTTGAAACTGGACAAACGGGACCAGCCAAGCCAGAGCGAACGAGTAGGCTTTCAGTTCCGATAATTCATCCTCTAGTACGCGCGGGTTGCAAGGATACGTCTTCGAGTTGTAACAAACGCAGTTTAAACATTCCAATGGCAACCAAAGCTCCACGTATTTCACCATCCTCGGAGAATCGAGTTGATGATTATAGGAGTAGCTGTTGTCTAGGCTGAAATGGTTGGCACTTTTTGGGTTGGTGCCATATCACATGACTAAGTGTGCGAGCCCTGGAGGTAGTTATGGATACGCAAATGAGAACAGGACAAGCAGGCATTTGCTTGCTTAGGGTCAGGGTTACTCTCCAGAGTAACCTCATACCCTTAGAAACTGACAACCGCAACCAATCCTTCACTCCCACAACTATATGGAGCAGCGAGCTCCCTCGATCTCCTCCCAGGACGCGAACAACCGTCCAGGATCTCCCCCACAGTCATCAAAGAAGACGAACGATCCTAGTCATCCGATTCTCCCCTTGCATAATGAGCCTTCCGGATCGTTATTCCGTGTGGCTTCTGCTGGCGAGAGCGGCCGCCGAGGAATCCACCCCATCCATTTCCTAACAGTATGCACGAAAAGTACCAATCGCGTCTCAATGATCGTAAATGTGCTTTGGCCCTTTGTCCCGGCTGCAATCGCTCTTAGTTTTGCGCGCCCTGATCTCCATCTCTGGATTTTTAGCCTCAATTATATCGCCATGGTGCCAACTGCCAATTTGCTAGGTTTTGCAGGGTCTGAGTTGGCTCGGAAGCTGCCAAAGGTTTTTGGCATTTTGCTGGAAACTGCATTGAGCTCGTTGGTGGAAATTGTTTTGTTGATGGTGCTAATTTCCAATGACGAGAACAGTAACTTGGTCCCTGTTATCCATGCCGCAATTCTAGGCTCGATTTTGGCCAACTTGTTGCTTTGTCTGGGGACATGTTTTTTCGTGGGCGGACTGAGGCGCAATGATCAAACATTCCACGAGGTTATTAGTGAAACGGGTTCTGGAATGCTGCTTGTGGCCGGGTTTGGCCTCTTAATTCCCAGCGCGTTCTATTCCGCTCTTTCTCGAAGCACAACTGCTGATGGCCATTTCACCCCCCAATTGCTCTTGGACAACACTCGTACCATCAGCCGAGCGACTTCAGTCATCCTTTTAGTTGCCTTTTTAATGTAAGGGCGATTTTACATGGATTTTATCACTCTATTTTTAAGAATTCGACTTGACGATACTGACTGGAATTAGATTCTTATTCTTCAACCTTCAAAGTCATAATAGCATATACGACGAGGTCCTTGAGTCGGATGAAGAAAAGGATGAAGACGGGGCAGACGAAAAGAGAAGAGCTAAACTCACATTCACCGAATGTCTCGTAGCTATTGCTATCTCGCTCACCTGTGTTTCACTTTCTGCTGTGTTTCTGGTTGAGCAGATACCATCTATCGTTGAAAGAGGCGTCCCAGACAATTTCATGGGCCTTATTTTGGTCCCTCTAGTCGAGAAAGCAGCTGAGCATCTGGGTTGCTGTTGACGAAGCTTGGTAGGCAACATCCCCTTTTGTAAACACATACCTTATCTCTCCTCAAACTAACGCCGTTTTCCTTCTCTACAGGGACAACCAAATCAATTTCGCGCTCTTCCACTGCCTTGGACCGTCCATTCAAACGGCGCTCTTCAATGCTCCCCTGGTTGTCATTGTTGGCTGGGGCTTAGGAAAGGACATGAATCTGAACTTCGAAATATTCATGGTTGCGATGCTCGTGCTCTCGATCCTGGTTGTTGGCAATTTCCTCCGCGATGGTAAATCGAATTATCTAGAAGGGGCGCTGCTTGTTCTGGTGTATATCATCATCGCCGTGACTGCTTGGTACTATCCAAACCCACATGATTTGACGACAAATGTTCGGTTGCCGGCAGGAGAACATCATTGAACATTGATGAACAAACCCCTTCTCTCCCTTTTCGGGCGTGGTATTTCACCTTTTGCATTTGATCACATTTGAATCACGGACTGGAAAAAGATACGTTGAGTGCAGGACGTGATAATATTAAATGACATCATCAAATTTTTTTGGCATTGCAATCTGAGTAGTTAGCATCACTGTCATTCTAGCGAGGCTAGACCTAATACATAGCCGTGATTTTTGTGGATAAGTAGAATAATCGATAACCTATTTCGCGATTTCAATTAAAACCTTGGTTGCTTTGTTGATAAAATTCCATCCAGAAACAATCTCCGCATGTTTCCTGTGCAAGTTAGGCTTGTTTATAAATTCACGCCAATCAATTGACTTCCAAGCGTTGATCCAGCGCCAACCTTCACGTGTACAATTAACAGCACCTGGCGAGGACGAACCAAACCATGGAAAACAACCAAATATCACTCCAGGAGAATGTCGCCAATGCTTTTAGGGAACGAGGTATTCCTGTTAAACGTGATGACATTAATGCTGCTCTGGCAGATGCCGACGCTTGCAAATGGATAGAAAATCATCTTACTCCAGAAACGCTTCTGTCGAAAGAAGAATTAACCGTGTACGTTTTAAACCTCTCACAAACAAAAAAATCTCGCTTTTAACCAAACTCTTGCTAACTGGGATTCCTTTTATTAAAGGTATACAAAAATCGAAGCAACTGGATTCCTCAAAGGCATTCTGCATGGCCAAGAAATATCATCAACAAAACCTTTCCTAGATGATGAAATACGCAAAGCGATTGGATCACTCAAGGCTTCGACCGCGGCCGTTGAGCACCAAACGGAGACATTGAAGCTGCAATGCAAAGAGCTTAAGTCCCAGATTCGCAACGGAAATCAGTCTCGGCAACGAGAAACGAAGGCGTGGGCCCAATGGAAAAATAAACACGCGCTGGAGAAACAGCAGATTGATGTTGCGGTACAGTTTCGCCACCGATAAACGTCATGCTTACATCACACTGATGGCTCCTTGCAGGTTGAAGACCTCACCCACGATTTTGAGACGACTCTCAGCTCAATGAAGTCCTTATTGACCACCGAAGCTCATACCTTGCTCCCTCAATTGGTTGGCAAATTGAAAGACGATAACCAATCTCTGCAGAGCTTGGAAAAAATGGTGTCAATAATTCAAATAGACACTGCTGATAAAGAGCTTAGTGCACGGGCTACCGAGCTAACTGCGAAGCTCTCCAGATACCTTGTTGAGGAAGTCCACTCGCGATTGGATCGGGTATATATTGAATATTTGCAAAGCAACGCTCCAGGAATAGATGAAGGTGACGAAGAAGCATTAGCGACTCTCCAGGAAGAGATTAACTCATTATATTCGGAAATCGAAATTCTTTCGGAAATGACCACTCAACAGGAATACAAGGTTCCGATACTTCGCGCTCTTGAAAGTAGCGGAGCGGAGGTTCGTTCGACTTCTCAACAGCAATTGGAGCGGGTTCGTATCCCTTCTCTATTTTCACCATTTGCTATCGTACACCTCAAGGAATGAATATGAAGGCTGATTTTCAACCTAGGTTTTTGATATTATACTCGACTTAACTCAATCCACTGAACGAATAACCGAAAAGTTAAATAACCGGCAATCGCACCAAACGGCATTGAACTATCTAGCTACAAAATACAACTGCGAAAAGGAAAGTAAACAATCAGAGGGGCAGGCGGGAAAAGCAATGACACCACAGAAACGCTTGTCTCGACTGTCATACATGCCCTCGACGCCTAAAGATACTGATCGAAAAAGCTCACTTTCTCTTCCACTTGATCATGGCTCAAAAGCTCTTGAACAGCTCCTCCGGCGACTCGGGGTTTCTACTATCGATCTCGTGGAAAGCGGCTTAACACGTGAAGCGTCAATGGCCTTTGATGAGAAGAAGCAGCACATGTTGGAAACGCTTCAAAATCTGCTATCTACCGCCGACTCTCCTCTTTCTCTATACTTGGGAACAGCTGACCAAGCTGCTCAGTTACTGCATTCCGCCCTGTATGCGGATTCGAGTTTCGAAATTGCTATGGTAGACGGTACGCAGGATGGGAAACTTGGCGCATTGGAAAGACAGATTGAAGTGCTCCGGAAAGGGATTAATGGGCTTGATGTTGGTATCTTGCATGGTGGGGACAAGGCGCAGGAGAAGTTTATGGAGAGATGGGGATGAGAAATCGTTTTTTGTTTTCAAGGAAATCATTATTGATACTAGTTTCCTTCTCTTCTCCTTCTTTATCAAACTCCTATCGATTATATTTCCCATGTCCTCCATTCTTTCATACCTGGTTTGGTTCATCGGACCTTTCTTGAGCCAGCTTGGAGTAGGCGTTACAAACTCCTAAACTATTGTTTCTGCCCACACGCAAGGACGGCGAGCCTAAATTTTCCACCGGTTTGCGTAACAATAGCAATCCTATTCGTCCTCCCTGTTGGTCATTCACGTGACCAATGGGCTTGGACCCTCGGATGAAAATGTGAGAATGTTGCCTTTCAATCCAATCTGTAGTTGTTATGGTATATCCTGTTTTGCTGTTTGATTTGATTGTCCTTGCTAATTCCTTCTCTGGCAACTTTTTCTCCCCAGTGTAGCAGCCTTCTGAAAACGTGGATTAAAAATACAATTAAAACCAACACTTCGCGCAGAGTTCCATTTTTTAACTTTTGTGCGTCTCTCTTCGGACCCGTCTCTGGCGTGCATTTCGGGGTAAACGTTTAATTGTGGATAGGTACATGGAAACCTGAGGCTGGATTGAGATTGTTGATGCCCGTTGAAGTATCCCAGATGAGAGATAAACTCTCATTTGAACATTCAGTCAGATCCATCCATTTTTTATATTTGCGACTGCAGATATATCTGCCTATCGAACCTTCGGATCACCTAATAGAGACTGACAAGCGCTCGACAATGCGAGTCTCATTCCCAGGAAGAAGATTTTCACCATACAATAAGACACAACAAATCATGATACTTTCTATGTGAGAAAACCCGGCTTGACATGGAATAAGCTCGCAAGGAAGTGTCAATGAAGCCTACTACAGGCTAAAAATTCCTCAGAATGAACAGACGAAGCGAGGAACTAGAAGGCCGAAAGAGAACTGATCTAGTCGCGCAAACAAATCGACTCTCTCTTTCACCGAAGCAGCCCCTCCATCCCGCAGCCTCTAGTCCTGCTGATGTTAAATCGCCTCATTACGATGAAGCATTTAGCCTCTCTCCCGAATCAGCTTTGATGATTCTTTGCGCCCATGTTAATAAATTAGCCAAACTCACTGGCGACATACCCTCATCTACGCCACCAACAGGAGGAAACATCATCGCATCCCAGACGACGGATGATAATTGCGCCAACCTCCCAAGTGCCGACAATTTAGTATCAAACGCCAACCCGAGAACGGGCGCAAAACATCTCGATACCTTCTGTCCAATGGTATTAATCAAGAGCTTTTACTGCAAGCAGATCTCCCCGATATCGTTGGCAGACTACCTCCTTCGAATCCATCGTTACTGCCCCATGTCAACTGCCGTGTATCTGGCACCAAGCCAATATATCAGACACCTGGCGATTGTGGAAAATAATATATGTGACTCCGCGCAACATGCACCGGCTCGTTCTAGGTGGACTGCGGGTAGCAGCGAAAATTGTAGAGGATCTCTGCTACCAACACAGACGATTTGCTAAAGTTGGAGGAGTGACGGAGCGGGAGCTGGCGAAGCTCGAAATTAGCTTTAGCTTCTTGATGGATTTCGAGTTGAGGGTTGATGCCGAGACGATGTTTCATGAGATCGAGGCATATCGAGAAGAGTCACGGTAAATAAGACCCTGTGGTACATATTATATTTATGCACACAGACCTGTACATACTAGCACCGGTTTTTTTTTTTTTTTTTTTTTTTTTTTTTTATTCTTTAGGAAGAGAAAAGCAGTTCGTTAAATTTGTTGCAGCTTTCGGGGCCTAGAATTCGTGGATGATGGTGAGAAAATCTTCGCCCAAGGCGTGTTGACACTGACAGCCTCCTTGGGACGAGGCGCCTAACAGCAAGAAATCTTTCAGCCTCAATTGTGCAGATCAATGCCCTCTGCGTCAGCCAGGCCATGTGAAAACTTCTACAGCGCGTCTTTTGGAAAGCTGGAAACGACCAGACAGCTAGTAGTAAATGTAATAACTAACTAAACGTCAACAGTAGTTAATTCAACAGACTTCGCAATTGGATATCGGTGTCTATGCTCTAAACCGCATTGGGCCTGCTGGATACGGATCCCGTACCCGCTTCGTGATCATACATATCAGCCTTGGGGGGAAAATATTGCTGGATCACGCCGCGGCGCATATGCAAGAAAGCTAGACTCATTTCCACTTGCCAGACCAGGACTTTTGACTCTCCCTTCTCTCTCGTTCCCCTGGAATGGCGAAATGATTGAATTTCTCAACTGAGGAACAAACACCAAACGTTGTCTGATTTCCACCCGGCGCAATTCCCCCCCCCCCAAGCGCCAACGTCTGTCTAAAGTTAGCCTTCCAGGGCTGAGCCATGTCCTCGTCATCAACATCTCGCGATGCCCTGAGCTCTATTGACCGAAATTCCAGTTCCACATCTCTGACAACCGGAAAGGCGGCAGCTGCGCCTCCAAAACTGTCGACGCGGGAAAATGAGCTAGAGCTGAAGGATATCAAACCCGAAGATGGAAACGGCGGCAACCCCAAACCATCTCTCCCCATCGAGGAGGATATTATGCAACTGGCTCGACTGGGAGAAATAGCAGCCATACAAAAGCTATTCGAAAGCGGTAAATTCAATGCCAGATATGCGGATGAAGAGGGTATTACTCCTTTGCATGTGAGTTTATCATAGAGTATTCCATGTCCCCGCGCTCTTTCGTCAATTGGCTTTGGGTGGAAAAATGGATTGGTCACTAACCGTTTTCATCTCACCTTCTGGTGTCTGTAGTGGGCGGCAATAAATAACCAGTATGCCCTTTGCAAGTTCTTGCTCGAGTCCGGTGCCGACGTAAATGCGAAAGGCGGCGAGTCGGTAGCCACGGCGGCTATGTGGGCAGCTCAGCGCTGCCATTATTACATCGTGAACCTTTTACTCCAGCACGGCGCAGACCCTCTATCTACCGATATCCAAGGGTATAACATACTACATCTTGCCACCATCGATGGAAACGCATTCCTCCTCGTCCTCCTCCTACACCAAGAAATCCCCGTCGACTCGCCAGATCCCCAGGGCCACACCGGTCTGATGTGGGCGGCATACAAAGGTTTTCCGGCCTGCGTGGATTTATTTCTACGGTGGGGGGCAAATGTAAACGCTGTGGACGAAGGGGGACTGTCTCCACTACACTGGGCATTGGTGAAGGGCTCCCCGGCGTGCGTTCAAAAGATCATCGAGTATGGCGCGGACCGATTTGCGAAGACGCGGGACGGAAAGACGCCTGCGACAGTAGCGGCCGAAATGAAAACAGTTCATGCGTGGTATCGCGCACTCAACGAATGTGGTTATGACCGAGAAGGCAACCTTCGGACGCTTCCATTTGGGCTGACAACCGTAGCACGGACAAAGCGGTTCACGTCGAAATTTTTCTTCTTTTGGCCGTTCCTTGTCATACTCTTTTCAATATTCACTCTCAGCAACATGGTTATATATATTGGTATTCCGTTTACCCTAGGGATTGTGTTTGGCATGCAGTGGATTGCGCAACGGGTTGCAAATCTCGGGCCCTCAGAGTATAGAGTGTTGCATAGAACGGTATGCCTATTCCCTGGAGCCGGGCATATTTGCCGTTTACTCCTTTAATTTCACTTCGCCGGCGTTTGGATTGCATTGTACATCAGCTTCTAACACCATGGATCTAGCCCCTCCTAGCAGGCGTTTTTGCGGGATCTCTATTTTGGGTCGGAGTTCGTTGGGCCCTGAAGGTGCTACCAAGTAAGATCCTAAAAAGATTGGCCATTTGATTCGAGAATTTTTGATGGCTAATATTTTACCATAGATACATATTCATCACACCCGTTTTTAAATTTTTTCTTCATAGTATTTTTTGGCTTGACTACATATTTCTATGGTCTTGCAATGCTCGAAGATCCCGGGTTTGTCCCTAAGCTAGGAAGCAGAAATCAACAGAGGGATACGATAACCCAACTCTTTGAAGTCTGGAAATTTGACGAAGACAACTTTTGTGTATATTGCATGATTAGGAAGCCGTTACGCAGCAAGCATTGCAGACGTTGTAAGCGTTGTGTGTCTAAGCATGACCAGTAAGTATATATATCCTTCAAGCCCCTGGTTTTATTCAGGGGTGCCACTTTTGGACTAACCTGCTGGGGCGTGACAAAATAGCCATTGCCCATGGATCGATAATTGCGTTGGCGCAAATAACTTGCGCCACTTTATTTTGTATATCTTTTCCATGGAAATTGGCATTATTTTCTTTATACAATTAGTGATGGCTCGTAAGTCCTGATAACCAAGGAGAGATGGCGGGTGGTTTACGCAAAAACAACACTTACTCACGAAGTCACAGATATCGATATAATTCCCGCACGTTCCGATGCTGAATGCAACATCCTCTCCTCAGTTCTTTGCGATATCCTCAGTCGAGATACTTTCACCATCATCCTCACGATATGGATCAGTATCCAGCTTATATGGGTGAGCATGCTGTGTGTCGTCCAACTTGTCCAGATATCCCGCAACCAGACCACCTACGAAAGTATGCACGGGCACACATTAGACTACGCGAACTCAGCCTCAGCAGCCGTTACCTCTGCCATTACAACCGGCACCACCTCAGCCGATATTGGTGGCCTTTCCGCGACGGGCCAAGGGCCAAACCCAGCAATCCCGCCAACTACAATACCATCACACCGCCGACCCCCTCCCCTCCGTCACGACCACGGCTGTTTATCTCAATGGAAGAAATTGCTGGGTCTAGATACCTTCGTAGCCACCGCACAAGATGG
Organism: Histoplasma mississippiense; assembly: GCF_000149585.1. Classification (NCBI taxonomy): domain Eukaryota; kingdom Fungi; phylum Ascomycota; class Eurotiomycetes; order Onygenales; family Ajellomycetaceae; genus Histoplasma; species Histoplasma mississippiense. The sequence continues at coordinate 1,687,121 of NW_001813975.1, read as the reverse complement.
CCTTGATCGACGCGGTGGGGCGCGATCCTGGAACCCCTTCTCGCGTGGCGTTGTTACGAATTGCAAAGATTTTTGGTGCGATAGTCAGCCGTATTTCGGCAAGCGGGATACGGGAAGTGCGATGTTAGGCGGTGAGACTGTGAATTACTCTCGTCTATTCGATATGCCGCTTATGACGCGGACCGGAGGCAGTAGGGCAGGTTCCGGTATGGTATATCGGAGTGTTGCGGGGGGCGAAGACGCTGTATAGATTTGATGGCGCTGATGTATTCGTATTTTAATTACATGACTTGACGGTCAGACAAGTGGCTTGGGCGAATTGGCGGGGTAATTGATTTATACAAATTATAATAATATTATATTTTCCCGGCTATATTACGGAGGTTGTCTGTCTGTTCCCTTCCAGCGCGTTAGAGTTTATATCTTACATTACACCACGCTTGGAATGCCATGCAGCTTCCTAGCAAAGTTTCCATGTTGTTGAGCACTGCGCAAAATACACCCTGTGAACATATATGGT
>NW_001813975.1:1682590-1685234 GCF_000149585.1 Histoplasma mississippiense | reverse complement strand
CCAAGGAGATAACCAGTCACCCTCTCAACTCTGCTCTACTCTCAGGGCCCAATCAACTAACGGGGTTTTCCAGTTGACATCCACCATCCACCCTGGATGCAAGATCGCAGTGACATACGATCCCCAAGCAATCCGGTGGGCATATCATATCGACAGGATGCACAAGCGCACCTTATCTCACACAGGTCGCCCGGCAATTGACATCAATTATTTGTAATCGTCAGTGTCAACTAAAAGATCAATCCTCCGATGACGGGCCCTATCTTTCCATCTTGAACCCTACACCTGAATTTATCCCTGGACCATCACTTCTACACCATCTTGTCCGATCTGAAGGAGACGGAAATGACTTGGCGATAGACTTCCTCAATGGAAATAAGACCAGGAGCACTCTTTCATATGAATTGCTTCATCTCAACTCGACAGCATTGACTGTGCACATGACAGATGCGCTGGAATCACTCACTGGTTCATGCAAACGAAATCCCGTAATACCAGTGCTGTTGCCACAATCTATCGAACTCTATATTGCCTGGTTGTCTATATTGAAAGCAGGCGCTGCAGTGTGCCCTCTTAACCTGGATGCACCTCCTGAGCGAATCAAGTATATCGCGAATGATGTTGGTGCAGACATCATCGTTACCACACGGTCATTAGCTAGCAGGCTGAAGCATCTCGACAATCATATCCAAACTATCATAACGGAAGATGTTGATATAAACGCCAAAAATATTGACAGGTTCCAAGCTCCTCAAATAGATGCGGATGACATCGCGTATGTGGAATACACATCTGGCTCTACAGGTCTTCCCAAAGGGGTTGCTGTTTCGCATCGTGCTGCCACTCAATCATTGCTTGCTCATGACAAATGGATCCCGCCTTTCAAGAGATTCTTGCAATTTGCCTCGCCAACTTTTGACGTGTCCATTTTTGAGATCATTTTCCCACTGTTTCGTGGCGTTACTCTTGTCGGATGTGACCGCAATTTAATGCTAGGAGATCTTCCGCGAATTATAACAGAACTGGATGTGGATGGAGCCGAGCTCACCCCAACTGTGGCAGGGGAATTGCTCCAGAGAAGATCTGCAGCCCCATGTTTAAAGGTGCTGCTAACGATTGGGGAGATGCTAACAAGGAAAGTGGTTGACGAATTCGGATCCTCACCCAATAAGGATGGCATCCTTTATGCAATGTATGGCCCAACAGAAGCAGCAATTCATTGTACCCTTGCACCAAATATTTCAGCAGAATCTCGTGTTGGGAATATTGGTGTTCCCCTCCAGACAGTGTCCACTTTTATTGTATCCCCACAATTTCCTGATTCCAATCCTAGTGATGAACCTGAAATTCTTCCGATTGGCCATATTGGAGAGCTTGCGATCGGTGGTCCGCAACTTGCAGAATGTTACATAAACCGCGAAGAGGAAACTAAGAAAGCCTTCTTGGTTACTGGAAGGTACGGAAGGATATATCGCACTGGTGACATGGTCCGGCTGCATCCATCCGGAGAAATGGAATGTTTAGGAAGAATATCGACCGGCCAAGTAAAACTTAGGGGCCAACGCGTTGAGCTTGGCGAAATCGAACGGATCATTTACAAAGTTCCTGGTATTCGAAGTGTAGTGGTGAACGTACTGGAAAACACTTTGGTTGCTTTTGTATCTGTGGATGAAACTTTTCCGGGAATAACAAATATAATTCAGGTGTGCCGCAAATGGCTGCCAAATTTATGATCCCTGGAGATGTCGAGCTCCTGGATAACCTCCCCAGACTTCCATCGGGGAAAATCGATAATGCAGCTCTGGAACGCGACTATTCTGAGCGGAGAAACTTGCAACGCACAGATACCACGGGGTTCGATGATCAAATGCAGAGGAAAATAGCCTCATGTGTTGAAGATGTTTTAAACTTAAGCGTTGGAAAATCGACTAGCCTAACTCAAGCCGGTCTCGACTCTCTTAAAGCAATTAAACTGGCATCCGTTTTGCGAAATGCCGGTATAAACATTGACGTGTTGGGAATTCTAGAAGCGGACTCCATCCCGGGAATTGCGGCCCGCTCCCACGAATCCAACACTGATGCTCTGACGATAACGGGGAAATTCGAGTCTGACAACTGGAAATGCGTCGTGAATGCGACATTCGATGCCCCCAAATTAAATGGGTACTTAACAGATGTTGTGGACGTCGTTCCTTGCAGCCCTGTGCAAATGGCCATGCTCTCGGAAACTATGCGTGATCCGAAAGCATATTTGAATTGGATAGAATTACAATTTCATGAAAGTATCCGAATAAATGATGTTAAGCACGCTTTCTACGAGATCGGATTGAAAAACGAGATACTTCGGTCTAGTTTTATTCCAACCGATTACCCTAACCATTCTCATGTTCAAGTGATCTGGAACAAATTGGGCGGGGATAAGGTCCAGGAAGTGTCAGAATTGAAACACGACTCATCCAGCCATGAATATCCTTTACTGAATCCATTTTATGTTGAACTTACAGAGATAGATGACCGAATTCATGCACTGGTTCACATCCATCATGCCGTGTAAGAGTGGGTGGTCATGGGATCAAATTCTCAGCGATGTTGAGCATTTTTTTTTATTCCAGGAACGTTAATTTCGCGGGCCCGCATATCCGGT
>NW_001813975.1:1673038-1681051 GCF_000149585.1 Histoplasma mississippiense | reverse complement strand
GATGATCAGGTTAAGTTAAGGGGTCTGCGCATTGAGCTGCGCGCTGAGATTAACCGTGTCATATTAGAAGACCCGGAAGTTATAGACTGCACGACATTCATTACCACAGATGCACTTAACGAACAACAGCAGCTGGTCTGCTTCTGGGTGCCAGCATTAAGCCATGGGGATAAGTTTACAGCCGGTGAGAATCGCTATAAAATACTAAAACTATTTGATCTCATCAGGGCGCGGCTTCCAGAGTATATGATTCCGTCCATGCTCATCCCTATCCGAAGGGTACCAATAACAACATCCGGAAAGACTGATAAATTGGAACTGCTAAAGCATTTCCGAACGTTAAATCTAGAAACATTACAATTGTGTTCTTGTGTGACCGAAGCTCTCAGTGATAAACGCGAATTCTCAGACACCGAGATGAGAGTCGCAGAGGCTATTGCCAAAGTTGCTTTAGTTTCACAGGCAGACATCGGCCTTCACACCTCATTCTACAGCCTGGGTCTAAATTCAATCTCAGCTATATCTTTGTCAAGACATCTCAAACTGAATGGTTTTGGGCAGGTAGATGTTTCGGTAATTATGAAATATAACACCGTGTATCGCCTGTCCAGGAATATTGAAAGGAGCAGTTCTCAACTAACAAAGAAAAAATGCTTGCCAAATGTCGGATCATTATTTTCTCGCGAATTTATGGAAGAATTGAGAAAGAATGCCGAAGGTTCCGGGTGCCTGATTCGAAAAGTGTTGCCATGCACACCATTGCAAGAAGCCATGCTTCTGCGAAAATACATCGGCAACTCCACGGCTTACTACAATCACCTCCTTTTTGAGGTTAGGGATGTTGGGAAACTAAGGAACGCTTGGGACTCCATGGTCCAGAGGCACGACATTCTTCGTTCCTATTTCGCTTCCACGGGTCAATCTCGGTTTTCCTTTGCGCAAATCGTTTTGGATTCGGTCAATCTGCCTTGGAATGAGATCAGTAAGACGATCAAAGAGCTCGACAGCCATATAGAAGAACAAAAGCGTGAACTTGCAAAGGGCAAAGAAAATACTCTACCCTATTTATTGACGGTACTTCGAATAGCTGAAAGCGGGAAAACGCTTTTTCTATTCATAATCCATCATGCGCTATATGATGGCGAAGCTATGTCACTACTTCTACAGGAAGTTGAACTTGATGTTTCTGGGAAACCCTTACCCCAGATAGTTCCTTTCGATCTATACCTTGAGCAGATGGTGGCAATGGATATAGAAGAAACTGACCAATTCTGGCAGCCACTTCTCTCGGATTTTTCTCCTTCTCACCTACTTGACGCTCAAAATGCAAATCGTAGTACCTCAAGGATATTTCAGACTGTTGAGGATGACTTTGGTACTCCCCTGAGTAAAGTTATGGGGACTTGCAAAGATCTCTCGGTGACTCTCCTCACCCTTGTCCGAGCGGCATGGTCAAAACTATTATTGTTATACACGCAAAAGCCCGACATTTGTTTCGGAAACGTGTTCAGCTGTCGAAGCATCCCTGTGGATGGAGCGGAGCGCATCATTGGCCCGTTGCTTGAATACGCTCTGCATTCGTATTAAAGAGAACGCGAATACAATGAACATATGGCATTGCTAAGCATCTACAGGATACAATTCAGCTGTTATGCCCTATCAACTAACTTCTCTTGGCCATCTACAATCAAAATTCGGCCACAACAATTCCCACCTCTTCGATACTTTAGTTATTTTACAAAAGAGCATTCACCGCTTGGATGATAAAATATGGGAGTTGGTTGAAGAAAAAGGAGACATGGACTTCCCCCTTGTCTGTGAGGTTGTTCCAAATGATGAGGCTGATACATTGAGGTTAATCATTTATTACGATGATGCACAATTCGGTTTAGAAGATACGAAGATTATGCTTCGCAGCTTCTCAGCTTCTCTTCAAAATGTGCTCCTCTACCCGTCGGGTAGAGCGATGGATTCAAGTATTCTTGATCCTGGCCTTCCATCATTTGTAGACGAATTACGCCGACGTCTGACACCAGCTGCAGAGGCTGGGAGGCCTAGCTGGGGTGAAGGTGAGAAACTGAGCTTATGCTCTGGTAAAAGTTCTCTCCAGATCCGATTAGTTCAGGAAGTACTATCGACCCTGTCGAATATCACACACACACATATTAAACCTCACACCACGATATTCCAATTAGGGCTCGATAGTATAAATGCAGTGCAAATATCTGCTAGATTTAAAGCTCTCGGATACGAAATAACTGCGAGCGACGTTCTTGAGGTAATTTCTTATTTTAGAATTGACTCTTTTCCTTCGACACTATGCTAACAGGATGTTAGAACCCGTCTGTAGGCGAGCTTGCATCACTCCTCGTGCGAGAGAAAAAGGTTAACGATAGTCGCCTTCTGTCATTTAACTTCATGTCCTTTCAAGCCAGCCATTGGCAAACTGTTTGCCAGCAAATCGACGTTCCGGAGAAATGTATTGAGTCAATTCGTCCATGCACACCTGCACAATCAGGAATGTTGGCTCTGTTTACAAACTCCGAGGGTGAGCTGTATTATAATCATATAATCTTGGAATCAACTATTTCCCTTGATCTACAGACTCTGAAAGCAGCGTGGACTGCCTTAACAGAAATTCATGACATTCTTAGAACAGGTTTCACTAGCATTCGTGATGAAGAGGCTCCCTTCGCCGCGATCACTTACCGAAGTGGGACATTTGGACTTCCATGGGCTGAAGACGCAAACCTGACAATTAAGGGAGATCAACAATTGTCAGGTAGAAAGGAAGTCTCAAAAAAAGCCTTCTTACACCTTCATCAACCGCCGTGGCATGTATCAATACAGCAATGTGAATCGAATGTACTAATGCAATTCTCTGCTCTTCATTCGTTGTACGACGCGCAGTCCCTAAATTTGCTTGTTTGTGATCTTTCTAGATTACTGAAATGCGAGGTGCTAGATCCAGTGATTCCGATTTTACCAGTTCAGGATTATATCATTTCTGCAAGTAACCAGGTATACAATGATTTGGAATGTGAAACCTTCTGGAAGGAATTTGGGAAGGACCTTTGTATCACAAAGTTTCCCGATATGGGCCCACTGCATCAAGAGAAGCGGGTAGGTGTGATAATTAAGTCGTGTTCCAAAACGCTCCAATCTTTACAAGAGTGCTGCAGAAATGCCGGTGTCACCCTTCAGGCTGCGGGGCAAGTAGCATGGGCTCGAATATTGGCATCCTACACAGGAGAGAGCAGAGCTACATTTGGACTTGTGCTGTCTGGGCGAAATACCTTCGAAGATGCACAAAAAGCTGTGTTCCCGTGCCTTACAACCGTTCCTTCATCATACATTATCGAGGGTTCTAATAGAAACCTACTAGAGCGTGTTATGAAGCTAAATGTGTCATTGGCAAAATACCAGTTTACCCCATTATCAAAGATTCATCAGCTGGTAGGATCTGGATCTTCGCTCTTCGACACGATATTTGTATTTCAAAAACATACGACCACGTTTCAGAATGATATCTGGAAAATTTATGATGAAGATGCTAGAACTAATGTAAGAATGTTCGCTCTGTCTTGTCAGGAGAAGTTACATATTTGGAGCTAATATGAATCACAGTATCCAGTTTCAATTGAGTTAATACTTAGGGACGGGAAGCTTGAATTCCAACTCACTTTTGAGACCGATATTTTACCAGAACCCCAAGCTGAAATTCTCTTGAGACAGCTTGACGATCTTTTAATCGATACACTTTCCTACCTCGACTCACCCTGCGTTTGCTTGACAAGAGAGAATAAGGACCTTCTGTCAGCCGTTGCAGCGAAGGAAGCCAGAATTTCGTCTCCCGTTAAATTGGTGCACCAATTTGTTGAAGTACAAGCTCAAGAATCCCCGTCAAAAATAGCTCTCGAGTTCGCATCCAAAATCCCTGGGAAACAAGGGCTTTTCAAGCGAAAATGGACATACAAAGAGTTTAACGAGGTCAGTAATAAATACGCCAGGCTGCTACAAGGGAACGGCGCGTCCCCGGGAAATTTGATAGGGATTTGTTTCGATAAATGCCCTGAGGCATATTTTGCGATATTGGCCATATTGAAAGTTGGCTGCGCGTATGTTGCTCTCGACCCAGGGGCCCCAGAAGCGAGGAAGAAATTCATTTTGAACGATTCCGGAGCCAAAATTTTGCTTTCCACGACATCGAAGAAAAATGAGCTGAAAGGGTTGCCTGTTTTAATTTTGGATAGTCCGGGAATTCTGGACGGTATACCTTCTCTGCCTCCAGTTCTAGAAGAGGAAATACAACCAGGGGACTGCTGTTACTGCCTGTACACTTCGGGAACAACAGGCACTCCCAAGGGCTGCGAAATAACACATGACAATGTTGTCCAGGCTATGCTCTCTTTCCAACGACTATTCCATGGTCACTGGGACGAGACATCTCGGTGGTTACAATTCGCAGCGTTCCATTTTGATGTCAGCGTTCTGGAACAGTATTGGAGTTGGAGCGTTGGAATATGTGTAACAGCTTGTCCTAGGGACACAATATTTGCGGATTTGCCTGGCACCATTCGAGAACTCGAGATCACTCACATTGACTTAACTCCCAGTTTGGCACGCTTGCTTGACCCAGAAGAAACTCCCTCACTTCGTCGTGGAGTTTTTATCACTGGCGGAGAGCAGCTTAAACAAGAAATTCTCGAAGCTTGTGGTGAATACGGAGTGATATATAATGGATACGGCCCGACAGAAGTAACTATTGGCTGCACGATGCTCCCTCGAGTGCCGCGAAATGGCAAACCGTCAAATATTGGCCCACAATTTGACAATGTCGGTAGCGTTGTGTGCAAACCAGGAACTCCGATACCAGTCCTGCGGGGTGGCGTAGGGGAGCTTTGTGTTACAGGAGCCCTTGTAGGACGAGGGTATCTTAACCGACCTCAGCTCACGGAAGAGAAATTTCAATATGTTAAAGAAATGGGTGAACGGATTTATCGCACTGGAGACCTAGTGCGACTTCTCCATGATGGCAGTTTTTGCTTTCTTGGACGGATCGACGACCAGGTCAAACTTCGTGGCCAACGCCTTGAAATTGGGGAGATCAACCAAGTTATTTCCAATTCTGCAGAGGAGGTGGGAGAAGTCGTTACCATGGTTTTGAAGCAAACAAGTCGGTCAAAAGAGCAGCTTGTGTCATTCTTCACCACGAATACGCCCAAAAACCCCGATGCGTTGACATGCCGAATCGATTTCGATCCTGGAATGAATAAAATCCTTTCCGAAATCAATCAAGCATGCCATAAAACGCTGCCAGGTTTCATGATTCCGACACATATCCTTCCTGTAACCGTTTTTCCCTTAAATGCAAATAATAAAATTGACCAGAGACATCTGAAAAAAATCTATGAGGATATGACTTTGGAGGAAATGCAGCGGCTATCCTCGCAGACTCAAATGGATTCCCAAACACCATCGAAGGATGTATGCGCAATAATGGCTCTCGTGTCCAAAGTTACAGGGGTAGAAGTCTCTGCTATCTCACCATGGTCAAGCATATTTGAACTTGGCTTAGACTCCATTTCCGCCATCTCATTCTCTAGGATTTTGAGAGATTCGGGATTTAAGGCAGCTCAACCATCTTTGTTAATGAAGAGTTAGTATTTTTGCGGCGAAGTGTATGCCCCTATTCCTTTTGTCCTCAATAACTAACCTAAAATAGATTCAACCATCATGGCACTTTCCAGCGCACTGAAACGATCCGCATCAAATGAACTCACTAAAAAGGCGTTGTATCAAGAATCTAGACAACGGATTACAGCATTCGCCCATAGGAATCTTACGCTCGTTGCCCGCAAACTAGGGACTCCCTTAGCATCCATCGAAGCAGTCGCTCCTTGTACATCCCTACAAGAGGGTATGATATATCGATTTATTGAAAGCCAGAAGCCGGTATACTTCACAAACTTCAATTTTGAGTTGTCACCGATCGTTAATGTTTCTCACCTCAAAACTGCGTGGCTGAAAGCCCAGAGTTCTGTACAAATACTTCGAACCAAATTTCCATTAACGGCTGGCCACTATTCCCAAGTTATCCTTAAACAAGATTGTTTTCCGTGGTTTGAATTAACAGCCATCAGTGATGTCGAAGTTGGAAGTATCGCCAACGGCCGATATAAGGAGTGGTGCAGTGAACCTGCAAAGTTGACTGGGAGAGTTTGGGAAGTCGGTGTCGTCATAGGGCCAGGGACAAGATGGATGTGCTTGAATATTTTCCATGGATTATACGATGGAAACTCCTTACCACTTTTATTCAATATTGTTTTACAAGCATATATTGACCATACAAGTGCACCGGCAACACCGTCATATATTGAATGTCTGGCCCGAGGTCCCCTATGCAAAATACCAGGAGCGAAGGAGTTTTGGCTTAAACATCTTGATGGCCCTCCAAAACCGCTACCATTTATAAGCGACGCACACGAAGGTGACCCATTGGTCACAATACAGGGAATCGGAAAGTTAGAGAAACTTGAGCCATTAAGACGAAAGCTCGATGTGTTAGAGCAATCTGTACTCTTAGCATGCTGGGCTTCGCGTCCTCGAACGACATTTCAAGTTCATTCCGATTGTTGGTGTCATAGTATCAGGCAGGGCACACGATATCAAAGACACCGAAGATATCGTTGGACCAATGTTTAATACCCTTCCCTGCAATATCTCATGTTCAAAGATTTTCTCCATGGCTGATTTGGTGAGATGCTGTCAAGAGTATTATATCTCCACGCTCCAATACCAACACACCCCTCTCAGAGATATTATGAAATGGATGCAACGGAGATCTGGAATCCCTCTTTTCGACAACCTATTTGTCTTCCAAAGGGAACCCAATGAAAAGGTTGACTCGGCAGGTTCACTGTGGTCACCGATAATTTCCCAATCTGAACCCGACTACCCAGCAGCCTTTGAGGTGCAGCGGGACAGGGATGGCTCTTTGACAGTAACTCTTGTGACACAGGCTTCCAGTTTTACTACTGAAGCTGCACAGCAACTTACTTTGCAGTTCCGTGACACGCTAGTTGACTTCCTAGATAATCCGTCCAGCAAGCTGAATCTTGCCACACAGGGATCGGATAACTCCGAAATTGGAAGAGCTGGTGATCACAATATTCAACCGCATACTAACGGCTACACCTCCAATTTCTCACTTCTACCTTTTGAGTGGACGGCCATGGCATCTCGACTTCGTGAAGAGATCGCATCGGTTGCCAATATAGATGCTCTCGCAATTCAGGAAAACACATCTATTTTTGAAATTGGGTTAGATAGCATTGATGCCATCCAACTATCTTCCCGCTTGGCAAACGCTGGCATCAGAGTGACCGTTACTGCGATTATGCGCGGCCAGACCATTAAAAACATCCTGCATGATATTGAATCAAACGAACCGAATGGAGATGTCAAACCACAGGCTTCGTTGGAGGTGCTAGAACAAGAACTGCGGAATTACTTTGAGAACGACCGATTCGATCTAGCTCAGATCGAACGTATTTTGCCGGCTACACCTCTTCAAGAAGTAATGGTCGCTGAGATGGTCGCTTCTGACTTTAATCGCTACTTTAATCATGATATTCTCGAGATCAAGGACAATGTGGACATCGATAAACTAAAAAGGGCTTGGGAGCAGGTTGTTGATGCCAATGCGATCTTTCGAACCTCATTCGCTGAATTCCCTGATCCTCGTTTTCCGTTTACCTATGCACAATTAATTCACCACCCTGGGAAACCAATGGACTGGAGCGTGGTCGACACGATCGGTAGATCCGTTGATACCATATTGGAAGAGGAGCGGCGGAAAGCAGCTGCTGCCTTTCTGGCGGGGAAACCGCTATTCAAGGTCCAATTGCTAAGCTCAGTAAATGAAGGACAAAAAAGGCACTTGCTTCTCTCAATGCCGCATGCGATGTACGATGGCTGGTCATTAGATCTTCTCAATGAGGATATGCGACC
>NW_001813975.1:1667173-1668165 GCF_000149585.1 Histoplasma mississippiense | reverse complement strand
GTCCCCTTCCGGTTTCGACGGTTTTTTGAACAAACCAAAAAAAAAAAAAACAAAAAAAAAAAGACGAAGCGCTCCTTGAACTCTCTGACCTTTTCTCTCGTTTCATTCGATCAACCTTTCTGCATGGTTTTGGGGTTATCCCTTGGCAGATATTAATACATACACGGCTGTCTCCGTCCTTTGTCGCTCTTCGCTCTTATCCACTGCATCGCGACATTTACGCTTTCTCTGACGGTACTTTCCTCTCAACATCCTCAACAAGAAAAAACAATAAAATATATATATACTTCCCTGCGACTTAGCAAGATCCTTTATCTCGCGCTGTTTGACTCTCTGCGGTTGCGCACACATCATCATTCGAACCTTTTCGCAATAAATCTCCTTTGCTCTTTGGCTTCCTGTTTGGAGTTTGATACCCATTGGCCGTGATGGTTGCTTCATTCTCACCACACCGCGAGGCGGGAGGGACTCTCCATCTGCCGTCGCCAAACGGAATCCACGTTAATCCCAGCGTGGCCATCAAGCAGCTGCGGCGCTCTCTCTCGAGATCCCCTTCTAAAGGCAGCGATTTCCGCCTCCTCGCTCGACCTAATTCTCCATCCAAACATACGCATTACATTTCGTCTCCACTCTCTCCCTCACGCCGAGCTTCCCAAGGGAATCTGTTCCTTGTGTCAGCCAATTCTCTACCGTCCCCCTTAGCAGTCCCATATCCTCCAAGCGCAAGAATTAACAGACCAGGGATTCGTCGGACGACCAGCTTTCAGCCTCCCAGATCTCGAACTACGCCATCGAGCCCTGCGAAGCGTGTGTTGCTCGACTCTCGTGATAGCGGAAATTCAATAACGTCCCCTCTTGTTGTCGAGAAGTCCGAGGAACCAGTGCCTCCTCTCCAGCTTTCGCCTACGGAAATCACTAGTACCCCTGAACTTGCCTGCGGTGACAGAACGCTCAATCAGCCAGCAGATAACTCCTTTGCACAAATGCCTGAA
>NW_001813975.1:1659460-1665714 GCF_000149585.1 Histoplasma mississippiense | reverse complement strand
CCCCCCCTCCACAAGAACACATTTTTCCCCCTCGATCCCAAGCGGCTTATCGATATCAGCCCACGCCGACCGGAGATCCAACCCCGCAAGATCATCGTTCGTCAGTGCTACCAGCAACGCCAACTGCTCCACGCGAGTACTTCGCACCAGTTGGGAAAAAAGCAAGTCTTTCTCTGGGTGGTTACAACGCACCAGATATAGACCCGAGCCTTACGTCTCGTTTTGAGAAGGTTGAATTAGTGGGGACAGGGGAATTCTCGCAGGTATATCGCGTCACTGAACCGCAATCAACGACACCATTTGGATCACCATTCCAGCCGACCTCCTTCTCGCAAACCCATGAAAAACAAAACAAAACAACAGCAGTAACTCGTGCTGAACGGGTGTGGGCTGTGAAAAAGTCTAATCAACCGTGTACGGGTCCAAAGGATCGAGAACGCCGGAACAATGAAGTTGTCGCCTTGAAAGCGCTGGCTAATTGCGACTATATCATTTCCTACGCCGACAGCTGGGAATACAACAATATCCTATATATCCAGACGGAATTTTGCGAAGAAGGGAGCCTAGACTTGTTCCTGTCACAGGTGGGACTTAAGGCCAGGCTTGATGATTTTAGAATTTGGAAAATACTGCTTGAGTTGTCGTTGGTAAGCAATACGTCTAACCATCAAGTTCTATTCATTTTCCCTCCGGTCTATTTGCTAAGTTACGTCCAATAGGGCCTCAAACACGTCCATGATTCTGGGTTCATCCACCTGGATTTGAAGCCGGCGAATGTTTTGATAACCTTTGAAGGTGTCCTCAAGATCGCGGATTTTGGAATGGCAAGCCGTTGGCCTGCTGCTGCTGGTATTGAGGGCGAAGGGGATCGTGAATATATCGGCCCTGAAGTCCTTATGGGATGTTATGACAAGCCTGCTGATATATTTGCCTTGGGATTGATCATGTTTGAAATAGCAGGGAACGTGGAGCTGCCCGACAACGGCGTATCATGGCAAAAGCTTCGCAACGGCGACATGAGTGATGTTCCTAGTTTAACGTGGAGCCTAGAAACTAGCAAAATACTCCGCGATGCCTCTGGAAACCCACTCCCCGACAACAATTGCACCTTTGAGCAGCTGTGTGCATCCGACTCTGACGAACAACAACACTTTACCGACTCGCACTCTGTCATTGGACAAAACAGCATCAATGGCAATGACCTTAGCCCATTTGGTTCCTGTGGAAAGCAACCCTTCTCATACGTTCGACGCGGAGAGCTCGCTGAGCCTCCAGATTTTATGGTCGACGCCACGAATGAACAGGCGCTAGACACCATCGTTCGATGGATGATATCGCCCGATCCGGCCGATCGGCCCATTGCAGACCAAATTATCCAAACGTTCGGTGTACAATGGGCTGAACGGCGGCGCCGAGCTGGAGCTACCATCTATGAAGGGAACTGGGGTCCTGCGGATGAAGTTCTGGCGGAAGATGCGGAGATGATTGACGTTTGATTTTCTACATCAACAACATACATAAAAGGCAAAGAAAAGAAAAAATATATTTATTAATTAATGACTGGTTTCGACATATTATGTTTTCTTCTTTCTTCATATACATATTTTTCAATGGGGTTTGCATGCCTTTGTTTCCTCGACTTTTTATATGTTTTTTTTTTTATGTCGCTTTTTTTTTTGTTTCTTGAGAAGCTCGAGGGCTAGAACTACGGAGTTGGAATTGGGATTTGAAACGGGTACCAAACAGTTTTGTCCTGTTTGGTGTTGGGAGAGGGGAGGAATTTATCCTTGTCTTAACTTATGGGGTTTTATTTAATTTTTTTTTAGTATTTTTTTTTCTTGGTTTTTTTCCATTTTAAATTAATGGGGGAGCGAACGCGGCCGCTCACCATGGGACCTGGAAGTTATTTGTTTGATAATTGGGGTGGAGCCGTTGCCATAATTATATTTTATTTGGAAGGGCGGATAGAGCATACCCGAAAAGTATACGCAATGTTACTGGGAAGTTTGTGAAGGGAAAATTTCGGATTTCAAAAGTATGGAAAGAAAAGAAAGGCGAAAAAGACGTGGAGCTGGAACTGGAACTGGAATATGGAATATGGAATGCGGAGCGGAATACGGGAAAGGGACAACAGCACTTAGTTGAATTTTGTCCACACAAAGGGGAAGAAACCACCTGACTGCTAAGGGGGAAGTTTAATTCTTTTTGCTTTGATATATTTGTTGCTTCTGACTGTTGCATTTTGATATCATCATACCCTTCATTTCTGACTGGCTGTTATTATGACTGACTATCATATGAGGAGTTCATTTTGTTTTTTCCCTTCCTTCTGTCCTTTTTCTTTTCTATTTTTTGCTCCCTTTTTTTCTGCTCTTTTTTTTTTCACTCCTTCCTAGCTTTTTGTTTGTTTTTGATGTAATATAGCTAGCTCACTCTTGAAATGATTTAGAATTTTCTTTATTCTTCTTATCATTATTATATTCCTTGTTCATTTTAATTCTCTTATCTTCTCTTCTGTCTTTTTTTATCACTAATCATTTTATATTTGTTTGCTTGGTTTCTGTTAGCACCGTCAGAATGAGGCTGGATAGATTTAGAGATGTATAGAGAGTTTCAGAATTGAAAAGACTTTATTATTTATATCTTTCTTTTTAATTACCTGGTTTCTACTAGCATATCTGTGTGGGTTTTTTTATTTTATTTTTATTTTTATTTTTATTTTTACTTTTATTTTTATTTTATTTTATTTTATTTTTTTTTTTTTCACTTTCCATTATTATTTTGAAATTCCTTGGGACAATTCCCTTGATCTTTTGGTGTATTTATTTTTCTGTTTTTACTCTCATATGTAATAGCTTAGTGTGTTGCCCTTCTACTAATCAAATCAGGGTAAATTCGTATAGAGACATAGGATTATGAGCGAATCAGCAGTTTAGACTTTCTTATTAATAAATGAAACGCATGAGACCTTTCTTCTTCTTCAATAATGGCACTATAAGGTACGGATCTGAGTACTAGTTATAAAATTGAACTTTCATCACTGGGTCAAAAGGAGAATTATCGTAAGTCTTGAGTTCAACAACTTAGATACAGTTCTCGATCACGTGGTTATATGTGTTTTTCAGTCTTGGCATGCGATGAAGTCCGTAACCAAGTTGTGGTGATGTGCATTAACTATGTACCTATCCTACCCGACACGCGGGTTTACAACAAAATTTTAAAATTGAAAGTCTCAGAATCAAGTGTCGGGGGGAATGATACATTCCTTTTGTCCCCGGGTTTGAGCTCTGTATTGTTTGGCGACTCTCTTCTGGTTCCGCGACATTCACCCACTTTTACTACGGCGTATGGAAAAGCCCGATACCTCCCTCCGGAATAACAACTCGATTTTAGCAGCCTTCTCCATTCTCCTCTAGTTTCGCTAGTTATAATTTGGGAGGGGGGGAGACAGAGTGAAATGGAATGGTGTAGCTATCCCAACAAGCCAGCCAGCTCCGAAGCCCCAGATCCACGTCCCATGCCCCAATCGCCTGCTTGCCCATTCTTGCCCGTTTTGCCATTCGCGTTCACCGTCCGAACAGTACCACAGCTATCTTAGATATATCCACCTGTCCCAAGACGCGCGGCAGTAAGCAACGGCAATCACCGCCATGGATATCCGGACATATATCTCTGACTCCCTCCTACGGCTAACGGGTGCGTCGGACGCGACAGTCATCGATTACATCCTCGCCACCACAAGCTCTGCGAAATCTGCCGGCTCCTTACACGAGAAGCTAGGACCGTTCCTGGACGGAGATGAGGGTGATATCCATTCGTTCTGCGCTGAGCTCTGGAAACGGGTGCGTGGCGGTTCAAGTGCGGAGGATGGCGGCAAAAAGGCCAGCAAGGAAAAGGGAGGGGATGGGTTGAAGAAAAGATACAAATTGGTTGATATGGAAGAAGAGGATGTGGATGTTAATGCTGGATTGGCCCCGCTGCAGAGTACGGAGGCGGGGAAGCTGAGAAGGAAGGCGAAGGAGAACGGGGAGAGTGGACAGAGTCGGGATCGCGATGATGATTCCAGGCGCAGGCGTGCGCATCGCGATGCGAGAGGGGAGCGGAAGCGAGAGCGAGAGGGCGACCATGATCGTGATGGTCGGCATCGGTGGAAGAAGGTGCGCAGGAAGGGATGACAGGGACTTCGAAGACCGGTGGGGTGATGAAGATATACCCGAGGATGAAGCTGAGATGCATGATGAACAACTACAAGATGAAGGACATCAGCGCGAGGAAAGAGAACCACGACAACACTCTCGAAGCCCTCGATCCTCTTCTCCCTCTTCGGATATAGATCCCGAGACCAAAGCAGAGCGAGCCAGACAGCGCGACCTTAAGGAACGAGATGAATTCGCGAAACGCCTTGCGCAAAAGGACGAGTCGAAGTCGAAGAAGATCGTTGAAGATCGGTCTTCTACGAAGGACTCACAAGCTGCCCGACGTCGTGCGCTGGCTGACGACGCTGCAGCGAGGTCGGCGGCGATGCCGGATCTGCGGCTTCGCTCGCGGCAGGAATATCTCAAGAAACGTGAAGCGGAGCGGTTAGCTCTGCTGCGCAAGCAAGTGGCGGAGGAAACCGCTGAGCTTCGCGAGAATCCAAACTTGACGCGTCGGGAAAAAGACGAGTTTGCGAAGAATAGAGAAGTTCTTCGGTTAGCGGAGGAAAGAATGCGGATTGACGATTATCGGGATGGCTATGCGTTGCCGGAAGATTATATCACTGAAAAAGGCAAGATTGATCGAAAACGGAAAGAAGAAGCGCTTTACAAGCGATATGTTGATCGGGACGAGCATGGGCATGAGCGATTCATTACCGAGCATGAGGAGTGGGAGAATGAGCAGACGGCCAAGGCTAAAGCGCAAATTCAAAGGGCGGAGTTTGTTGATGAGGGAGACTACGAATATGTGTTTGACGATGCGCAGAAAATAAATTTCATCATGGATTCGAAGTTGGAAGGGGACCGAAAGCCGTTAACAAAGGACCAGCTACTGTTCCAGCAGAAGCTAGATGCGGCGGAGCAGAAAGCAGCTTCCATTGAAGAGACAAGGAAGAGTTTACCTATCTACCGATTCAGAGAGGAAATTATACAAGCTGTAGCGGATCATCAGGTTATTATCATCGTTGGAGAAACTGGTAGTGGGAAAACTACTCAGATTCCTCAGTATTTGCACGAGGCGGGTTATACTAAAGGGGGGATGAAGATTGGTTGCACACAGCCTAGACGAGTTGCAGCGATGAGCGTTGCTGCGCGTGTCGCTGAGGAGATGGGTGTTAAAGTTGGGAATGAAGTTGGATATGCCATCCGGTTTGAGGATGCTACCAGCGACAAAACAGTGCTCAAATATATGACTGATGGTATGCTACTGCGTGAACTGCTCACGGAGCCTGACCTCGGGGGATATTCTGCACTGATGATTGATGAAGCTCACGAGAGAACCGTATCCACGGACATTGCGTGTGGCCTGTTAAAGGACATTGCCAAGGCAAGACCTGATCTAAAATTACTTATCTCGTCAGCGACAATTGATGCTCAAAAATTTCAGAAATATTTTGATGATGCGCCAATTTTCAACATTCCTGGCCGGAGATATCCTGTTGACATACACTATACGTCGCAGCCAGAGGCAAATTATCTTGCCGCAGCGATCACTACCGTGTTCCACATCCACATCAGTCAGGGTGCTGGTGACGTCTTGGTCTTTCTCACGGGCCAAGAGGAGATTGAAGCTGCAGAACAGAGTATACAAGAAACGGCTCGGAAACTAGGATCCAAGATACCGGAACTGATAATATGTCCCATCTACGCGAACTTGCCTTCGGAACTTCAAGCCAAAATCTTTGAACCTACGCCCCCCGGAGCGCGAAAAGTGGTCCTTGCTACAAACATTGCAGAGACCAGTCTGACCATTGACGGAATCGTGTACGTGATTGACCCAGGCTTTGTGAAAGAAAACGTGTTCAACCCTCGTACTGGAATGGAGAGCCTTGTCGTTACCCCCTGCTCGCGCGCATCTGCAGGCCAAAGAGCAGGAAGAGCAGGCCGTGTTGGCCCGGGCAAATGTTTCCGGTTATATACAAAATGGGCATTCTACAACGAGCTAGAGGAAAATACTACGCCAGAAATCCAACGGACAAACCTCAACGGAGTCGTCTTGATGTTGAAATACTCTCGGGATCGACCAGCTTCTTGATTTCGATTTCATGGACCCACCGC
>NW_001813975.1:1656630-1658886 GCF_000149585.1 Histoplasma mississippiense | reverse complement strand
GAAGGGACCCGGAATGGGTTAATAATATACGAACTGGTTCTGACGAGCAAGGAGTATATGCGAAGCCAACATGCCTCTGCAAGCCCGAGTGGCTGGTAGAGGTGGCCCCGCATTATCATAAGAAGAAGGATCTGGAGACGTTGGGGATTGATAGGAAAGTGCCAAAGGGGCAGGGGGCGACGGGAGAGAAAAAGTAAGATCTGATGCTGACGATGCGGATGCCATGAAGACGATGTATTTAGATAGATATTCAGCGGAAGAGATGTATTTCGTATTATATATCTGCGTCTACAATTTTCTCCTCTCTGTGTAGAAAACACAAACTGGCAAGCCACGATCCCATACAGACCCTGGAGCTGGCCAATCAGCACGTGAAAGTTCCAGCTGACGAGGGCCAGAGCTGCTTCGGTTGCGCCATGCCTAAATAGGACTAGCCTTCATCGCAAGGGTAACCTCGGCTCTTCCAGGCTCATCGCCGAGATACATCAAGAGTAAACCATCTAAAGACCACAGAAGTCGTCATTATCGCACCCTATAAAAAATAACCGGATGCGCCTCAGAAGGTCACGGTTTTGGTATCATTTACACTTCAACCCATAGGAAATTGTCTCTGGTTGTCAATCCGCCATCCCTTCGGACTCCAAGCTCCATCGAGCCCGTGATTACCAAAGGCTATCCTTTCCTCCTGGCGCTCTCCACAAAACGCATACACCCCGGCAATAATCCCAGCGGGGAGCTTGTCTCCGTATCTGCAGACGTTCCCTATTGACTTTCCCAGTCAATATACACCGCAGCAATGTCGAAACCCTTCACAACGGCTGAGGTCGCCCAGCACAACAAGGCCGAGAACGGCATGTATATCATCATCGATTCATCCGTCTACAATATCACCGATTTTCTAGACGAGCATCCCGGTGGCGCGAAGATTCTGAAGCGGGTTGCGGGCAAGGATGCCTCGAAGCAGTTTTGGAAGGTTCGTTGGGAATATATCTCATAATACCTATTTTCTATATCTCTACCCAATCCCTTTCCCATTCTTTCTGTCTTCCACTCAAGGCACAATTTTTTGGCTAACTCCAGCAACTATTGTTTGTGCAAACAGTATCACAACGAAGGTGTGCTAAAGAAGTACGGCGGCAAGCTGAAGATCGGCGAGGTCAAGGAGGCTGCGAAGCTATGAAATGGATGCTGACGTTGTTTTCTTTCGCCCTCTCTCTAAGAACACCGTTCCATCTCCAGCCTTGTTGTTCCTTGACGTATGTATTTTTATATTTTTATATATTTATATATTTATATATTTATATTATCTCCTATCTGGATACCGGATACAATACAAGCCTGATACCGTTTTCTCCTTCTCCGTTCTTACTCTCCATTCTTCTTTCTTCGTTCTGCTTAACCTTTTTTTTTTATTATTCCATTGGCGATCATACTCCAACGTAGGGGCGGGAATTCTCACACAGCAACGACTGCTCTCGGGGTGGAGCATATAAAATGTGAAAAGAAAGCGAAGCCTTGTACAGTACATCGAATATATCCTCGTATTTTGAGAATATATCGGAAACATACCTTTGCTCTCAGTTATTGTGAGTTCCAGGTGGCATAGTATATCTAGGCAAGAGTCTTATGTGCACTAAGAAATGGGAGCGGCGAGGTGGTATCATGTTGAGGAAGGAAGTGGAGAGCAAAAATATTCAGGGCGCTTTTGGGAGCCCTGCATAGGCGTATGCGGAGAGGTTCGGCGGGGCGGGGCGGGGCGGGGCGGGGCGGGATGGCCACTACTGGCTCACCGCTGGCTCCTGCATGCTTTTCATTCAGTTTACTCTCATCTCTTTGAGTACTGGTTTTATTTTCCGTTCTGAGTTCAAGATTTTAAATAGGTACTAGTAGTTAAATTTCTTGTTTTCACGCTTTGATGATCCTCGTCACATAACAATCCTTGAAGCACTTTGCAGTCGTTGCTCGAAATAGAACATGGAACAAAAGATAGCATCTACTTCCCCCATCTTTGGCGTTCTCTCCAAACTGTGGCAATGCGTCTGTATATGACTCAGATGATAGAGCTTTCGGAAGAATTACGAACCCCGCGTTGTCGGGGAACTAAACCAGCGCGGGGAGTAAATCGGGCCAGATATACGACCTTGCCTATGCCGTTAAGCTGGGTATATAACTGGTTTAAGGAAGCAGCCTCCTTGCGCCTCCTCCGCCCGCCTCCCTTATTGGTAAATTGATTTCAAGGCGTCCCAAATGCATATG
>NW_001813975.1:1646161-1655316 GCF_000149585.1 Histoplasma mississippiense | reverse complement strand
CCCGCGTTCATTCCTGTTTTTATATGTACTACTCAAAGCCCGTTAGCGAAGTTACTAGCTGCATGCACACCTGCATACAAAGAGGGGAAAAGACAATGAAAGGATAACCAGAATCAGGAGATGAATCAAAGGAGGCACACACATGCTATATACATGTAACACGATGCCCAGTCTGGCGCTCAGCTCTGCTCACAGTCCCCCCAATCTGACCTCCCAAATGATTACACCTAGCCCAGCACTATTGGGACGAACTATTCAAAAACCTGCTCCGCTCGTGCTCGTTGCAAAAGGGACAGCAATATAAACTGAACCGGGTTGAGTTGTTGAGCTGCATATCTGGGAGACCCACCGCAGGCACAAAGTGCTGTATCTGGGTAACGGCTCACTGCACAACCAGTTCCATTCTGAACCAACGACGGTGTTAATATTGATAGTGATGCGCCACAGCAATAGGAACCGTGACAGACGGAATCCAAGAAGGCTGGCTGCTGGCTTGCGCGTTGGGCCGTCGCATTCCGAACCAGCTGTGAGATGTTGTCTTGTCCTACACGGGAAGAGGGGGATATATTGAAAGGCAGTGGAACGCTTCTGAGAAAGAGGCAGGGAGATGGATGGATACAGGCAGGCTGCATCCTCGCCATCTTGCCTCCCTCCATTTCCCAGTCTTTTTTGGTCTTGTGTGTTTCCCTCCAGCATTCTGATTGACTACTGCTAAGCCTTTGCGTCTTCGGTGTCATATTCTCATTCATATCCAGAGGGATGAGAGATGCGCCGGCCGGCTCAAGGCCACTCCTCGCTCCCGTCCCCTTTCTCCCATTCCTTCGACGTTTGATTCGCAATGCCCATGCAGCCAAGATAACAACTAGCGGACCCTGTCTACTTCGATTTTGTCTCCGAGTCCTATATAGTGAGTCTTTTTATCCCTGTTAGTATTCAGATTCGATCATCATAGTTGAACGAAGGAACTGTATCAATGCACAAGAAATGACATCGCCACGAGTCTCAGACTTGGGTATGAGATATATTAAGACTCGTTTGCATCGTCCTGTTGTTGTATATATCTATTTCTTCCCCTGCTGCCTGCCTGATTTGGATTCAAGTCTGTTGTAACCTATTCCTATTGTGAATTCCTTCACACTGACACAAAATGAGACAAACCGGACATTGACTTCTTCCTAGCCAGATATACAATAAATATACAACAAAAAGGGAACGAATATATCACTATCTGATAGGATGATTGATCAAAACACCCTACAACCAGGTGTCGAATTTCCGCTGCAATACATATTAACAAAAGTGGGAAGTTCAATATAACCAAGATATATAACATGATGACAAGATCAGAAAGAAAATGAGGGGATAAAAAGATCCATATCCATCGGGCGCCACCGTTTGACAAAAACGATTAGATTGATGGAGAGTCAAGAGACAAATAATGAAAATGAAACACCGGTGATAGTTTCTGACGAAGAGGTGGACCACATAAATAAAACAAGAAATGAAAGATGGAAAGCTCACGACAATACAACAAAGAAATACAGCAAAGGAAAAAGGAATGAAGAGACTGGGGTTGTTAGTTTTTTCCCCGAAAAGTTATTTGTACAGTGGTATCGTATCAATTGATGGTTCTTCTTCCTCCATGTCCATCTCCTGCTTACCTTTCTCCGCATCACTCAGAGTTCCCCCAACGTTTTCTTTTGACGAGGAAACCAAATCCACACAAACAAATCTTCAAAACACAGGCGGTACAAATAGAAATATGCCGGTCTGATTCATATCAATGATAAGAACCGGAATACTTCGCCAAGTCTTTCCGGTTTCAGTGTTTAAACAACCGGTCTAGAACCCTCGAAAGGGATCCTCATTTCGAAACAGAACATCCCCATCCTCAGACCCATAAAACTCAGTGTCAGGGCTATTCGGGGGCCAGTAATGCGCATTCCGTCCTTTTCGACTACCTCCAACACCGCCGTGTCTCGATCTATGACTACGCCCACCAATCCGTTGACGGGGATATTCACTCCGGTCCACAAACGCCTCCATCCGCACCGTACCAACTGCCTCGAAGAAATTGCTCATGCCAACACTAGATGGGCCACTGGCTTCGGACGTACGGTGGCTAAAGCTGCTTTGGCCGCTCTGTACACCTGATGGCCCCATGATTGAGGGAGAGTAGATATCGGACGACCCTGCAGTTGTGGTGCTGTGTGTGGACGGCGCGGTGGTGTGGTTGGAGAAACTTCTGAATGCACTTGGCGGTATGCGTGGTGCGGTGTTACTTCTCTTGCGTGAATGGGAGGAGAATCTTGGGACATTTGGGGGATCAGCGATGTCGTTGATGGCTTCGGTTCCATTGGCTTCATCGAAAGGTAGCTCAGGGACGGCAGATGGATGCGATACAAATGAGCGGTTGGAGCTGGACGGTGTTGGTTTAGCCTTTCCCTTCGCGATGCGAATTGAGTCGCGGATTGGGTTGCGCCTTAGCATACTACCTGGGGGTGGGCGATACTCTTCGTGCGGAACGGGGGGTAGGGAAGCAAGATCGTTAGCGCCCATCGAAGAGTGGCTTAAGAACGACAGCGCGGTTAACCAGACAAAATGGCGTTCCAATGTCATGGCTGTGAACTTCAGAGCTCGCTGTGGGGTGAGGATCAAAATCGACCGGTTAAAGTGGCTACCAGGGCCGGAGCCCTTGGGCAGCGGATTGTCATCCTTGACATCAAGGACCGATTGAATCATTACTTTGGGGAAAAAATGCCAGTCAGCCAAAGAAAAATTCTTCCTTTTTTCACAAAGTTTATTTTATTCAGGGCATCTTGCTCCTTGGACAGGACAATACTCACGCTTTCGACCACTCTTACCCAGCAAGGCAGACCCGCTGGTGGGCTGTTTACTGCTCCACATAACTGCGCGCTCATATGGTGCAAGCCATACCCATCTCTTATGTCTAACGCCGGTCCCAGTGATGTTTGCAGAAACTTCTTCGGTGGTTTTGCCTAGCTCCCATCCGTCTTTATTACTTTCCGTCATACCAAATGACTTTCGTCTACGAACATACTTCCACATCCATTCGCCCACCATGGTCTGTGCGATCGCATCAACGACACTAGTCTGCTGTACGCTTGTGTTGGTATTGACTGACTCGTTTCTCCGGTGAGACCTGGCAGGGGGCGGGACTTGTCGATTTGAATGCAGTTTACCAGATCTCTTTCGCCGGGGGGCTGTTATTTCATCAACAGGCATGGGTGGGAGGTGTGGGCTTTCGGGGCAGGTTGATGATGTCGACATTGTTGGTGGAGAATGGCTTTGCTGCCGATCGGGACGATGCATCCCAGCCACCACAGCGGCCGAGCGAGCTTTGCGAAGTGGAGGTTCTCTTAATAGAAAGCCCCGCTCCGGGAAATTTCCGTTGCTGTACGGCGTCGGACTCTGAGCGCCCTCGCTCGCGCTGACTGGGATTTTGCGCGAGCTCAATCTCACCGGAACGGGGAAAGGAGGTTTGGCTGCGGTGCTAGTCGAGGCAGCGCTGCTGCCGATGCTAGGTGCACTGGGACTGCGAGGCCTATACGCCTGGTGTGCGGCAGTAGAGCTGGAAATCATGGCAGTGCGGCGAATATCAGGTTGCTTCGCGACATTACCTAATTTCAAAGGTCTGGGCGGTCGTTTAGCAGATGGCAATTTCCCACCGGGAACAACACGGGGCTGAGGGCCGTTGGGAGCTTTTGTTTCAACTATTGATTTCGGCGAATGTGATTCATCCACTTCTTCTGGGTGTTCCTCACGCTCCGCGAGAGGGTTGTCGTCCAGTATTGAGGGCGCCGGCTTTGTAACGAGCTTGCCAGCTCTCAGTGTATAAGATGCGAGGGGTCGATTGAAGAGCTCGTCATCACTAAACAGATCCTCCTGTGGCTCTTGCCATTCGTCATCACTAATATGTTCAAAGCCAGCAAATAAACTGCTGGTCCTGAACGGCCGTCGAAGTTCCAATTTCGTATCCTCAGAAAGGGGACCATTGTCATTATTTCCTGGATATGCTTGCAACTTTTCGGGTTCTTTATCCTTTGAGGAAGGCCGTGTGAGCGGCGCAGGCTCAGCTGAGGGAGGGTTTCGAAGTCGTCGTTTTGCAGATTTCGGGGGTACGTGAAATTCTTGGATGGGTGGTGGTAAAGGTAGATCAATGGATTCTGGACTCATTGGTGGGTCTATAATTGCGGATGGGAGGAGTTTTGCGTGTAGCTTGGCACTACGTTTATCAACGCGAATCTCTTCTGTTTGCATGCCACATGACCGGACGTCGGCGAGTGGTTCGATATATGTCTGACATGATACACTCTTGGTTTGTGGGGGCAATACAACGCTGTTCCTGGCGGATGGGGGGTTTGAGCCGGGGGGTTCGATTGTGATCATGGGGATTGGCATTGCCTGTCGGATTATTTGTTCTAGGGTTTGGGTTTTTTTGTCCTTGATAATTACATCGTCTGTTTGAGTTGAGCGGTGAAGCCGTTGCTACCGATGGAATTTCAGTCACGGGAGCCCTGAGAAGCTATGGGTGTGGACTCCTCTGATGGAATTTCTTCAACTGTTGGGGTTGAAGGAGGGCTTGGAGGCTCTCCAGTTGTCTGGCATGCAGAAGAGGTGGTGAGGACAGGCGCAGTGACGGTGCTACTGTCCTTCGATTCGTATACAGGCATTGGTTCTGTACTGGAGGACATTTGATTTTTCTCTTGATTTTCATTGCTCGCTCCATACACCGGGGGAGCCTCATCGATAACGACTTGATGGGGTTCCGGTACAACCTTAGGGGATGGAGGTGGAGTATATTGGATTCCGATGTCCCTATATTCCAATTGTGGTACAGCGGTAGTCCTCTTTTCATTTTGTTCGACATCCGGAATCACATTCAGATTTTTTGGATGATCAAGCACATCGGGAGTGCCGAACCTTTCATGCCCGTCAAGTGGTATTTCGAACGTACGCCGGGCCATCCTGCTGCTCATCCGTCGCGATTGCATTGATATGGGCCTTTCGTGGTCAGGAACCGTGCATCTCGAATCAGGTCGGTCATCTAGACCCAATGTGTCTTCCTCTTCCTCGTCAAATGCGAGTTCGTCTGCTAGGTTCAAGCCGTCCACCTTGTGTCCATGGCCATTGGCAAAACTCATGACGGAGTACCTTACATTATGCAGATCGCCGTCATGGGTACTTACGCTTGCAGTGCTCGTACGTCGCCGTCCCATGACACTGCCCGAGCGGATGCTGTTGGTGTCACTACCCTTTGCCATCATGCCATCACGAACAGAATCATCAAAGTCTCCATCAACACCACGAGGAAATGAACCTGCTGCCTGAGCTGCTGCAACCTCGTTGAGAACAACTTTCAGACGTCCCTCGACGACGTGGACTTTCCGTTCCCAGTTCCTCCGCTCTTCCTCCCAATTCTGCTTATCCCGCTCCCACAGCCTTTGGGTCCGTTCAATTTCTTCTTCCTGAGTACGCGCTCTTTTCTGTGACTGTTCAAGTCTTTTGCGGAAATCCGCAATGTTCTCTAAAGCATCATCACGCTCCTTGGACAATTCTGTCATAGCAGACATGGAACCGCCCTCAAGAAGCTGTATCTGCTTTTTCAATGAACGGTTCTCCTTGGAGCTCCTTGCGAGCGTCTCGCTCAAAGACTCCGCTTCCGACTTTGCCGTTTCCAGGGTCATCTCAAGAGAATCAATTGCCTTCGCTTTCGCCTCCATGTCGCGGCGCAGGGACAAGATCTCGGAAACGAGAGAGGCATGTAAGGTTGGGGTGAACCGTCGAGGATCTAGGGGAGAAATTGTCTCATCATTTGCGGCGTCAATTGGGCTGACAGGCCCATCGGATTCGTACCGGTTGTCGGAGTTGAAGCGCGGAGGGGAGGAGGCGGGTCCTGGAGACGAATCTCTGCGGTGGAGCGATGGGCGGCGCGACATTGGGTTTGAGGGGGTCCGGTAGGGCTTCTTGTCGTTTCCCGTGGGTAGGGATGTTCCCAGGTATGTATAGTCATTTTCAAAGTCGGAAGGCATTGTGGATATATGTGGGTGAATGGGTAGTGATGGGTATGGGTGTATCCTTCAGTTCCAGTTACTGCTGTCATACGTGCATGACTATATGAAGAACTCGTTGCGATAAACAAACGAAAAGACAACCGCCGCAATAACGAGATTGGGTGTGATAGACGCCAGGAGGGGGGAACAAAAATAAACAAACAATTTGATGCCCTCGTTGCCCAGGGTTTAGTGAGGGGGGTGGTATTGAATGAGTGAGTTAAGGTTGGACAATGTCGTAATATCAAGGAAGTGTTTCAGTTTATTCTGTCCAAGGCTCAACGGTCGGCGGGGGATTGAGGAATCGAGGTAGGTTGGTAGTGGGTAGGTATATTCCCCGTCTCACTCATATATTTGATTTCGTATTTATTTAAGCATTTACACTTCAACGGTAAGTCATGTGCATAAATCAATCTATACCACAACAACGGCCAGAGCTGGTTGGTGGTGGTGAAAGGGGAAATTATCCTTTCAGAAAAGAAATTCAAGGGGCGGAAAAAAAGGCGAACGAACGAATGAACAAACTTCCGAAATGCAAGGAGCCCGATGTAGAGTGTTATATCTATGCAGGTAGGAAATTTGTCTCTAGAGATTCTCGTGGAAGGATTGTCAGGTATGTTGTGTTGTATTGTGCTCTGTTGTGTTGTTGTTCGCACGGGAATAGAATGCTCGTCTCTCAAGGTCTCTTCACTACCTAAAACTATACATGACGTTAGCCGCTAGCTTGGCAAGGAAATTTCACAGTAAAGGACCCGCTGCACTGCATTCAGTATGTACATCTTTGTGTCTTGTATTTTGGAACTTGGAGAACAGGAGGGAGAGAACTGACGAACGGCGAGTAGTCGATGTAACTATCGGATGATGTCTCTATGTAAGCAGGAGAAGCTGGGTGGTGAAGGAGGCTCGGCCCGGCAAGGTATGTGCTGAATTGTATATAGGTCAAGGTCCAGCCATTGAGGTATGTATAGATAATGTCGAGTATTTGATCTATTTATTAAACAGATAAACGTCAATTGAGAAGCAGGAGTAGGAGTAATGGTGGTGGTTGTGGTGCGTGGCCGCGAGGTGTAAATCAGGCGTGTGGGAAGCTACATCAGGATGTGTCGTCGCGAAAGGGGCCGGGTGAGTGAGTAAACCGGAGAACGCAGAAGCATAAATGACCTTCCTGTCTTCGCCAGGCTCTCTTCTATTTCTCGTTTCCTCTCCAAGAACAAAAAACGAACGTGAGCAGTAGTGGTAGCTGCCGTTGTCGTGGAGGTGACAGGGGAAAAGGGACGAAATGGAAGCTGTGTCAGGTGGAGGACGGTAGCTTCGTGGAGCACGACTCGATAGATAGATTGGGGGTTTGAGATGTAGATGGCGTAGGGAAAAAGAGAGAAGAAAGAGCGAGAAAAGGAGCAGCAGTTAGTGAATCTCGCTGTCACCGTCAAAAAGAGATTGAAGAGATAGACGAGTGTGGTATGTGGTATTGAGTATTCAGCCCGTCAACGGGTACGAGAGTTGCTCCCACGCCGCAAAGAACTCAGCGACGGACGGCGACGGTGACATGCCATGCCATGGCTGTCGCGAGCGAGTGACGGCGGCAGCAGCAAACCCTGGTGCAGGATGAGATCGGGCGTGCATAAGGAGCACGACTAGCCTGGCTGGCCTGGCCTGGCTGGGGGCGGGAATAGGGGCTGGGAAAGGGCTTCTTCTGTGTGTATTTTTATATATACGGAGTACTTTTATCTTGTACGGAGTATCTTGTTGCCTATTCTTCCAGCTCCTGCAGCGCGCTCCATCGTCTGCCCTATCTATCATCGATCCGTGACCATCTACATCTACACCTTACACGGTCGTTTCTTTACTATGTACATCGGTACAGATCTGTACATTGGATGGATATGTTTGTGGTCGACGTTGGTTCCGAAACCTACCAACCTTTCAAGCTTCAACCAGACACGGGAAGCGTACCAAGGAACCCTCCCAGGCCCCAAAAACAAGGCTAAAACCCTTCGAGAGTCAAAAAAGGGGGCGAGGCTCCTCCAAGCTAAAAACCTTCTTTTGGTCCCCTTCGTCCTCGAAGCTTCCGCGAACGCGTTCCTACGACTCGCCGGCGCCATCCCCAATGGGACCAGTGTGTTGCCGGCGTTCCCCAGCGGTCCGGGAGGATGGCTTGTCTAATCGACTGTTTTTTGTTTTGTTTTTTATGGGTTATATGGAATCAATCGAACCAACCATTCCGTGAATCCTTTGAGGTTTATTTACTTATGAACGAGAACTGCTTGAAGGGAATATAGCATCCTCTGGAGCTTGCGAGGTAGATAACGGTCTCTCTCCCCTCGGTCTTCTGCACCAATCCGTCATGATGATCATCATCATCCCCTGACACAAGTATTGATCCGAGCTCGACAGGGTTGTGCATGCAGGACGTCCAAGTAAGTGGATGTATGGCAACATGATGCGCGTCCCTGGGTTGACGAACAAGTTCGGCGTAGAACTTGCTGCATATCCACAACATACAACCTGGCAAAGAAGCTCAAGAGAAGCTATCAATTGTCAACAAAATACAGTATACACGCAGTAGGTTATTGGTTGTATCAATTTCTCGCGAAGTAGGGCTGGGGATACCACGTTGTTGGACCTTCAAATCGATCAATGCGCTGTGCCTTTGGCCGGTACATGGAGACGTGGAACAAAAAAGCTGTGGCACAACGCTAGTAATTTATATGGTAACCTTGTTCCTAGATATTGCCCCCAAAGAAAGACTTTGGGTTCGGCTACCCAGGTAGGGACTTGGATGCCGAAAGTTCGGTCGCCAATTGAGGTATTCCAGCCCGGGACACTTCCACCAGCACTGGTATTGAAATTTCCATATAAATTTCGAGCGAGGGCCAATGGGCTGTTGTTCCTGTTCCATATCTCTGTCTCCATGCGCAACGTCCCTTCATAGCCCGCAGTTAGCCTGTAATCATCGCACGTGCTGGCTGGCTGCCGGACTCCCCGAATCCGCAACACTGCCGTCCAATTGGCAGCTGTCAAGCGAAGCCGGGTATCTGGTCGGGCTGCGGGGCTAGCTCGGTAGCGTTGGTAGCGTTGGTA
>NW_001813975.1:1634189-1644794 GCF_000149585.1 Histoplasma mississippiense | reverse complement strand
ACTCATATCACATCCATGCAAAAATCCCGCTGGGTTCCCCTGGATCGGGGGGATGTGATCTGTACCATCGGAGGCTGTGGACCTTCCGATCGTCCTTCAGCAGGATCCATGATCCAGTCTCGACAAGCGGACGTGTGCGCCGGCGAGATTATCGGTTGAGAATAGCCGAGATAGACATACTACAGCGTATGTAATTCTTCCCCTCCCTTTAGTCTCATGTGTCTGTTAAAGGTCTATCGTCTGTCTCTCTTTTTTACTTTTCATGCACGCGGGTGTGTTTGTGCAGGGCGCATTCTTTTCCATGAAACACGAAACGAGAAAGAAGAATATGGTTCTTCAAAATTTGGCCATGTTACCGCCTTAACGGTCACAACACTTTCCGCCTCGTCAACCTATGTATATCCAAATCTCTCTTTTGCCTCATTTTCCTTATGTTACAAAGAAAGGAGTGCCCCATTCTATTTTCTGCCTCTCAATAAATCAAATTTCCGAAAATAAGTCCTGTTCGTGCCCAAAGGCTGAAAAACAACTTGCTACCACAGACTTAGAGGCTGCTGGTTAATGAACCTGGTGAAATACAACGGAAATGCGAACTCCCCTTTTCATCTCCTGCTACCTCCTGCAGTATGGCTAACACACGACGGCATCTTCCATTCTCCATCCCCAGCGGGGGAGAGAGGACGCCCTCTTCTCAGTTTAGCTCAGGCCACAAGGAGACTCTCTTTCATGGTGAAGTTGGGACAATATCCTCCCCTGTACAATCAATTTTGTTAAAAACGAGCAACAAGGGAACTGGCAAAGAAAAAGGAAGGAAAAAGAAGAAAGAGAAAGAAAGAGAAACATTTCCCGTATTAAATGTGAAATTGGAGTTGGTCAATTTGGGAATCGGAGCTAAAAAGGCAAGGCAGAATTGAAAATAACGCTTCAACATCTCCAACGTCCAACCACCTCTATAAAACATACGGTTAACTCATAATATGTGCAAAGGCATAATCCCCCCGGCCCTCTCCTCCTCCCAACATGCAAAACCAAACGGGGCTAACTCTATCACAGTTGGTATTTCCGTGCATCCGCTGGAACCATTTAATCCCGAATATGATTCTAAGGAGCCAGCGGGTTGCGATTCCAAAATCTCGGCTGTGAAACATATTCACACTGTCGTTTACCTTGCGAGAATACCAAATTCGAAACATATGCAATATGTCTTTTCTTACCAGGGGAGTGTGGGGATTGACCAGAGAATATCAGAAGAGATACGTGGATGGCGTGGATAGCTTCCACTCAGAAGTGGACGCTCTACTCTCTACTCTCTCCTTATGGAAAACACAAAACTCGGTTGATGCTTCGACTCAGCCATCTCTTGGTTTGGCTGGTGCGATTTCTTCATACAGATCTTATATTTTTGTCTCTACTTTTTAGCAATGGCACTGTGGGTTTCCTGCCTCACGGGGGATAACGAATATATATATTGATATACAGATATGTACTATGTATATATCCATCTCATTGTAAAGCCAAATTCAAATGACGTGCTGTACAAAGAGGGTCCAATTTATTTCACTCTGATTTTCTATTTCCTTTACGCCTGCGCTGGTGATATTTTCTGCGTTTTCGCGTTATAATTTCATGTCACTTCTATTATCACATACCCCTTAACTAGTGCTCAAGAAGAAGTTATATCATCTCTGATTTCTTGAAAATGAAGAACAGTACATACTATTTATCAATAAGCCAAGTCTTTCAATGCAAATGCACCCATCCATCTTGTCTCTCAGTTTTGTCCTCTCATCATCAGGTAGACAGCGCAGATGCTTGCTTCCCTGGGATCACATATCTTCAAAGCACCCGTAAAAATTTGTTTCTGTATTTAATCACCCACCCCCATTCTATACAGAAAATAGAATAATCAAGCGAAAGGAAGATAAAAATAAATAAATATGAAAGAAGTGGCTGCAGAAATTCATCTCCCCCTCAGTACATCCGCAGTACAACCGCTCCCCGCAGCAGGCAGTCAACATTAGTTAGACAATCGGTCATATAGAGTTGGTTTCTCCGCTCTGTTATCCAGTCCCGCTACTGCAACGTCTCCAACATACAAAGCACCCTGAAGAGACAGTGTCCGACCGGTATATTTGTTTCGGATTCTATCCATCTTTTTTCTCTTGCTCACGGGCCTCGGGGAAAACGGGCGCAACTGATCGCATACAAGGTGAGGCGAAGTGAAGAGATATAATTGCAAACGCAAACCATGCCCGGAGCGACTATCACATAGGGAAGGGAGAGAAGGGGAAAGACAATTTGAGATTGTGATGAGGGTTGAGAGGGAGGCTTTGTGAGACACTGACGCCTCATCGGTAGGTCCTATGGACAATCCATCGACATGGATGAGAAAATATCATCCCGAGCTAGGTCTTCAGACCGTCTCTCTCTTGAATATTATTCAAACGGCAGAGCCATAGTTAGTTAGAGATACAGAATGAACAATCGTTGCCTTAGAAAAAGGGGCGTTGGGACGATGATAATCATTGCGTAGCCCTCGACTAAATTATTATCTGCTTCGTCTCGTTCTTGCAAATGACTCCCGAAACGTACCAGAGAGAGAAACCGATCATCTCACGAATCAGCCATATCCAGGATTTCCTTTCTGCTCGAGGTGAGAGAGATTTGCCATCGGTGGCAGGTAGTTAGCTTTTGGAGTTCCGTGTATCCAGCGGGGTCCCGCTGTGGCGTTTAAATATCTGTCACATCATTTTGACTCGGTAAGGAGGGGAAGCATGAGGAAAGATAAAATATTTTATAGAGAGAGCCAATCCACGCTTCAGAAAGATAAAGAGGTGTGCAATTACGATTATCTTATTACCCGAATTGAACCTCATCTAACTCTATTATTTCTTTAGACTATTCGGCAAGCAGAATGACAGAGATTAGGGTAAATATTCCTATGTATAATTATCGAATCCATATGCGTAACTACATGTTGCTCGAACAAATAGTAAATCCATTGCTGACCACGGCCCAGAACGCACCCAATCCGGACGGCCAATTCCGGCGAGCACCATCTGCCTTCCGCTCCAGCATCTCGCGCTCCCCAACGGCGCCATTCCCCGCCGAACGGGACCGATATGTCCTGTACATAAACACCGGTTGTCCCTGGGCGCACCGCACCAATATCGTGCGCACACTAAAGGGCCTAGAATCCATAATCGAGTGCGTAGTCTTAGACCCACGCCTGACTCCCGACGGCTGGTATTTCTCAGGAGAATACGGCAGCGCAGGCGCGGATCCGTTGTATGGCTTCACCCATCTGAAGGAGTTGTACCTCAAAGCTGACCCCGGGTATGTGGGCAACTACACAGTTCCTGTGCTGTGGGACAAGAAGAAGGAGACGATCGTGAGCAATGAGAGTGGGGACATTATCCGGTTCATGTATGAGGAGTTTGATGAGCTGTTGGTTGATGAGCAGGAAGCGTTGCGCGAGGTTAACCGCGCCGGCGGCGGGTTATACCCAGAGCACCTGCGGGCAAAGATTGATGAGATGAATGAGTGGGTGTATGAGACGGTGAATAACGGGGTATATCGATGTGGTTTTGCGAGGTCGCAGGAGGCGTATAACCAGAGCGTTTACCTTCTATTTGCGTCGTTGGATCGCATTGAAGAGCATCTGGGCCATCTGGACCATCAGCCATATCTGTTCGGCGAAAATATCACTGAGGCGGATATCAGGTTGTATACAACCATGATCCGCTTTGATGTGGCGTACCATGGGATTTTCAAGTGTAACTTGAAGATGATTCGGCACGACTATCCCCGGATTCATAGGTGGCTGAGGACGCTATATTGGGATGAATCGGAGAGGACTTGCGGGGGAGCGTTCAAGAAAACGACGCATTTTGATGTGGTGAGTGAAACCCATTCATTTTTCATTTCCCATTGTTGTTTCATTTCTCAAATGGTCTCCTTCAAATTGTTCGTGCGGAACAGTGCTGGTTTGAGGATGCAACCGGTTCTTGTTTTCCCTTATTTTTTCCATTCCTTCTTTCTTTCAGAATATTTCATTTCTGAATGGGAAAAGCTAACTGGATAATTTTCTATCCCTGTTCAATCAGTATAAACCCGCATATCTCTCATCCTTGCAAGTTAAAATGGGTAGTACCGACAAGCTCGTGCCTGCTGGGCCGTCTCCTGATATTTTTCCATTGAAGAGTGATCTATGATCGGCCAAAGCTGCGGTTTTCTAGCCCTCAGTTATGTCCAATGTCAATGAGAACAATGTCCGATGTGGTGCCCTTACGATAATACATGTACACTGCATACATGAACATGTTAATCAACTGATTTGAGACATACAACTCGTGTGGCTTTCGTTGCTGAAGATGCATACACATGTCGACATTGAGATATCATATCTACCATGTACTGAGTATCTACGTCAATATGATTTGCCGATGAACTCTTTATGTCCTGGAGCTTTTGAATGGTTACAAGTCAACACGA
Organism: Histoplasma mississippiense; assembly: GCF_000149585.1. Classification (NCBI taxonomy): domain Eukaryota; kingdom Fungi; phylum Ascomycota; class Eurotiomycetes; order Onygenales; family Ajellomycetaceae; genus Histoplasma; species Histoplasma mississippiense. The sequence goes on along the minus strand of NW_001813975.1, from coordinate 1,640,300 downwards.
CATGCACTATTCCAAACAAGCCCTTGGCATACTCAATGACATCTCAGCCGAGTTTTGGCGCTAGCGGCGGCTTGAACCCCCTTTCCCGCCCCCTGCCGTGCCAATTTACATCCCGCGCCATAATTGGGGATAATTAGTTGAGGACCCGGGAAGACCGAAAGCGAGCCACATGGTAATTGCCGTGGACTGATTCCGAAGGGGAAAAATGGAGCACACCCATAGTCTCATTACTTGGCAATCCATCCCCTGCGGGCGGCACCAACTAACAAAGTAAAGAACCTTCCACGAAGCATGGGGGTGAGGTGTGATAGTCGAAAGCCAGGAGAGGCTTGTGCTGCAAAGAAGCTCCGTAGCCGCGTGGAAGAACGGCGGAAATCCATTCCTCCAGAAGGAAGTGTGTATCTTCCCGACAAGGGGGAGGGACGAGTTTTGGCTCCCGGGCCTCGCCATCCCCGGGCTCCCTGAAGTGGTGAAAGGGGCAATTCGTTGAAGATCATGGGCTTCAGAAATCATAATGATAAGAATGGCGGGTCCCTGTCGAGAGGACCGGGGATGAGGCGGGATTGTTCTTGAAAGTATAACCTGAGTGGGTTTAGCGTAGCTGTAGGGAAATATTGATCATTGAAAGAGATGGGACATTGGACATCAAGCCTATGACAACAAGGACGAATTGACTCCGGGATAAGATGTCTAATTGGAAGTAATCATGCCAGTGGCTAGTTTACCTTTGCAGGAAAAAAATGCAACCAGCGCTGATTAACCAGGAAAAGAAAAAGAAAAATAGAGATAAATCATCATGTTTAAAAAGTTATTTCGCTTTATTAAAAGGGCCCAGGCCAGGGGGTCTATCCAATCCAATAATTTATATAAATACAGTATCTAAGGGAACGGAAGAAAAGAAAAAATGGCAGACCGGCAAAAGGCCGACGGGGATGTTTCCATGCGGCCATAACGAGCAGCTGGAAGGAAAAGAAAAAGAAAAGAGAAAAAAGCCTTGTCTTTTTGATAGGACGTGAGCTGTCAACATATTTTAATATCCCTGGGAAGGCCGCTTAATTAATTTATTTCCAGCAGGGGATCTCCAACTAACCGCGTAACCGGGTGAGAGGGTGCCATCGACTGAGCGGAGAGTTGTATACCGTTCTCCAGTTCGCGAATAGACAAGGGCCGCCGAAAAGCAATAATAAATCGGGGATGGATTTTAAAATCCCAGCAGGAAAAACAATCGGGTTTGATTAGGATAATGGGACATAACACGAGCAGCGAATGTCGCATTGGAGTGATGATGGATTGTAGTAGTAGCACGCAAGTATTATTTCCGGCGCCTGCGCCTGCGATCCCTTTTGATGGAGGTGCCTTCGGAAGATTTTGCTTACTTGCTGCTCGCCTGTTTCTTATATTCTACATTTACCTCTCTGGGGTTAAAAGCTGGTTTAGTCGACCCATTTCTCGCAGCTAGCCTTTGGGTGTTCGCGAGCGAAGCTTCCACGGTTCCACATCTGGAATGCTCCAGTTCACATCAAACCGGGGGTGTGCTCAAGACGAATTATCCAGCCAGAGTTAGCCTTGCGGGTGGATTTACCCCCCTGTAGAGTCAGCCCGCCAACAGACGACCAAGGAAAGCCGACATGGATTATGTTCAACCACTTACCGCCGTGGTATTACTGTATCCATGGGTGTGGGATTTGTTAAGTGCTGACCCGCATGCTTTTGCTGGGCCAAACATTGGCATACATTATGCAGTCCACCTGCAAGACAAGTGGTATTCAACTGATTCATGATGCCAGCGCTCAGAAAACTACCCAAAGGTGACAAGGCTAACGGGATAACGGAACAACATACACAGCATTTTCCTCTTCTGACAGGGCAAATAAATGATAACAGTTCCAGAAGCGAATGATGACACGCGGGTGTCTGGGGGGGTTGCTGCGTTTTTCATAGCCGTTTTCCGAGTCAAGCTTCGGGCTTATTTTGCAGATTTATTGACCGAAGCCAGCGGCAATCAAAAAGTCGCTCGTCCTGCGACAAGGGTGCAACTCTTTCCAAGCAGTCTACGGCGGTCGGCATGTCTCCCTGGTAGCCATGATCGGGAAACGAAAATCGTATCCCTAAAGGAAAACAGACCCGTAGATGGGCTTTGTAGAAACGAAATTCGAATCTCCCTGAATAGCGAACCCTTCCATTGCTTTTAAATAGCAAACTTCAGAACTTTCGATTATCCCCCTGTTCAAAGGGACCTTGTCTGGAGCACAGGGAGATACATCGAGTATCCGGGGTGACAAGTCATTCGCCCAACGCCCCTTTTTGTTTTTGGAGGTTGTTCCAAGGTTGCATTCTGCAGCCACTTAATGTCCAATTGATCAATCAGTTGATGCCTGTGATGCTCCTTGCAAGTGCTGCTGTTATTCAGTGTAGAGACACGTTCAAGACAGGGGAACGATGGAGGCCTTTTCCCATCTTTCTGATAGCTCCCAATTCTGATATCTGATATCTGCAAAAGGCCTAATAATTCCTAGACTGTTATTCCCCATATTCAAGGACAGTTAGTGGTCGTATACACGTCATATCTGCCATATCAGAAGACGCGCTGGATTTCGCTAGGCGTTCTGGAGGTATAATATCGGATTACCTCTTCGAAAGAATTGATGGTTGCCCGTTGTGGCATATCCATATGGCTGGTGAACTGCAAGACCAAGGCACCTCAAGAGAGTAGGGTAATTGAATGGGATGGCGGCATTGTATGTACCAGAATCTGCTCTGCAAAATTTACGAACAGAAGTCAGGCTAAACACCGTCAATTATGCAGGTCGAAGAATGGGGAAATCTCTTGACCATCGGAAGGCTTCTTCACTGCACCCTATCCTTGTCCAGGGATGGAAGTAAATGTACTGACAAAGATATCTTTGCCCCAAAGAGGATAATCAAGCAGGGTACCTTTCGAGCCGAGAATGGCAGCCAACATCATCCTATTATTAACCTGGCTGTTGGTAAAAGTATAAAAGTGTGGAGTGACGGAAAATAGTTGATATGTCCATTTTATCTCCTTACCCTCTGGTTTCGCCTCCTGTATCGATGAGCTATCGTTCCGGTAGCAAATGAATATGATGTGATATACGCGGTATTGACAACTACAAAGCAGAGGAGAGATTGCCTCTTAGCGACCAAGATACGGGAACAATCAAATGTGATAGTTAGCGTTTCATATTATTCAACAAACGGTTGGAACAGCTCGAAATCTCCACAGTAAAACCGTCCGCAAATAAGAACTCTCTTGTATATGCGTAAAGAACATCTGAGCGCCAACTTCGGACCGGCTGTCACTTTTCAAAAGAAACCCATCATTTTCCATTCCTTTATTTTGGGGGGAGGTGTTGAAACTTTTACCGTCATGGAAGCATTCTTGAACAGGAAGAATTATGCTCCATCCTGTCGTTTTTCCCAAAACGTATATCGCGTAGGCACGGTGGGTTTGGCTCCATTCGGCTGATTGGCACTGTTGAAAGATACAATTCTAACCCTGGCAGCGGGAAGGTCCTGGACAGTGCATACTCCCCTCCTCCATCTGCTGTATTCGAAGCTATTCGAAGCTATTCTTCAGAGTCTCCACAGTCAGCGTTAAGCACCCAGGAGTGGGTAAGTTTATTCCAGAAAAGGTAAAGGTAAGGAGGAGCATTTAACGGAGATAAGTAGAATTCTAAGAATGCACGATGGTGCTGACAGCACTAATGTACATGTAACTGAGCCAAGCAAACAATAACGCCATTGATCAACATGATACTGCATACGGCGCTTTTGTCCAGTCCATCCATTTCCACTCCTGAGGAATGGCCAGCCGGATGTGGGGAGGGATGCGGAGAAGCCATTTTTATTCATTCCTCTTGATCTCGCAGAAAAGGCCACCCAATAAAAAGTGTGCAGCTCTCACGAAGCTTCCCAGCTCACGACCTTATGTATATTGGTTCATCTCCTCTAAAAACCCCTCTCCCCCACCACAAAAAAAAAAAAAAAAAAAAAAAAGGCAAACGAGAAAAGAAGTGAAATCCAACAAAAAGCGCTAGCGGGCGGCTTTGACAACAGGGACCTCATCTGGCTCCCCAGACCGAGGAAAGTGGGTTTTAGTTCTCATCCGTATCTTGCAACTCATAACCTGTCAGCAGGGCGGTGCGTGCGCCCAAGCTCCAGAGGCCATCGTCAACTCGTTGCTGGCGGCTGGCGGGCGGACTATTCGAGCGGACTGGAGACCCTGTGCCGCTTGGCTCACGAGCTAAGGCTGGAGAAACAGAGAGAAACAAATGCTGAACAGACAGCAGCTGGCCATTCGTTGATTCCATTATTATTTATCGTGGAGCGAGAAAAAAAAAAGGCCTTGATCATAACTTCAGAAGTTTTCAGTCGGGTTCAAAGGACTTGTTACTTGAAAGCTAGTGTGCCTGATCGGCTCTGGCTTTCTCCCGGGCCACAGATTGACTCTGGAGGATTTTAATTTTCCTGATTTCCATACTATTCTTATCTGGAAGCCAAACGAGGGAAAGGACAAAGGGAAAGGCTGCATGCAATAAGGTTAGAAAGATGACGCTGGTTCTTGAATTGATTTTCCTAAAACAACCATCGATTTAACTCCGCGACAGAGAAAGCAAGTTTTTTTCTTCTGAATATTCAGATGAAAAAAATAGAGCCTGGAGAGAAAATAGTTATTAGTAATTAAGGTTTTTAGTTAGTTCATACAGGCTCACGCAGTGCCCAGTCGATGGATACTGCGTACAGAATATTCTGTAGAGAAAAAGAAAATAATAGACAAGTTGAAAAAAATTAAAAAAAAATGTGGATGGAGCAGGCTAGTGGTAAGATGACTGGCTTCCCCCTCGCTCACTCCTGACCAGCTGTCAGAAGAATAGCGAAATCTAGCCGTTTCTTGGGTGCGGAATGAACATGATGGCGGCTGGATTTGATCACGACCGCTTCCCGTTTCTAGATCCCTCATATCCCACTCCCTAAAAAAAGAAGGGGAGGGATTGGAGTTGATAAAACGCACGTGGTTTTTCTCTTTGGTATCCATTTGTCGTCTTATCGGTATGCCACATTGGAGAAGTTCAATAAATGGGCTACCAATACGGAGGAGAACAGGAAGAGGAGCTGCAAGTGGAAAAGCCAAATAAGTAGCTGAAATAAGGTTAGTAAAAGCGCCCCCCAAATGTTTTAAATTCCCCGCCCTCCTCGCTGGGTTCTGTGTGCTGGAGCCAGTGAGTTCGATGCTGAACAGTGCTCGCCTCTAGGGGCTACCGGTCCTGCATCTTATGGGGACGATTGGGGGCTAGTGGGGGCTCGTTTTAACTACAGCCGGAGGACGGTTTTAACCGAAGGGTGCGCCGTATGCCCCCCCCGAAAAATTGGCTGTTTTTGTAATTAGACGGAATTGACGGTTATATATTTGGAGTTAAATTTCTATTTATGGTAGTTAGTATAACCAACTAGCTACCCCTATAAATTATATAATTATACCTGTGTAAATCCGCAGGAAATAGAATCTAGGATTAACATCCCGCCGCTGTCAGCCTATCGTTTTCTCAAATTCCGGGGCATTTTTGGGGCATTTTTAGGGCATTTCTGTCTGGATTCTTCTGCTGGGTCCCTCACGTGCTGGCGCTGGCTCTCCTCCGAACCCAACGCCGCCGTCGCCGCCGCCTCACAACCTCAACCGTCACCTCTCAGCTCTCCTATACTCCTTGTACTTGTCAGTTCGAGAGAAGTCAGGTCGATCTCACAGCCCAACTTCTACCCTGATGCCCTTACTCCTCGATCTCTGCTGCCTGTGGTATTTTGCATCTTCTCAATAGCAAGCTGGCTCTGTGTGCTACCTCGGATAAAGTGCACCGGGGACAACTTTAGTTCTACCATCTCCTCTCCGCTTCCACAACGCCTCTGCTTGTCAGTGTGTAACAACCGTCCGTGGTTCTTATCCAGTCATTGGCACGAGAGGTAAGCTCCTTCTCATCTAACGCTGTACAGCGTCGAAGCCTATCGCTGTGTCGCATTCCTTGCGCGTGCTTATCTGATCTTGGATCTGCTTTCCCTTGACGACTCCCCCTTCTCCGGATTTTTAAAATACCTTAT
>NW_001813975.1:1629088-1633487 GCF_000149585.1 Histoplasma mississippiense | reverse complement strand
TTCATTAGCTGTGCTTAAACCATTTCGTTGAGACATACGATCCTTCCATTGAAGATTCTTATCGCAAGCAAGTTGTGATCGACCAACAGGCATGCATGCTGGAAGTGCTGGATACTGCGGGACAGGAAGAATACACTGCCTTGAGGGACCAGTGGATTAGGGATGGCGAGGGTTTTGTCCTGGTCTATAGCATTACGTCACGATCTTCGTTCACCCGGATACAAAAATTTCACCATCAGATTCAACTTGTCAAAGAGTCCGCGAGCTCTGGATCACCAACAGGCGCCAGCTATCTCGGTTCTCCCATAACCGCCCCGTCTCCCGGGATGAAAGTTCCGGTAATGCTGGTGGGGAATAAAAGCGACAAGGCTATCGAACGAGCGGTTTCTTCACAAGAAGGCTCCGCGCTGGCTAAGGAGCTTGGATGCGATTTCGTCGAAGCTTCAGCTAAAAACTGCATTAATGTTGAGAAAGCATTTTATGATGTAGTTCGCCTGCTCAGGCAGCAACGGCAGCAACAAGGCGTTCGACAACCACTTAACAGAGCGCCTGGTTCTCAACGGGGGGAGAACGGGCCAGACCACCCTACGAGATTCCGAAACGATCGGCAAAGAGGACATGGCCGCGGAATAAAATGCCTAATCCTCTGAAGCAAGAAATGGGAAAGGGGAAAAAAAATCAAAAACAAAGGACTTAGAAATCCAGGAAAACATATCCACAAAAGCGATGCATGATTGAATTACCAAAAGGAGGGGAATGGTGGGAAAAGCCGATAGCTGGGATTTTCTACTGCCCGTTTCAACCATTGCTGCGTGGGTGGGTGGATTGCGTTGAATGCAGACGCACGTATACTACTTTATTCTTCCATGTTCTACGGCTATGTTTAACCCCTTGTTTATTTTCTACATGCTCTATTTAATATTTTGCTCACAATACCACAGTCCTCCCCATACAACCCTACAGCAGACTCTCTTTCGTTGCGCATAGGCAGCATGGATAACTCTACCATGCCGTGCATTATTACATATGGAGTCATGGAAGCACGAACTCTCCTCCCCTCCCTTCTCCACTGGGCTTTGCTTTGCCTCTTCTGAGTCGCCCATTCTTCGTGCTCTTTCCTTTAGCCCTCCTTTTTCTTCGTTCATTTTATCCCGCGCCTTGACTCCTGGACGGAATAGGCCAAATCTGTTCTCTCTCTCTTTCTTATTTTTTTTTTACCCCTTCTTCCCCCCACCTTCTCTCCCCCTTTTCTTTTCATGTCATTTTTTCCCCCTCTGCCTTCTACTTTGAATTTTACTGGTTTCTCATCGCTTCGGAGCAATGATTTTGCATGTCCGACCGAACACCGAACGAACGAACTTTATAACAAAAAATCTTCGCGGCTATTCGTCGACCAGGGATCCGTGGCTTTTTATGGGAACGTCTGCGTTTTGTGTGCGCGGACGTGTGCGTGGGCGTGTGCGTGTGTTTGTAATATGCTGGTTCTTATTATTTCTGCAGCTAGGGTGTTACCGGCCGGCATTTTAAGGAAATCTCACGTTGACGTTCATCTTCTAGGTCATCTTCTAGGTCTTCTTCCAGTTATCTCCCTTTATTTATTTTCGTTTTCCCTGGGGGCCCCCTGCCTTCTAATTCAGTGTGAATTTCTTCGGTGTTTCCGTTGATTTGTTTAATCCCCCTGTTCTCTCTCTTTCTTCGTCTCCCTTTCCTTGTGCGTTCGAGGAGCTGGGGAAGAGGGCAAATTTCATTTCACCAAACCGCAATGATAGAAGATATTCCTCGTTTTTTCCTTTGCTTTTTGATGTGTATCTGCTTTCTTTTCGTTTCTTTTTGCTTGACTGTTAGCCACTTAACCGCCAGCAACAAGTTACCCTCGTCCTCACGCCTCCCCAGATTTTCTTCCCCAACCCTGTCATACCTTTGAAATGAATTTATTTTATACCTTTATTTCGTTTGTTTGTTCTTCGAGGGGGAAAATGAATGTTACAATTACGGATACGAATTGTCGGGGACAGGGGAAGTGAAGGGAGGGCCAGTGAGCGTTGTATGAGTGTGCCGGGGGAGACAATAATATTATTTGTGCACAGAACAACATATACCCACCCATCCAGCGAATAACGAGAAACCCCCCGGTCTGTATTCGAGCACTGAGGATTTGCAACCAAACACTACAGCTAGCAACCAATCAAAAATCAAAAAAGAAGAATAAAACCTTCCATAAATAAATTTCAATCGTGAGTGGCAAGCCAACTAAAGTCATCCACCTGCTGAGACTCAATGGCGGCTATACACACACTACACCACATTGGTTGTAGTGCGGCCTCCGCTGGCCCGCTGGTAACCCCACACCGCGGGCTGCTGACTGCGGAACATGCCGAAGCACCGAGCATTGCCCTGGTATAGACATCTCGTAATGGGGCTTCCTGCGCTGGTGCTCAGTCGCAATACAGCCGATCGAAACTGAAACCAAGCGGGGGAATCTGTGAGCTGTCAATATACCCGCCCTGCCGCATCCCCCTTGGCTCTCGTCGCTCCCGCTGTCAAGACAACACCATAATTCTCTCACCATGCCCTCCCATCCCCAAGATAGAACCCTTTCTCTCTCTCTCCGCTCCCTTGAGGAATTCTGGTCGCACCACGCCGCCCAACTCCACTGGCACAAACCCCCATCTGCCAGCCTGCGCCGGAGCAGCAAGACGCTTCCTGCCAGCGGCGTCACCCACGAGCACTGGTCCTGGTTCCCGGACGGCGAGATCTCCACCACCTACAACTGCGTCGACAGACATGTGCTCAGCGGGCATGGAGACGACGTGGCCATAATCTACGAGTCGCCCGTGACGGGTGTGAGGGAACGGTATACGTATGCGCAGCTGCTGGACGAGGTCGAGGTGTTGGCAGGCGTGTTGAGGGAGGAGGGCATTAGGAAGGGGGATGTCGTGTTGATTTATAGTATGTTTTTTTCCGCATCTCTCTCTCTCTCTCTCTCCCTCTCTCTTTTTTCATTTGGTCTGTGTTCTTGTCCTTTTGCGCTGGAGATACGTTTATATTATTGTGATATGCCAGTGCTGCAGGCATCATTCCCGCCTGCTAATTTCTAAAAACAAAACAACTCTTTACGACAGTGCCAATGGTTCCTGCTGCTCTCTTCGCGGCGCTCGCCATAACTCGGCTCGGCGCCGTCCATGCAGCCGTCTTCGGCGGGTTTGCGGCAACGTCATTAGCTCAGCGCATCGAGGACTCGAAACCACGCGCAATCATGACCTCTTCCTGCGGCATTGAGGGAACTAAGGGCGTAGTGGATTACAAACCTTTGGTCGAGGGGGCCATAGGCAAGAGCGCTTGGAAGCCGCAGAAAATCATTGTCTGGCAGCGGGACCAGTTGCGTTGGAAACCCATGTTGAAACTGGAGGGTCAGCGGAACTGGCAGCGGATTGTGAGGAGTGGGAGGGCGAGGAATATCAGAGCTGCAGCTGTTCCCGTGAAAAGCAACGACATGTTGTATATCATTTATACCAGCGGTATGTTCTTCCCCTGCTCCATGTTTAACGGGGAGCTGGGTCGATTTTGATGGTTTATTATTCTACAGGAACAACCGGCCTGCCGAAAGGTGTTATCCGGGAAGCTGGCGGTCACGCCGTTGGCCTCAATCTCTCCATAAAATACCTCTTCGACATCAAAGGCCCCGGAGACGTCATGTTCTGCGCCTCAGATATCGGTTGGGTAGTAGGGCACTCCTACATTCTCTACGCACCACTCCTCACCGGGGCCACTACAGTACTCTACGAGGGCAAACCCGTTGGCACGCCTGACGCGGGCAGCTTCTGGCGCATAATTGAAGAGCACAGGGTAAACACTTTCTTCACCGCGCCCACTGCGCTCCGAGCAATCCGCAAAGAGGATCCAGAGGGCAGCTACTTCGAACAGGTTGGGAGCCGCGGCGGCTTGAAGCACCTGCGCGGCTTGTTCCTTGCTGGCGAAAGGAGCGAACCCAGTATCGTCCGCGCCTATCAGAGTTTGCTCGATAAGTACGCCGCCCCAGGCGCTATGGTTATTGATAACTGGTGGTCGTCGGAGTCCGGGTCGCCAATGACAGGGCTCGCGCTGCGCAGTGGCATTGGCTTGGAACATGGGAGCAGAGACGTGCATAAACCGTTTCCTGTCAAAGCCGGGTCGGCAGGTAAGCCGATGCCGGGCTTCGACGTGCGCATCGTCAATGATGAAGGGGATGAGGTGCCGCGTGGCACGATGGGGAATATCGTGTTGGCGATGCCGTTGGCACCCACAGCGTTCACGACGCTATTTTAACGACGACGAACGGTTCTATAAGGGGTATCTGAAGCGGTTTGGCGGGGCGGGTGGGTTGGACACAGGCGGACACGGGGGATGGTGGATGAGGAGG
>NW_001813975.1:1624740-1628120 GCF_000149585.1 Histoplasma mississippiense | reverse complement strand
TTTCGGTCTAGGGGCTTATATTAGGGTAGACCCGTCACAGCGCCGCCCGAGTGTGGAGGAAAAGGTAGTTTTATCTACGTTTCGGATGTCCATCATCACTCTGTGTATGCCCCATTATTTCTCGCCAGTGCCCGGCTTAAATTGGGGCCCAGGGGGGGGGGGGGGAGGAATGCAAAGCCAAAAGCAAAAAAGGAGCCGAGAAACAAATAGGGAATCATGCCTAATGGGGAACTGGGGCAACACCATCTGATATTGTATGTAACCAGTGGTGGTGGAGGTTCCCCTTTTCTCCTGGTCAGAAGAAAGGAGCAAGAAGCCAGTTCTCTCAATGTAGCCAGTAGACCATCCGCTTTTTAAAGCGCCTGCGATACGAGTAGTTGAGCAAATGTAGGACACACCCCCACGCGACACATGAAATATCTCGCTCATTTCATCCCAGTTGTATGTAGTCCATGCTTTGCTTGTTTCGCCTACGCCTCTGCGGGGATCGATGATTGAAGCAAAAAGCTGGCTGAGACCCACTCAAGATAAAAGAAGTCGGGAGAGGAATTTGCTGAGAATCATGATTACCAAGTGAAATTCCTACGTAAATGATTTAGATACAATCAATATGTATGTATGTATGTATGTATGTATGTTCATGTCCACGCACTGCACATGAACATGCATATGCAAAATGGTGTTTCGAAATTATCACCGTCACGAAGAGCGTTTGCTGTGTTCATATCTCCACTGGTTGGAGATGATAAAAACCATGCTCAGGAGTGCCATGTTTGTCCATTGCATGGAACATATATCCGTGGGAATGGTGCTTTTGGAAAAGTACAGAGTAGTCCATTGCCAATTCCTTTGTCAGGGAGAAGATAACTCAGTTTGCAAATACGAAAGAATCCTCCACTTAAACCCCAGAAGAAAAAACTAAAGCCAAAGAGAGAGGGGAAAGCAATAGATACTTCGGAAGAATTAAGGGATTATTCCACGCTGCTCACCAGCAACAACCTGAAGCAATCGAACACAACGTCCAATCAGAAGCGGGAACACTGTTCTTGAATGGATGGTGAAAGGGGCCCAGAACATGTCCGCATCGCCCGCCGCACCCAGCAGGCGGCGCTGCCAGGCGCGCGCGAGAGCTGAAGCGGCAAATCAAGCCAACTCGTCATTTTGGATGTAGTTGTGTGAGGAAGAGAAGAGAAGAGAAAAGGATAAAAGAGAAAGGAGAAGGTGACGAGGAGAAAAGCGGCGGGCGGTGAGAAAAAACACGTGACGTGAATCGCGGATAAACTATGTTCCTCGGGCCAGCCTATCTGCGGCATTACATAATCAAGCCTATCGGACTAATCACTCCGCCATCAGCCTCGGGAAGACGCAACGTCTGCAGCGCTTATCCCATTCATTGTTGTTTTCTCATTGCATTGTGCTCGTGCGCCTGGTTGAGCAGCTGCCCACTTTCTTCAATTGCGGCATTTGGTCGGTCCCGGCAACAATGTCGCTCAATATTTGCTCCAGACGGGCCAGCATCCGACTTCTTCTCTTGCGGGGGAGCTCCAGAACTCGTCTCGGCCGTGCGAATCATCCCGACGGATTGCTGCCAATCCTTTGCCGTGGCATCTCCTCTGCTCACTCTGATGGACATCAAAAGGTTTTATCGCCTTCTTTTTTTCTTTGGGGAATGGCCGTGTTATCGCCAATTGCCGCTTTTCTCGTCAAGAACATTGTGCTTATGCTCGTGGTCGCATATCTAGATCCTATCCGAGAACCTTAAAGAGGCCGACCCTGCCGTTTACAAAATTATCCAGCAAGTATGAATCTCTTTAACTCCAATCTCGTACAGCCCTTTCCGCTTACCCATATCTTCCATAGGAGAAAAGCCGCCAAAAACATTTTATCAATTTGATCCCATCCGAGAACTTCACGTCCCAGGCGGTTCTCGATGCCTTGGGAAGTGTCATGCAGAGTACGCCCTTCAATCCCTTTTCATGTTATATTACTAATAACCTAACTTGGCCTTCGCAGATAAATATTCAGAAGGCTACCCTGGAGCACGGTATTATGGTGGTAACCAGTTCATTGACCAGGCGGAGAGACTTTGTCAGCAGCGGGCTCTCAAGGCGTTCGGTCTCAAGGAAGAGGAATGGGGGGTCAACGTGCAACGTGAGTGTGCTTTCCACTCCCTTCAACTCCCCGCCACAAACAGTAATCTAACGCGCTGGATATAGCACTCTCTGGTTCTCCGGCGAACCTCTACGCATATTCCGCACTCCTTAATACCCATGACCGTATCATGGGCTTGGATCTTCCCCACGGCGGCCATCTTTCCCACGGATATCAAACCCCAACGAAGAAAATTTCCGCTGTGTCTAAATATTTCGAGACACTCCCATATAGGTTAGATGAATCAACCGGCCTCATCGACTATGACAAACTAGCAGACTTGGCCCAGCTCTATCGACCAAAGCTCATCATTGCCGGCACATCCGCATATAGCAGACTCATCGATTACCCGCGCATGCGCAAAATTGCTGATAGCGTCGGTGCTTACTTACTCTGTGATATGGCCCATATTTCCGGATTAGTTGCTGCTGGCGTTATACCCTCGCCATTTGTACACTCGGACGTCGTTACAACTACAACCCATAAATCCCTCCGAGGACCCCGTGGCGCCATGATTTTCTTCCGCAAGGGAGTCCGCCACACCGACGCCAAGGGCAACCCAGTGATGTATGACCTCGAGAACCCCATCAATGCGTCCGTTTTCCCCGGTCACCAGGGCGGGCCCCACAACCACACCATCAGCGCGCTCGCCGTAGCCCTGCAGCAGGCGACCACCCCAGAATTCAAAACATACCAAGAAACCGTTCTTGAGAACGCCAAAGCACTGGCGGACCGGCTTGGCAAGCCCACCAACAGTGGCGGGCTGGGCTACAACATCGTTTCCGGCGGCACAGACAACCATCTTGTGCTCGTCGATCTGAAGAACCGCGGCGTGGACGGGGCGCGTGTGGAGCGGGTGCTTGAACTGTGCGGCGTGGCGAGCAACAAAAACACCGTGCCCGGTGATAAGTCTGCGATGAAACCCGGCGGCCTACGAATCGGGACACCGGCGATGACATCGCGTGGCTTCGGGCCAGAGGACTTTGTGCGAGTTGCGGACATCGTCGACCGTGCGGTGACGATTACGCAGAAACTGGATAAGACCGCCAAAGCGGATGCGGAGGCAAAGAAGAAGAAGAACCCTGGCAGCGTGAAAGCGTTCCTGGAGTATCTGGGCGAAGGACAGGCGATCCCTGAGATCACGACATTGAGACAGGAGGTTGAGGATTGGGTAGGGACATTCAGTACGCTTGGGCGGATGAAGAGAGCTAATGTGAGTGCCCATGAAT
>NW_001813975.1:1622510-1624270 GCF_000149585.1 Histoplasma mississippiense | reverse complement strand
GCCGAAAGAAAAAAAAATGAGAAAAAGAAAAGACGAAATCGAATCACCTCAAGAACAAGGGGCAGCTACATCTAGTTCGCATTAATGTCGATTATTTCCTCAGCCACTTCCATATACACCTCTCACAACTTCAGCACATCTACTCCGTCGCGAAAACATGCGTGTACTGTACATTTTTGTCTCTCATCTCAACACGGCTCGCACAGGGGACTACGGTCCCAACTTTTTTTTTTTTTTTTTTTTTTTTATTTCCCGCAAACGGACAAAAGGCAAGACAGGACTATATTCGCCTACGTGGATATCGATATAGACTCTGCATTTGAGTGGCAAAGGCGTATGTATATAGATGGAAAGCTCATAAATAACTGTGCTGTACTGTACATACATACATACATTGAATACACTTTTCCTCCCTCGCGCAGCAAAAGCTAGGATTCGGGAAGGATATACACCAGTGAAGAAAAATCGAACGCCAACACTCAAAATGAATCCCAATTCTGCTGAACAGTTCAGCTCTTCCTTTGGCAGAGTGCCAGTGTTGGTTGGGTTGTTGAAATGTTGAAGAGAGCATATAGGTGTGATTCCCCTCCGGTCAGTGTGCCATGTCCCCTGGTTGAAAAAGAAAAGCATTGCATCAACACCTGGATGTCCAGACTGTCCAGAAATGAAACAATGAAATCCACTACATCGGCCAAACTGGACAACGGGATTAGCTTGCCTTCATCCTATTCCATCCACGAGCCTCAAGGAAAGAAAACGAATACGAAGGAGAAAACTTACAAAAAGTCGTCCGCTCCTTGTTCCTCCGTGACACAACAACGTCATCGCCCACTTCTATATGCAAACCATCAGCTCCCTTATCTATAAACCCGTACCTCCCAAAGACGGGACTATATTTATTCCCCTTATCAACTCGACGATCTTTCATCAATTTCTTAAGCATGGTTCCCGCCTCGCCGCTGCCCGGTGCGCCAGTGTCATAGTCGACGTTGATACTAACACACCTCCCACAGTTCGCTGTTAGGATGAGATTGACATCAGTCTGGACTGTGATCTCTCCCCAGAAGTCCTCCTCGTACGCCTCCTCGGCGCCGGATATGACGATATTTGGGAATTTGGTCACGTCCATCTTATCACCCTTCGGGCAGCCGGTCGCATACTTCCTCCAGAGACGTTTCCGAAACGACGAGGTACGGCGCCATATCTGCGAAAGTGATCCACTCGTCGGTTTCGTCACCCTCCCTTTTTGCAGAGGGAGTGGTGCTTCCGAGATACAACAGAGACTTGGCGATATTCGATATCCAGCCACCGCCTGCATTCTTCAAGGCAGGCTGAGATGCACCTGCTACTGCTCTCTTCGCCGCAGCGTTGGGGGGCACATTACCTAGCACAGGCCTCCGATTCCCGCCCAGATACACCAACAAAACCTCGAACCCAAACCACTCAGAGAACCAGTCCGAATATTTCTTGTCCATCTCGTAAGCTTGAGTCCTGCTGTTGTACATATCGACCTCCAGGACCCTTAGGCCCTGGAGGTCTGTCGGCTCCCGGGGGATCTCCAACTCCTTAATAGCATCCCGGTCAGGATGCCCCATGGGCGCTTGATATCTGACCAAGATCCTGCCTTCCTCCGTGACGACTCCATCCACAGACTCGCTGGGGAATACCACATCTGTGGAGAAACAGGGCCATTTGCTGGGATGTGGCAGACCTGCATGTTTTTTCAGGCTTTTTGTCATGCTGGGACTTTGAGCAGCATG
>NW_001813975.1:1620771-1622410 GCF_000149585.1 Histoplasma mississippiense | reverse complement strand
GATAACAATTTCTTCTTTGACTACCATATTGCTGCGTTTTCGAAGAATGGATAGATATTTATGTTCAGATTGGTATTGTTTAAATCATCCGTCCACAGAATAGAGGTGGATTATTATTTGTTTTAAAAACATAATAAAATAATATCTGTAAAAACTAAAAACTTACGTGGGTTATCTTCATGTTCGAAATCTTAGATCAAGATTCGTCTCTGTATTTCCTTAAATTTTCAAACGCTTTTCTCTCTACTTTGAGAGATGAGAGTCGATGAGAGAGCGAGCTCCGAAAGACCCAAAATAATCCAGCCGGGGCCAATACTAAGCACCAAACGCCTTCCTTCAACATAGTGCATTATAAATTTGCAGCCCTATTTCACGGCTAGGCAAACCAGCCATCGAGGCAGTGTTGGGTGTTGGCCGTTCCTTTTGCTCCTCTTCAAGCAAAATGCACTTTGCTGTCCCGGTATAAAACAAGGGAGATGTCAATCATAGGGCACAGGCAGGCGGGGTAGCCTTCACTCAAGGAAAGCCTTAGTACGGAGTATTCCAGTCTGATTTGCACCGTTAGCTCTATGGCTGTTCGGTCCGCACAAGCATCGTCTGTTCAATCAAGTACAACATGGGATACCAATAACCCCAATCGCCCTTCGATATCCATCCTGATCAGCTTCAAAAGTTAACAACGCTTTCCCCCTTTTCCCAATCTGTTGATACCGCAGGAGGAAGCCATCAACGCTCGCACCCTGCTGGACGGAACATGTACGTGTGCATACAAATGGTTCTTGCAAACTGTTCCCGGTAGTACTAATCGGAAACGTTTCGTTTTAGTCTAGTGGAAGGCTTTCGGTTTCATACAACATACATACACTTCATGCCACAAATGACTGCCTCAGCGAATGCCGCAGTTCAGAAGTAGAGCAAGAGGAATCAACGATGCTGGAAATGTGCTCTATGTTGTTCTTGTTCGCCATGTCATCCTCCTCCTTTGTCCCAACAGAATGTTCACTCTTGTGAACAGTGAAAGCCAATTCTGCACAGTGCACTATTAAAAGGAACAGGGAGGAGAGCAAGAAAAAAGGAAGATCGAAATAAGCCCACGGCGAGGGTCGAACTCGCAGCCTTGCGGTTAAAAGCCGCACGCTCTGACCATTGAGCTACGTGGGCTCATGTGTATTCAGGCTCGGCGCCTAACCAAGCTTGGAACATTTTCCTTCTAGGGGATCAGATTAGGGTTGAAACAGTCATTTACTAAATCATGGTTTTCAGAGAGGAGATTGTCACTGCCATTTGAACGACAGTAAGTAGACCTGATTGAAAATGGATGCAATCTATCTATCTATTCCAGCTTGATCACTGCTATAGTGAGGATATTGAAGCCGTGGAAGTATCCTAGGGCATCCTTAGATGATGTCCTGGTCAGAATTGACAGCTTGTTCCTCATGATCATTCCTCCTCTCGTTGCACCCACAATGAATTTGCTGAATCTCCTCACAATAGCTAGCCCTTGCAAACAGTATTGGAGTCGGACGTGCACTTCGTAAAGCACCCTCAAGCAGCCAAAAAATATGCACATCTGCGGAGATGATCGAAGCCTTTCTTCTCTACCGACTGGGTAAATCAGTCCCCAGGAATCTATAGGTGG
>NW_001813975.1:1613612-1619613 GCF_000149585.1 Histoplasma mississippiense | reverse complement strand
TGACTGACCATATACCATATAGACGACATATCGCTTCTCCGTCAACTTGCATCAGCCACGAGGTTCATATATGCGTACCGATCGAGTTGAGTATCCTGAAAGCGTTCTAACACTTTGGGAGTTTTTCTAAGGTCATCGTTAGTTCTGTTGTCTTGAAGGAGGGAAGAACGGGAAACATACTACTGGAGCAGTTATTATCCGTGAAATATCCATTGACATAACATGTAGTCCCGTACAGGGTTACTCGATCCCAGGTACTGCAGTTCTTAGCTTCCTTCCTCTGTTCCTTTGCCTCATTCCCCCCCCTTTTTTTCTCTCTCTTTCTCTGGAACTTACCAATTACCCTTCACACATTGCCCTTTCTTTTTGCAGGAGAAGATAAGTTTGTCGCCCCTGCTGAATGCAAAGATATTTCCCGCCTTCGTGGTCGCCCCGTATCGACAGTTAACGTACTGGCCTTTGTTGAGATTGACAATCTTGCAGGTTTGCGCCGATTTGCGTTTCTCTAGATGCATTTCAGGCTCTGCCACAGGCTCTGCGACGGGGACAGCTGTGGAGAGAAACGGGAGGTACCAGAGTAAAGTGACGAAGAGGCTGAAGAAGTCCATTTTTGTGTGAGAAATTGGGTATAAACGTTGAGAGAGAGTGTGTGTTTTTTGATAAATGGCATTTTGTAGATGGACCCTCTATCGAGATGCCGTTCACTTTTATATACATTGGAGTGGACACCACAGGAGTCTTCATCTCGTATTTTAGCATTGCCCGTCCCGTGTTGTTCTGGAGATTGCTGAGTCGCGCCGAGTCGTTCATCGGATGTTCCATCTCGTATCTGAGTCCCAATTTAGACCTCGTAATTTCATTATTGGAAGGATTTCTTGCTTTCTTTGAAACGGCGCATCAGAAAATTCTGACCTGAGGCCAGTTATCACAGTGATATCCTTTCGACAGGGTTGAAAGGCGAGGGTGGGTAGTCTCAACACATTCACGACGATTGAATCTTATGAGCTGTGTTCAGCATAGGCGATACAGCGAACAGCTGCAATTCTTTTTCTGAACTGACTGATGAATAAAACGGAACCTTTTGTTTGAGCGCGTCTGGACACCTAACCGCGATACTTTCTCCAAGATAAAACTGACTTCGGGATGCTTGCTAGTGGATCATTCCTTTGTTCCCCACAGCCTCAGGGCGATGCCATCATTCCTGGTCAACAGGGGATTTGGCAATAAACATTCACTAACCTTCGCCTGTTTCTAACCTGGATGTCCGTTCAATACCATCTCAGGAAGTACACGAACAAAGTCTACCACGCACCCAGATGACCGCCAATGTGCGGGACAAGCGATGGCATAGATACCCATCCCCATGGGAAAACCGCTGGCATCGCACCGAGTGTCATATATACTCACCAAAAATCGTGTTTTGAAGCGTGTGGACAAGTAGCTCTCACGGGACAGAAGAAGGTACCTTTTTGGAGTTATTCATGGTGAATCAAGGTGCAAAAGCAAAGCGGAATCTCTGAGGGATACTTGTTTGAGATATTTTTGAACTCAAGGGGAGTCTCTTTCTTGCGCTGGGCTTGGGAATGTCAACGCGAAGCTCCCCATGTTTGTTTCGAGTGTGCTTCTCCAACGTATCCGAAAATTCTGTGATTACCTTGCCAAGATATGCTATTTGAGGAGGCAATCGTTGTAGATGTTCTGTCCATCAGTCCACGTAATTTGTCTCTATATATCTACGCAGGATGAAGAGTATATAATCATAGAAAAAGAATTCCACATTTTATACGAAAGATGATATAAGAAGCATGAAAATTACGATGGGTTTTTTCTAAAAATAAAGTGTTCTCTTGATCAATGGTGGCTAGGGTACAGATTTAGCATTTCCGTCCTTATAAAGGGGAGTGTTAAACTGGCTTCTCATTCTGAGAGATTCTGGCATTGAAACCCTAAGTTCTTGTTTTCATTCCCACCAGGGAAAAAGAAGCAAAAGAAATTAAGGGTGGATGGGGTTCTATCTCCTTGTTTTGCTCAAGGATTCGATGATCCCCCATTGGCTTGATACTAAGGTTTGAAGCCGCTACTTGTGGCAGATGGCCAGACGGGACGAGGAGAGAAAGCAAATCATTGAGTTGCGGAGAATAGCATCGGCAATCTCTAGCTGGGCGGTCCTTGTTCCTGCAGATAAGCACAACTATGCTAGACAGCAAAGGGAAGAAGGTCACAAGTTAGAGCTCTGAGTAGGCGTGGAAAAAAAAAAAAAAAAGGTTCGCCCACACTAGAGATTAAAGCCAGTCCTCACAGAAGTGGTTATGGTTCTTCATGCTGATTTGATGACCAAGTTTTAGGCCCCAAACCTCTAAACCTACCCCCAACCGTTTAAGGGCGTGTAAGATGCTCACCATCCACACCTCCGTACTGTTCTTCCTGCCAAACTAACTCCCTAAACCGTTCTTAAACGTGGCAATAGGTGGAGTGAGGCGATCATAGCTGTCTGTCTGTAGGAAGGTAGACGGTCAGACAAATCTTGAAATTTGCCCCTCCTCTGTCAGCACAGATGCTCTGGAACACTCGAACAAATGTCCAAGGGGCGAACTTGAAATAGTCACCTGTCTCTGCACCGCCACACCTGTCACAATCCTAAGGCTGACAATGCATGACATTGGTTGCCGGAGGGCTGAAAGTAGGTTTAGAGTACTCCGTAGGTCTGGCGTCGTTGCATGGACAAACTCATCACCGTCATTGATTGAGGGAAATCTGAGACCTAGCCAACGGATCGACGATGTAGGGTCAGAGCTTTTTTTTTGCGAAAGTGTCGTCATAGTCAGCATCTTTGCCCTGATATCGAAAATCCATCTCCCAGTTGTGGGTGGAAGACTGTCCACTTATGAGAAAGCGAACTCGACAAATTACAGATCGGATTGGCCAAATCCATGGTTTTGGGTCTAAACCATGGAAGGAAAGGAGATCTCGGTATCCATGGTCCTCCATTTTGGCCCGTGAGAGTTTTTCCATGGTCCTGTCGAGGATTGAATTTTCGTTTATGTATTTCCATCTGTAAAGGAGCAGGGAAATAGCCTTCAACTTATAAAACATATCTGGCCGGCACATAATAAGACGAATACAATCACAAGTACCCTGGATGGGTGCGTGTGTGGAACTCCGGCCTGACAAAACATTGTCGGTACTTTGAGTGATTTGAATGGATTACGTCGTTGGCAGGAGCAGCCGCAGGGATTAGCCGCGGCTTTGCTCAGCCTCATCACCACCACAACCACCATCATCGTCCGTCCATCGCCCAAAAGCTCACCTTCACGCACATTAGTGACATTACACGGACCCCCAACTAGCCTGCGAAGTCCGAATATTACCCCCAATCTCACCCCCACCACTTCTCGTTTGCCCCTGATTTCTATCCCCGTCAACTATAGTGCGTGTGTGCGTTTTCCCACACCTCTGCCTTGTGCTCCCTCTGTCCTTCTCCTCCGGCACACCTACAAACATTAAGCAAACGGTATTTACTGCTGCAAACGAATTTGCACATATATCCACATACAATAAACCTTTGGTTTCCCGTTTTAATAGCCTTTCCGGCGCCGTGGATCGCGGGGGGAGGTCCCGCGTTCCTGTTGTACTCCCAGTCTCAATTCATCATCATGGATACTTTACATCTCCGTCGCAAGGATACCACCAGAGGTCCCCCACTACGGGTTCTATCACTAGGTATGCTGGTCTCCTGACGACCTACAATGTGTATCCAAATTATGCCAAATGGCTCTGCCGGAGAAACCAATTTACTTACAATGAAATCTTCTTGTGTGAAACATATGTAGATGGTGGTGGCGTCCGCGGATACTCAATGCTCATCCTCCTCCAAGAACTCATGCACCGCACCTACGTCGAATGCGAGGGCAAAGCCCCCTCGCGTAACCAAATCCCGAAGCCATGCGACCATTTCGACCTCATTGCCGGCACTGGCACGGGAGGACTCATTGCGCTCATGCTTGGTCGGTTACGACTGGATCTAGAGACGTGCAAGGATGTATACGTGCGCATGACCAGGCGGGTCTTCGAGACCGATAAGACCATTGCCGGCATTCCCTATCGGTCAACTCTCTTCAAGGCCTCAAAGCTGGAAGAGGCCATCCGCCAGTGCGTATGGGAACATACTGTTGCTGCAGACGAGGGAAATGATGGCTCGCCCATGCCTGCAAAGCCCATCTCTCTGCATGGCCCGGTACCGCGCCCGCAGTCCTCTCACACGCTGCAGAGACGGACAAGTCGGTCGAGTAATCCGATTGGTGCATCGCCAGTTCGGTCGCCCGTGA
Organism: Histoplasma mississippiense; assembly: GCF_000149585.1. NCBI lineage: Eukaryota > Fungi > Ascomycota > Eurotiomycetes > Onygenales > Ajellomycetaceae > Histoplasma > Histoplasma mississippiense. The sequence continues at coordinate 1,615,288 of NW_001813975.1, read as the reverse complement.
GTTCGCGCGGGTCTCTGGGAACCTATGGGCCGAGCTGGGGGAATGCTGATGCAATGCTCTATGATAAGAGGGAAAATAGGACGAAGACGTTGGTTTCCTTTCTTCCTCCATTCTTTCGTTTTTAATTTCTTTCTTTCTTTTTATTTCTCATTTTTGCTCTGTATATATTTATATATGTGTCTATAAATCTCTGACGTTCCATCAGCGCGGTCGTGGCAGTCTACAAGGGGACCCCGATGAACGGAACTCCAACTTTGCTACGATCATACGATTCGCGAAAGGAGCCTCCACCGGAATTCAACTGTACAATCTGGCAAGCTGGGCGGGCTACATGCGCAACAGGGCTGGCCTTCAAACCTATCCTAGTAGGACAACATGTTTTCATTGACGAGGGTGCTGGTAAATATAATCCCGCACCGATGATTCTCGATGAAGCTGCTGTGAATGAATGGCCAGGAAGAGAAGTAGGTCTTTTCGTCAGCGTTGGAACAGGCAAAAGGCCTCCCGGAACGAGTCATATCCAACACGAGTGGTGGGAGGATGTTTTTGCTGAGTCCCTGGGCAATTTCGCTGAGGCCCGAAGACGTCTGATTGCGAAAATCGAAGGCTGCGAAAAGACTCACCAATACATGGTGAAAGAACATCTCAGAAAACGCAACGTCCCGCTAGAAAATTACGTCCGTCTCAACGTTGAAGTTGGCGTGGGCGAGTTTGGTATGAATGAATGGAATCGCTTGGCGGAAATTAGTACAAGCACTCGGAATTATCTCTCCCGGAGCGATGTGCAGAAGATGAACCAGGATGTAGCTGCCAAGTTGGCCAAGATCCATTTTATTCATCGTAGGCTGGCAGCGGGCAATGGAGGAATGGACTGGCCTGCTGATTCCAACAGTTTTGAAGAAGGCTTAGAGGACGGGGACGTATTCCAACGGCAGTACCACCGACGGGTTCCACCTATCCCGATATCCCTCTCCTCACCGCAAACGATCCCGCCCCGCTCTTCACAGCCATCCGCTATTGAATTCCCAGACGCAGTCGAACTCCCCGGTGAAGACTTTATCCCGTTTTCGTCCGCGAATAATACGTTTAATTCCAACCCTCCACGTTTCCCAACTTCCAGCTACTCACAAATCCCGAGCGCAATCTCACCAGAAAATTACACTGTCCTCACATCCGATGATCACCCGCAACCCCTCAACTTCAGCCGCAAGACCTCGATCCCGATCCCAGCCCCATCCTCACCTAGCCACAATCAATCATCCCCCTTTACCTCTCAAACCCGTCTAAACAACAACGATAAACAAAACCAACAAAGCATCAATAGCCGCCCACAAAGCAGTTACAACAATCCCTCCTCCTCTTCTCCCCGCATCAGCTCTGAAATGTTCACAAACCCCCTCCCACAGGCATTAACGACCCGCCCACAAAGCAGCCACCAGAACCTGAACCATAATCACGTCTCCGTCCTCCACTCCCACACGCCGCCCCTCAGCCCGCCACCAAGCCATCCACCACCTCCACCACCGCTACCTCCTAAAACCCCCATACCGTACCCCGAAAATGGCTATGGACTCAGTCCCCCTTCCGGCACTGATCCTGGTACTGGTGCTGGCTCGCATGGCTATGCACCGGCGGTCATGCCGATCCCGCCGCGGGCACCGAATAGGCCGAATAGC
>NW_001813975.1:1609030-1612994 GCF_000149585.1 Histoplasma mississippiense | reverse complement strand
GATTGTTATTTATTGTGTTTCAAAACATGCGGAAGAACTCCGATCTGATCTGCTGGACACATCGATAGTCTCATCGTCAAGGCGCGGTTGGGCAAAAAGCAACAAGAAACACATTTTCATCCAAACTCCCCACCAAGCGAAACAGAACTATTTTCGGCGATATTGCAGTCCGTTGCTGATTCCTAGGATTGCCCAGGGGGTGCAGTGCTTCTCCTTTTCCTCACTACGCTTTCTTCCTCTTCCTCCTCCGCTTTAGACTCGTCCTCGGGTCGTTTTGTTAGTTAAACATCTGTATCAGTCGAAGCCGTATCAATTTATATATCTCGGGTATGTACCGCACCAAGAGGATAGACTCACCAGCTTGGCATCACACAGTTGTTGACTGGCTGCCAACCCTTGACGGGCCGCATTGCATGGATTGAACTGAACCGCTGATCGTTGCAGAAAACCTGCCTTCCTAATAGTAGACCGATCCTCGCCACTTCTCAGCTGCTGATGTCGTTTGTAGAAATATTGTCCCTTGGTATCTCCCCCTTTCTGACCAACCTCCAAATTCATTCCATCCACGACACCGCACAATCCGCTGCTGCGACGAAACTCTCGAACAAATATCGCTGAGAGCAATGGCCTAAACTAGACAGTTTAAATTTCTCTCTCTCTGTCTCTCTCTCTCTCTTTTCCCTCTCATCCCTCCCTCGACCGCATCCCCCTCGATTTTTAACTTCTCGCCAAATAATACCCAACATAAGCTTGACCTCCGGTTGAGAGAAGGAACCACGATCCCACATACACCAGCCCGAACTCAGGAGTGGTAGAATAAAACCTCAGTGGCTCTCTCGGGTGTCTTTTTCCCACCGAATAAAATTGAGGTTCTATTTCACCCTTTCTCCATCGCCAATATCTACATATCATGCTTGACACCACAGATGCTCATTTAATTTATGCGCGGTCTGGCGGTGGCGCAGGCGGTGGCGCGTTCGGTGGCCCAGATGGCAGGCCTCCCGCTTTCAAGGCCGTTGGGATCTCCCTGGCTGTCGGTTCGGGACTTTTCATCGGCGTCTCCTTTGTGCTGAAAAAGGTCGGCTTGCTCAAGGCAAATGTTAAGTATAATGAGGATCCTGGAGAGGGGATGGGGTATTTGAAGGTGTGGTGGTGGTGGGGCGGGATGACATTGTAAGTTGGTTTTCGTCTTTGTTTCACAGCCCCAGCTCTGATATTGTAGGGGTATATCAATATATATCAATATATGGATGAGCGTGTGTGGATGTCAAAAAAGGAAAACAAACTAACGTAATCAGAATGATTATCGGGGAAATATGCAACTTCGTCGCGTATGCCTTTGTCGACGCAATTTTAGTGACACCCCTTGGTGCCCTTTCCGTTGTCGTCACCACCATCCTTTCTGCTATCTTCCTCAAGGAACGCCTGAGTTTCGTGGGCAAAGTAGGCTGTTTCAATTGCATCATCGGCTCCGTCATCATCGCCATGAATGCCCCCTCTCAGTCGTCCGTCGCGACCATCCAGGACATGAAACATTTTGTCATCGCTCCCGGTTTTCTCACTTGGGCTGGTCTCATTATTGTGGGATGCACCTTTGTTGCACTCTGGGCAGGCCCCCGGTATGGCAACAAGAGCATGTTTGTCTATCTCAGCATCTGCAGTCTCATCGGTGGCCTAAGCGTTGTCGCGACTCAGGGACTGGGAGCTGCTATCATCTCTCAGATCCAGGGTATATCTCAATTTAAGGAGTGGTTTTTGTATGTTTTGTTGGTATTTGTTATTGGGACGCTGTTGACTGAGATCATTTATTTAAATGTAAGTTCCTATCTTATCCGTGCATTCCATCCACTCGCCGGTCTATCTAATCACATACACGTTTCTGATGTCCCTTTCCTCACAGAAAGCGTTGAATATTTTTAATGCGGCGTTGGTTACACCTACATACTACGTCTTTTTTACGAGTGCTACGATCGTTACGTCTGCAATTCTGTTTCAAGGATTCAAGGGGACTGCAATTAACATTACTACAGTTGTCATGGGTTTTCTTCAAATTTGTTCTGGCGTTGTCTTATTACAGCTCTCAAAATCCGCCAAGGACGTTCCGGATACTGCTATTTTCAAAGGCGATTTAGACCAGGTACGCGAAGTTGCTGAGCAGGAGCAACCGGAATCTGAACCAAAGGCCGACGCCATTCGTGGCACAGCTGCCATTATTCGTCGGATATCGAGTGCAAGACAGAGGATGGAGGAGGAGGAAGCTAGGAGATACTATGAGGAGAGAAAAATTGATGAATTGGAGCCACCGCGGGAAGGAGAAGTGATCGAATGGGACGGGCTACGGAGACGTAGGACTGTCGTCGGAGAAAGCCCCCTAAGTATCCCTTCACGCCGGATAACGAACCGTCACCCACCTCTGGGCATGTCGAAATTCCCTGATTTTGTTGATGAAGAGCTTCCCCACCACAGACCTAGCACCAAAGGGAGTGGCAAAAGTTCGTTCTTTGCTCGCAGTCGCACATCCAGTGGGCTGCATCCCCACTGGAGACCGAATCATTCATCTCAGGGGATGCATAGCCCGATCCGGCCGATGCTAACCACGATCGCAAGTGAGACGGATGAAAAAGGTGATTTACATTCTGGAATGACTGAAGCCGAGGCACCCGGCTCTCTTGGTGAAGCGTTTCAACATAACCATCGCCGGAACCGAAGCGGAACAGTGCAGACGATTCAATGGGCGAGTAGTGTCAAATCCGGTGGCTCTTCCAACCCACAGTCGCCCAGTCGTAGCAATACTCTTCCAGAACAAGTCCAGCATCATGCCCCAAGTCGACAGTTCTCATTCCATAACTTTTTTAGTCGACGGATGTCTAACGAGCCACCGCATGATAATGATGGTGGTAACATGGCAGAACATTCTACCTCTCCAGGAAATCGTCTTTTTGCGTTTGGCCACCTTTCGTCGCGGAATCATCATCAAAACGAGCAAAAACGTAGTATGATGAGAGACGGCACGGAGGAAGAAGCCCTCGGCCTTGTGAAGGTAGACAGTTCCCAGTTAAAAGGGCAGACGCAATTCCATGACTATTCACCAACACCTACACCTACTACTCCAACGTTTGATAAGCAAGCGATTCAAAGCGACATGCTTCGGGCAGAATATCAACAACCCCCCAGTCGATCTCCATCAACATCAAGTGCTTCTACCACAGAATCAAGAACTGAGTACAAGCCACACAATACACGAATGCTTTCACAAGACAGAAGAGATACAACAGCCACTATTGCTTCTTCGAAATACCCGGATTCGCTCCACCATGGACAGTCCACTCTTCCGCCCCACTCGCAACCACCAAAATACGACGATACAATAGCTGAGATCAAAGCGCCCTCACCACCGCCCCATTCGCGCTCCCTCCCACATATCCCATCCCACTCAACAACTCTTTCAACAGCTACAGCTACAGCTACAGCTACAGCTTCAACTACGGCAGTGATGGCATCTCAACAACAACTTCACCCCCTTCCCTCCCTCCCCACCGAATCACACTCTAGACACCCATACGCATTCCCAAACACTCCCGAAAAGGCTTCATCACTCCCCTTCTCCACACACCTTTTCACCCTCCTCCCGCGCGGCACCAGCGTATATCCCATCGCTATCCCTTCCAGCATCATCCGCAACGTCTCTCGCATCAAGTATGAGCGCGGAGAATGAGAGGCGGGAGCGGCGGGAGCGAAGATGCGCCCAGGGGCGGAGGGGGTCTAGTGTTGCTTCCGCCGTCGCTGTGGGTGTTGGCGTAGCGCGACCGAGCAAGGGACAGGGGATGAGAAGGGGAAAGGGAAAGGAGTGGTGCGGATGGGTAATAATAGCGGTGGCGATGACGATTATGATGAGGAGGACAGAGGACAGGATATGATGAGAGGGAGGGGAAATTCGACTCGATTGGGATTGATTTGTGAGTTT
>NW_001813975.1:1606934-1608425 GCF_000149585.1 Histoplasma mississippiense | reverse complement strand
TTCTTCAGGTTTTACCCGTTCAATCTGTTTTACTGGCAAAATCAATCAGTTAGGAGAAGGCTGGAGCCCCTCTCCTTTCCTCTCTAGTTTTCGATCGAGAGGATAGAAACATACGGATAAGGGGGTGGAGGTGGGTGGAGGGGGAAGGGGGAACACTTCAATTTTTAGTACGGCAAAGCAGCTTTCCGTCCTGCTACGTGTATCTGGCTGGCATTCGTACCATATGTGTGTTGTGTGTGTGTGTGTGTGTGTGTGTGTGTTTATTGTTGTCAGCAGTTGCATCAATGAAGAAAACCCATTCTTGAGGTCTGTCGCTTTCTCATTAACTTTATTCCTCATTCTCTTGGAAAACATAACACATTAGAAAAAGCCAAAATAAAAAGTTGAGGTTGTTTGAGTTGGTTTGTCAACCATTCCACAGACAAAACAAAGCAATTGCAAACTGAACTGTTGAGAAGAATGCAACTGTCCAAACCAACCGCCACGTCCACGGCCACATCCATATCCAACCACAGCTTCATGTACGGTAGATCCTATCCCATCCGCACCCTCTTTCTTTGGCTTGGGCATTTTCCGCAGCCCGATCGATCAATGTGAAACGAGCAGCCCGCCAGCTGGGGTACACGAGATGCTGTACACAGTGTACATACAGTACTTACTGCACATGTATCTGTCCAGCACATGGAGTGAGCGCATTTCGCCCCTTAATCCCCCCAACCCCCCCACAAAAAAAATAAAAAATAAAAAAAAAAAAAAACTACTAAATTTGGTATATACCTCAATTAATCAGGTGGAAAAAACCCGGGAGCTATTTGGTTACTCCTTTCTTTGGTCAGTAAAACTTAAATAATTTCGCTTTCTCTACAGCGTGAATAGGTTGTCAAAATGAAGCGAAGGCTAGATAGAAGCAGATTTATTATTTGCAGGACAAAGAAATACATATAAATGAGCTAAGAGTTCATTCTTCCTGGCTGGGACATCTCTATTATCACTATCATTCATTATATTGCTTTATAAAAAGGATTGGGGTGGCTGGAAGACAACCCAAACACAAACTTGTATCAAAAACGGACAGACAAAAAAAAGTCACAAAAATGATATTTAAATTTCCAAGGAGATTCGTGTCATAACAGTCGTTAAAATAAATAGTAATGATAAAAAAAGAAAACGGAATAAACATGGTAATAATTTTTTTGTGGGGGATGGAAGAGCAGAAACGAAGTGAAACAAAATGAGAGAGCGATACGAAATATGGATGACAAAACAGTTAACAACAGTCACATTAACAGTAAAAAGGAGGCTTGCGAGATCATTCATTTCATAAGACGTTGGCGATTTTATCTTTTCAAAAAAGGGGTCTGTGGAGAGAGGAAAAAAGTTAACTCAACCTGTTTCCAAAAGGCCAACACACACAGAGAAGGCGGAGACAACACAAAACAATCAAGACACGATAGTAGTAAAGCGAAAAATAAAGCACGATTAGGCGAACAG
>NW_001813975.1:1603478-1606657 GCF_000149585.1 Histoplasma mississippiense | reverse complement strand
GAAGATGTATCACACAATTTTATCCTGCCAAGTCACGACGGGAAAGGTAGAGTACGGAGGAGAGAGTTGAGGATGGGGAAACAACTGTAAGCCGAGAGCATTAAGCAGGGTGAAGAAAAGATAATAAAAGAAGGCCATGTGCAGAAATGGCAAGGGTAAAAGTGAAGGAGTGTAGGACGACCGCATTTCGATGAAAACAATACACAACCCAAGGTAGATAGCTGTATCCATCTCCGTATCTGGTGAGAGAATATTGTGAAACTCCTCTCGATGGATCGTGCTAATCGGGCGGATAAGATTGGCGTAGACATTTCCCACGTAAAATAACACAACCGACAAAAGCAGTTAAAACCGGAAAAAGGAGGGACACAAAACAAAATTGATTCGCTGCGTAGAGTGTCGTAATCTTCTTTTCTAAACGCATCTCGTGATAGTAAGCAAATCATTACAATCAGGTATAAAGCGTTTTGAAAACTCGTACAAAAAATTAGAGGGGAAAAAAATAAAATAAAGGAGAATCATGGCGGCTCTTTGTCTGGTTCAAAAGATGAAGTTTAAATAAAAAAATGGAATAAAATAAAAGGTAGGAAGGAATGAAGGAAAAAAGACAGATTAGATATCTGCATAGTAATGAAAGTTCATTGAGTAAGAAGAAACTGTATGAGAACGAAAACTCGTTCAAACCCACAAAACCAGATTTTCGGCTGGTTGGTCGACTCCACGGTGCTGATGACATCCTCATCCCAAAGGAAAGGAAAAGAGAGACCTTCTATTTTCACCAATGTCTCATGGGAACGTTATCAGTCGTATAATGGCTTCTAAAGAGAAAGAGAACGGAGACTATCGACGGCGGGAGACCGGAGTCGCTTTCGGCATACCAAGTGGTGTGCCACCGACAGGGCCTCCAACACCGTCAACCAGCGTTTTCCGGCGTTTATGCTCGTAGGTGCTGTCGCCATTCTGGGTATCGGGCAGAGAGGTTTGATCTTGATTGTCATCGTCGCGCATACGTTTCCCAGAGCCATTCATTGACGAGTAAGCTGATGGACCATTTGAAGAGATGGAATAAGAGTCCCCTGCCGTTCCATTAGTGGCGGTACCACGAGTATCGCTCATCACACTGTAGAGATTGCTGGAAGGAGCTGCAGGTCGTGATGGGGTAGGGTATACTGATTTCCACTGCGATTGGCTACTGGTCCGAGGAGTGACCCTGCTATCAGAGCCGTTTGGATGGGAGGAAGAATCAGTTATCTCGGAGGAAAGGTGAGAGTGCTCTCCATTGAGATTACCTGCGCCGGTGCTGATGGTGTACGCATATGAGCCACGGTTGGCACTGTAAGAAGCATTTGTGTCGTTGATATACTCGGGTTCATTATCATGATCTGCCTCTCCCTCACCCGGTCCATGGCTCACTTGTCCGTTTCCCTGGCTGTGAGAATATTGGTCAGCCTTGGTTTCACTGGAGTTTGGTGTAGTTGGCACTCCCGTCCGCCCTGACGGAGGTCCCATTGTATTTTTGATATAAGGGTTCGTGGATATTGTCTGTCCATACCTCGACGTATTACTCTGTTGGGTTATGGTATTATGTGGCGCATATTGCGCTTGAGATGTAGGGGCTGCGGAATAGTATGACTTCGAACTGTCATAGCTTGGTTGGCTTTGATATGACTGCATGTTCTGCAGGCTGGTTCCGGGGGGTGTGGTGGCGGGTGTTGTCGGCATCGACCTGGCACTTGTTAAACCCGTGTCGATCGAAAGAGCCTGTGAGCCCTGAACGCCAGTCCCCATATTTTGGCCAGACCATTCATAAGATCCACCTTGGCTTCCGATGCCCATCAGACCGGATGCGCTGGTCGGGGGTGTGGGGAATGTGTGTGAACGATCTAACCCAGGGCGAGGATGCCCAGAATGGGAGCCCATGGAACTGAGGAGGTTGGGATCTACGCTCTTGTGTGAAGTTAACAGGGTTATGCATTGAATGATGGTGATGCAGAGGTGGGGGTTGTCCAGCTTGTGACGATCGAGAAGCCTGACTTGCTTCAAAGCGCCTCTGATCGTTCCTCGCTGCAAGAGCGCCGCTTCTATTATTAGATGGGTTGGTGGGATGGTATAGTAGGGCTCCGATATCATGCACAAACAATGGATAAAGTTCTTCTGTGATCTTTTCCTTGTTGGCGAATTCAAGTGCCCGTTCAAATGGGATCCTAATCACCAAGTTAGCGAGGAATCTTCTGACATATCAACGCCCATGAAGTGAAATGTATATATATGTACCAAACGCCTTTGAGATGCATCGGCCCTATTTTGACGACATTGCGCACTTTTTCGCTCTTCAGAATACCGTCCCGTCGTCCTCTTGTCATGCCAGCAACATTGAGCAACTTTGTTCCGTTGATCATGTGGTTATCTATGAAATAAATAGTCAGCTAAAAAAAGGATAAATTGGTTGGTAAATGATATAAGGATGTATGAACCTTCCCGGCGCGCAACACAAACACCCTTAGCTTCCACCTGAAAACACAGGCTTCCTTCATCTTCCCACAACGTAGCCGTAACCCTCGGCTTCGCACCAGGTGGTGGTATTTGACCAGTGGTATCAAATGTATGTGGAACATATGGTTGGGCGTGGCTGACATGGCTTGGCATATATGTATGGGGGCTTGGAGTTGTTGCGGTCATTGCTGAACCAGATATGATTAGCGTAGTTCCAGACCAAGTAAGGTTTCTTTCTCTCCCAGAGGAATGACCAAGCTAAAAAAGATAGTAACAAACAAATAATTGGAAAACTTACCAGGTAAGGGAAGAATTTGAGCGGGTACATGGGAGGACATGGTATTTGTAACCGCTTGAGTTGCAGATTGTGGAGAGGTAACGCCATTGGGATACCCATAAGAAGGGTACGACGAGGCGCCACTTGAGCTATATGACGACCCAGGCTGCAGGACTGGAGGTTGGGAATACTGGTAAGGCTGAATACCGGAAGCTGACGTGCTATGTGATGAGTATGGCTGTGCGGATGGCAAATGTGATGCATGTACATCCAGGTAAGGCTGGGTTTGATTCATGCTTCCAAGTGTTGTTTGGGTATGGCTATACCCCTCACTCACAGTTCCTCCAGCGAGATAATCCGGCTGGCTCGTAGAGTCCAGGGAATACCGGGAAGGAACCCCGCCAGCCCC
>NW_001813975.1:1601039-1602507 GCF_000149585.1 Histoplasma mississippiense | reverse complement strand
TAGAAGGCAACGGGACGGGAGCTTGGAGGCCGTTCGATGGGGGGCCACGAAACAAAATATTAAGCTAGAAACGGGAGGTTTGCGATAGCGGGAGTACTTGGAGCATAAAACCTCAGGCAAATATAACGAACGGTCAGGGAGTATCGGGCGATGCTGGCAAGATTTGAGAAATCGTTGTGCAACGGAGTTCGAGCGTCTAAACGGGTACAGACCGCGGGATGAAATATTTGCAAGGGCAACAGGACGAGCATGCGAAAAACCGCAGACAGAACGTAACAGAGGGATGAAGGGGGAATTGGTCGTTCTCGTAACTATCGTAACATTCGTTGCAGGCCGTAGAAGGATTGGATTTTTTTCTTCTTTTGTTTTTCCTTGAGATTCCTCTTGTCGAATATTTTTTGGTTGTTTTGTCCTTCTATTAATTATTATTATTTGCGTAGTAGGACTTTTCAGCAACGTCTCTCTAATCGTTATTTTCTTTTTTCCCCCTTCTCTCTTTGATTTTCCTTTTCGTCAAAGGTGAAGAGAATGAAATGTGGGCGAGGGGATGTGTGCGATCTATTGCGGAGAATGCAGCGAGGATACAGTCAGCACACCAATCCGAGAGGGGACGGAGGGATCATTAATCAGGCTTTGTTATGTCCAGAGTGCCCCGAGTGCCGGGACGGGGAAATCGAGCAGAGAGATGCAAAGAAAACGGGAATGGAGGTATAAATTCAAAATAAGGACGGAACGGGAGGAGGTTGGTTGGGAAGAAACAGGAAGATGAGAGAGAAAAAGAAAGCGGAGAGAGCGGGCGGGCAAGAGTGGCAGCCAGAACAGAGCAGAAAAAAAACTGAGAGCAGAGTGGGTGGAGATCGGCCTTACATCCCTTGCTCCCGGTCCAACCTAGCAGGAGATCATGTAAGTGAAAAGTGGAGGCTGGGAGGGGGGTTGAGACGGCGAAGGTGAGGGTGAGGATGAGGATGAGGGGGAAGGGGAGGATACCAAGGGAAGATAGTAGTAATGGACAGGGGACATGTATGGGTGTGGTGCGGCAGCAGCAGCAGAAGTAGTAGCAGAAGAAGAAGCTGAAGGTGTAGAGAAGCAGAAGCAGGATGCTGGAGATGGGCAGGGTGGAGACCACGCCTAGAAATGGCGGTGCTGGTGTGCCGGCGCTGCTGCTGGGTGGTGGTGGTGGTGGTGGGTGGTGGTGCCAACTACGACTGGAAGTACTGCATCCGCAAAACTTGCTGGCTCCTGTTGTCGTTTTAATAACAATGGGCAGAGGGGAGCAGATGGGGAAGAAAAAGAAAAAAAGCGAGAGCGAAAAGGAAAAAGAAAAAAGAAACAAACGAGCAGCTGAGCTAAAATACAGTACAGGCCAGACCAGGTCGTCGACAGAGGGAGGGGGGTTGCAGGGAAGAGGATATTTATTGTAAGTATTTTTACTTACCTATTTTTATTTTTTAGGGGATCGGACGGAAAG
>NW_001813975.1:1597081-1598809 GCF_000149585.1 Histoplasma mississippiense | reverse complement strand
GATTGTGGGGATTTCCATATGTTCTGTACATACATCCGTACACAGTACGGGACCTAGGGTAACTAACCACGTAGCCAGTGAATACCCCCATTAGGTAAGATCTACGCAGAAGAGAGGCATTGGAATGGATCTAGAAGCGCTTTGCAAAGCTCATCAAAGGGATCACCCACCCGGGGGAAAGGAGGAGTTGAGAACAAAGAACATTCTACGAGGCTGGAGAGCACACTCTGGGAGCGCCAATACTGGGAGAAGAGCCGATCGACAAATTGGCTGGCTGCCTTGGAAGCAAAAGCTCTTTTGTAGATGCCGGCTGTGCCTGGGAAAAAATCTCTTCGTCAACTTGCTTGCGGAAAATAGAAGAGACGATAGGCGAGGAATCCAGTGGACCCTGAATATGTAAGTGACCTCACAGTACGTACGGATTTGCGGCAAAGGGCCCAAACGGAAAATGGTGGCGGCGAAAGAGATGCAGATAGATGCGTGTTCGTATGCCCACTGCAGAAGCAAGAATGCAGTCTTCGTAGGGAGCACGCTGATTGGGAGTGACAGAAAGGTTCAAGCATTTTATTGTGTTGCACTGTCGGTTCTGGTCTACCAGGTACAATCGTCAATGAGCACCAGGGACCATCTTCCCTCACCAAAGAATAAATGAAGGTTATACGCCGAAATCAATAAGAATGGAAATGGAGAAGTGAAAGAAACAAGATAGAGTAATTTTCAAAAGGGGCAAATTACCCGAGGATAGTACTTATTATATCCATTGTCATTCGTGACCTAACTCCATCGCACAGCCAGTCACGGCCAACTGTGGATGGCTCGGAAAATTTTTGAGATGTCTTTTTCATGTGTTTGCATGGGACTAGATATTGGACCTGAGTCACTGGATGATTAGCTTCGCTGTCTCTGATTTGGTGCCTGAGCTGATGGGTGATTCAGCGAACACATCCTCGCCGTTTTTTGAAGGGTAATCCACGGGTCGTTCGAATGTACGGTGAGATAAATCCATGGATATCTATACCTGTACGCATACATATGCCTAATGTAGGTACTCAAATATCCATGCCGGATCGTTGGGATGTAGGGACGGGCGGCAGTTGGCAGTTAGAATACGTCTTGGGATCGAAGATGTTGCATATTTGGCAACGGACAGTCGCGGGGATCTCGGGGAATAATATCAGCTGAAAAATTAAATAGAAAATAAAAAGAGAATAGGGAAAAGAGCTAGGAACAGAACGAGCATTGCTTTTGACGATTTCCTTAGTAATTCTGTTATCGAACCGTCTGGTTGCACAAAAACCGAAAGGTATTTATTGTTGGTGGTAAAAACGCGGTCACTTTTGGATTATCCCAACACCGCACCCCCTTCAAAATATATGCCTAACATGTTAGGAAGAAGTGATCACCAAAGGCAACAACTGTTTAATACGTGCTCGAAAAAATAATCACCGTTTTATTCCTCTAGAAGCTCTATCTCCATGAACAACACATTCAATGAGAGGCAGAGAGAGCTCCACATACCTAACCTCTCCTCCAGCTTCAACTGACAACCCACGCTAACCATTTTGAACAGCCACATTCTTGGGCATGGAGGAGATCTCCTGGTGTCCGTACCGGCCAGCCCATGAAGGTATCACCGTGAGTTTTAGTGTGACTGGGATGTCAAATGTTGGATTTGTTGGAGAAACAGACCTTTTGACTGGTTAAACGCTAACTGGTTGAAAAGAAGGT
>NW_001813975.1:1593267-1595291 GCF_000149585.1 Histoplasma mississippiense | reverse complement strand
TTAGCTTCCATTTGGCCATGTGGATTGTACTCTCACTGCTTCTTCACTTACATATCCGCGTCTGATGCAAGATAAGCAAAACACACTGCGGCAACACCAAGGCTCGTGTGGAGGGGGAGATCTTATGATAGTTGTGGGCCTATGCGCTTCACAGGAGCTGCTATTGGAGCTTTCTATTAAAAGAAGAGGTAGCTCCCAGGCCGTGTCACCATGTTTAAGTTGCGAAAAAAGGGATAAATATTCTCTTCACCGCTGGTGAGTTTCAAGTTGCCAACGGACCAGAACCACTCGATCCATACTTGCCCAAGGCCATATGACGACGACATTGTGCCCCAGATCCTGATTCCTCAAGCCTCTTTTTGAAAGTTCACGTAGCTGTATCAAGTTGAGCCACCCGACCTTACCTAGGTAACCTTGGAAGTCACGGGAACTTCCTATGACCGCTATTTCCAAAAGCCGCCAGCCTCTTACTGCGAACGGATGGTGGAACAAGTACGGCTTGTCCGAGGCTCAGCCTTGTTCGGTATTCTTCAATGACCTGATTTGCCTTTGGATTTCCAAGGCTTCTTTAGCTTGTCACCCTCAAACAGGCGGTCAACGAGCAATTAGTCCGGCGAACAAAAGATGGAAAAAAAGAAACGACAGAACAAGGCTCTACAGGGCAGGGTTTGCTGTTATTCGTTCGTTGTTGATAACGTTTCTTCCCATTCTCTATGACCAAGGAACAAACATTACATTTTCCCAGGAGGTCCCACGGCAATGTAATTGGTTTGGTTGGACCTTTTATCAGCACTTGGCAAAGAGTTGATTGGTACATCCTCGTCGTTATGAGACGGGAAGTTAGCTTCCAACAGGAAAGATTGAGTTGTCTGCCCACCAAACGGACCCCAATTAGCCGAGGGGATGCAGATGATTACCCATAGCATGATGATCTTTTCCGAAGCCACTGCGCTCCATGTTCGAGTTAACAATGGGCGGCAAAACAGGCCATATGATTGCCGCCAGCTCATCACCGAATGGCCCTAAAGCGTCCTAACTGCGCTACTCGTTAGTTACTTGGTGTGGCGGCCTGTCAAACTTGAAACATCGCATCGCCATCTCATCTGAAAGTCGGCTCTGGGTCGAGGGGAACGGATTTCAGTTGGATCAAGGAAGCCAAGTCCGCGGCGAAGGATTTTTGCTGGCTCCGTCCATGGCCTGACTAAGGATTACCCTGATCCCATGGTCTTCAAAAGCACGAAACCCTTTTTACTTCTCGATTCTTGGGTTGGCCGCTACCTTCCCCAGCAGTCATTGTCATAATAATTCGTTTCGCCGCAATATGTAACAAAGCCCTAAGACAACGCGATCATTGAAATGAGATCTTGAGGTTATATTCTCTCTGATATTTGGTTCGCCTGATGCTACTTCTGTTCTCGTCGACTGCGTAATTTTCCATTCTTTCCATACCAAGAACTGATTACAACACGGTCACCATAATACGCGCTAAAACGATACAGTACCGATACGTTAATCGTTTTTCAGCACAGTACTTTGCGAACGGAATATAAAATACGTCCCTGTAAATTGGTCGCAGGCCCTGTCCTCACAAATCTCGGATAGTTGTAGGGAAACGGGCACAGCTATTAGAATTACTCCATACGCCGTACGCGTGTGTCTTGTAAATCCGGGGCAGAACCAAATCCATAAATCTTGAACTGTGCAAGAAATCAGAACGGCGAAGTAAAGGAATTTTCCCAAATGGCCCTTCGCCTGCCACCAAAAGTGGCCTCCGTGACACGGTAGCATGGAATTTCTAGTATCAATAGCCCGCATTTACGTCTGAGCTATCTGGTTCGCTTTGTTCTCCATTGGAAGCCACAAGGGCATCTTATCTGGTTGACAGGAGTGTTAATCATACAAATAATAATGATATACGCCACCTACGAAGATGAAAAGATCCACACAAGCAAATTACGGCAATCCCTCATTGAAGAGCCTGTATACTGCAGCTCATACGTACAGAGGGGTATGGATGCGTGCAT
>NW_001813975.1:1568149-1593015 GCF_000149585.1 Histoplasma mississippiense | reverse complement strand
CACAGAGGTGAGGTAACCAAAGCGAACGGGATTGAGCCCTAACCCTAATTACCAGTACCAACCAGTCTTGAGATCGACCCAGGGCGACCCATTTTCTTTGTTCACGATTGCATGAGTGTGTCTCACTTTTTTTTTTTTTTTTTTTTTGAAAAGACGCTGTGCTGTCCCTTTGACCTGATATTTCAATTGGGACTAGAGCGGCACGAAACTGATACGACTTAATTCTTTTCAAAAGAGCATTAGGTTGACTAGGTAGTATGTTCCTATTCCACGGAAGCATTTTCCTCATACCATGGCTCTCAACTGGATTGGATTTTGTTTGTGTATGAACCGAATGACTGATTTTCTAAGAATGCCATTCTGCTATGTAGGTGGTCATGTATGGTGCCTGGTTGTTGCTGCTGTAAAAAAAATCTTTGACATATTCCCCAAACTTCTGAAGCACCATTCCTATTTGTAACGAGGTGATAGTCGTAATGCTCAACCAGGGGTAATCTAATCATATACTCCAATCTTCATTTTTCAATTTGTGCGAGACAGTTTATTGAACGAAAATTTTAGAAGCCAAATCTTGAGGGTTTTCTAATCAGAGAGATCGTTATCGGAGCATGGACAATACATATTTGCATATGCCAAAGCGCAGGTAAAAATATCGGTACAGATTCAGTCAAAGACTTTATCAACTAAGTCGGTCCAACGTTCCCATAGGGAAATAACTTGAGTAGGCAAAGGAACTGGGAGCAACTTAATGAATCACATCCAAGATAAGCAACTTGATAAATGTAGATATACAGATAGGAGGTACATGTTTTCAATGTGGACCAAAGTGGCCAGTCGGAAGGTTTCGATAGATAGCTACGAGGTAGTGCTGCAGCACGTTCTAAGTAAATGAGAATGAAGAAAATACACATTGTAGTTTATTCAAGTGGAGATCCTTAAGGTAATCAACCATCCACACTTTATATAGCCAGGTATGATCTGAGGGAATATTGCTGGTTTCCCTTTGTTTGTGGGTCGAGGAAATGGAGTTAAAAAGCAATGACTTGGTTATATTTTTGCTTCCTTGGGCTTGAGAGGCTCTAAGTTAAATATCTTGTTCTTATGCATTCAATTTCGGAAACACGATTCCATAAGCCGTGGTGGGGAGAAACACATGTACAGGACGATGTACAGTACGATGTACAGTACATGTGAACCGTCCGCAAGTTCGTTGGTATGATCAATTGAGTTGACCTACTTATCGGCTGTTTGGTCCAATCCACATGGCTCCGTCTCGTCCATCCTTGTGGCATCGCCAGGACCACAACTAAGGAACTCGCTGCTGCTGCAAGGGGAAGCTGGAAGAGCCCGCCGGAATTGCTTGTCAGCTGCAGGGAGTGGAATTAACCTCGCATTGCATTATTTTGTGGGGGTTGTCGGGTATGTAAGCGCAAGTGTGATACTGGAATTAGGCTTGATTGATGACCGCATTGATGCATGCAGGTGCAGACATTGGGCCTCCGGGTGAGATATCCCCGTACGCACAGCCATTAGTTTGCCATTCAAGGAACTCTCAAGCTTTCATGTTTGTCATCTAAAGCTATGCGGGAAAGAAGTTCGTATGAAGAGCAGCGGAAAGTTCTCAGTGACGTATAGGCTAGTTAGTTATCAGAACCAAAGTTGCTTTGCAATCTGGCGAAGACTTTGTTTGAGGAAATAATTTCGCACCAACTGTATCCACTGGGGATACGAGCGATCAACTACATGTGGTCCAAAGCATAGCCGGATTCTAATGTCCGTGGGCTTTTGCTGAGCCTCGGCGGCTTTTCTTTCCATGGGTTGTATATCTAAGGAGCATTAAAATTTTCGAGGATACTCATGGGTGAGCGGATAGAGCTGTAAGACATTCCGCCTCCGCGCAGACATCCGACCTCGAGAGCGAACGCGGAAGACCCGTAATCATGTACTCGATTACTAGCCTATTTTTTTTGGGAGGGCATTGGAGTCTCGTTGCTTGTTCGTGATCACAATTCCCTGTCAATAATTCAAGGCATAAGGTGGAGCTCATTACTAAAGTGATGATGCCCCGCCTAAATTTATCATCATCTATCATCGTTGCACCCACGCTGACTACCCCTCCGGTTGCAAGATTCTAAGAAACGATAATGAGAACACGGAGCCGTGGAAGGTTCAGTTCCCTAAACTCCATCCCTGGTGTGTGTGTCCTCGTCTTCTTTCCTACAATGGTAACATACACCAGGTGTAGAAAGTTAAGGTCGCTTTATTCTGAACGTTAACCTGTCGTCTATAGACTTATCCAAAGGGATCTACTAATGATACAGAGACTGCGCAGCTTCCTGGGAAGTATGATTACTTGTCGCGCCATCATTGACAATCCAGGATCACTTCCCATGAAAGTGTGATGTGGTCTTTCTCGTATAGAAAAAAAAAAAAAAAACTCTAGCGAAAGTCGGTACAGTACCAAAATAACAAACAATACGAAGTAGTTAACTTGGTAAAATATGACGTAAATACGATCTGTATTTTATTAATATCTGTTTTAGCGTATCGGTTAGATGCGATGCATCGACGAAGTGCACCAGCCGGTCTGCACCCATCATTAGCTGTTCAATGGCATTCGAACATTCAGTGTCTGATGGATTCTTATCATTGAATGATGTGAAGACTTTGTGGCAGTATTGGACGGTAAATACAATTCGATGCTAACCCATTGGAATCCCATACTGAAATTTGCAGGGTCCACGGCTTCCAGGCGGCTGGCTCCCTTGCGAAAGGAGCAAGGACTCCACTCTGCGATCAAAGCAGCAAGCTGGTCATTACCGCTATTGAAGAGCAAACCCCCGAGCCTTGAAATCGATACTGCGTACTTCTAACGCAGGGTTCAGGTTCAATGTCCGGTCGATCGTAAAAGTCGCTCGGTACTCGTGGCGTTTGACTCGACCAGATATTACGATGCATATCGCTAGAGACCGATAGATGGATCTCGGGACAAGAAAATTGTGGAAATTTCATTCCCACAAAGTCAACAAGTGTTGGATTCGGAGTCCTGCACGCGCAGTTGAGACGGAAGAGGCAGGGCCACGATGCTGGGGAAGGGGATTTAACCAAAACAGCACACACTAAGAGGGTCTGGAGTCTCTAGACAGCCCAGAGCCGCACCATTTGGCGGCGGCTGGGGGAGAATTACAAGCCGACAACAAATCACACAACAACCAGGGGTGAAGTCAATGAGGGAAAAAGCGGATCATGTATCGACGGGCCGGATGAAAGGGAAGGCCTTGAGCGAAGATGACGCTGCCTCCAATCATGGGAGCAACAAGTCAAGAACAAAGGAGCAAGAGTATGGTGGATAATTTTTTGGCTTCGTTGATCGCCAGCAAACAGGCTACCTGAATTGGGATAGCCCGAAAGCTGGGCTTGTCAATCGCAGCACCTGGTCTTGATTGACTGGTGATGGAAGCAACCACGTATGTGACACTCTGACCATCATACTATCCCTGAATGTTGCCCACCAAGCGTCGCTTGGCCCGTTAGCAATGTCCCAGGATGTTCTTGGCTGGTATTATTCACCTGCCAGCACGGTTCCACCAACTGGACTCCCGAAGAATTACCGCTTATCTTCCTGGAATTTGGCGCTGTTTTGTCGTGCTACTTGCAAGGGTAACTTGCGGCTTGGGGCTCTATCATCTGATAATGCGCTGCCGCCCATCAGCCAACGGAACAAATCAACCACGTTGGATATTTTACTCAAGTGCTTCTAGATGTCTAGCGTGGGCGATCAGCTCGCCTCAGATTCGCAAGATAATGGTCAAAGCGATCCTGGCTTCACATATCGACATCGATCAAGGAAAGTGCTTCCAACTTTGGATATTTGTTTTTGGCCGCTGACCTCTAGCCACTACGGGATCACGAGCACTGCGTGATTATTGTTTTTTTTTTTTTTTTTTTTTTTGTTGATGACCTCTCCGAGGTTTTGTACCTCAACTCCCAAGTCCAAGATCCTGGCGCACTCTAGTGACCCCACCACCAGTGCATCCCACCACCGCCCTTGCTTCCCGATGTGGTACAGATTTTAGTCGCTTCTCAACTGGTCCAAGACTTGAAGAACCAGCATAATCAGAGCTCACTTGTGGATGGCCTGCCCCGTTTCAGCTGCATCGACCCGTTCATGCATATGCGAGTATGCAAGGCAGCGACAGGACGGATCCACGCCACGGATCCTATCTTGGAGCCATGAGCTACGCCAAACCATCTCCAGCCTAGCTTTCCATCTCTGCCTCGAACACAGAATGAATCTCTCACCCCACCAAGGACTATATTCAGGGACCATTTTGAAAACACCACAAAATACCCTCAATTCACGCGATTGTATTATTTGACGGAGCTGCGTTTTATATTCGGAGATCGCAGCTAGCTGTGAGTACAAGAGTTACATCACAAGACAGGAGTGCCCGCTCGGGTTGGACTGGCTTTTCCGAACATGTCCTCTTTGGGCCATATCCCGGCTCCTTGCCAAGTGGCCCCCAGCACCTCCTTCTTTCCGAACTTGAAGTGGTCTGGCTGATGGGTCTTCGTCTCCCATCACCAATTCTTGTGAGATTCCAGGACACCCCTCACGGCCCAAGTATGGGGTACAGATGTTCAATCCACTTTATGAAGAGTCCGGTTTAATGCCATCGGTTGGTCAACTCCGCTGGTCAGCCTGACGGGAGCCTGGTGATGAATCGTTGCATTTATTTCGGCTTTTGTTGAAGATGGATCCGAGCCTGCGCAACACGAGCAGTACCTCGTCCGTACGTGTAAGAAGAGGTATATGCTGTGATTATTTACACAGGGAGATCAAAGGCGTAAGGGCATGTCGCGTGTCGCGTGTCGTGCGTG
Organism: Histoplasma mississippiense; assembly: GCF_000149585.1. NCBI lineage: Eukaryota > Fungi > Ascomycota > Eurotiomycetes > Onygenales > Ajellomycetaceae > Histoplasma > Histoplasma mississippiense. The sequence continues at coordinate 1,588,134 of NW_001813975.1, read as the reverse complement.
TGACTTTTTAATCGCCAGGAACGACAAGCTTTTAATTTCCAGGAAATGGGTCAACCATCATACACAATGTGTATATATGTGTTGTGTTAACGAGAAGTTCTGGATAAAATTTTGTTCTGATACCACTGCTTCTTGTGCTTCTGAGGTTGGAGTTGCAAAATGAAGACTCGCCTGTTGCTTCCTGAGTCCTTCGTCTTATGGACGCCCAACCCCTATCAATGCATATTTACGCCCCCGCCCATCTCAGATTGGACCAAACTTGTATATCTTTGCCAACTGGAGCAATAAAGTGAGATAGATATGGTAATCTTCAGTTGTTGTTTTCCGACAACCTGTGGTCCTTGTGACACAGTTTTCTCAATGTTCTTCCTATTTTACTTCTACGTCCACGATCACATCGTTTCGTGACTGGAGGAGTGACTGGAGACGTCGTGTGAAATGACAGATTTAATATGACCAATGGCGCCAGATGTCTCTCAATGGACCTTTGCAAGTGCTGAAAGGGTGGAAAGCATCACTCTGTTTCCTCTTGTCAATACCCAAAGTCTGATGCTTGAAATGTGTACATCAGTTTCTTGTGAACACTTGTACGTATACACATATACTTTGAACACAGACGCCTTTTGCCTTGATGGCTAAAAGTGTTTGACAGACTCTGCCTCGTGGCGTTGCGTGACGCTCAGAACCTCCCGCGCGGGGGGCTCAAGGGGAAGACAATGCAGTATGGTTTTATTTCCCCCTATTCCCACTGATAATATGGGTTGTTCTTACTTTGGCATCCCCCAGAACTCCTCTTTGATTTTGCCTCACTCACCACAAACATTAAAAGCACGCGTCTTTCTCGGGGAGAGTCACTTCGCATTTGTTTCCCACTGATGTCTTATTCCATAATGGTCCAATAGTCTAGCCGCGTTGGAGACGATAGTTCCATAGCCATCAAAAGCGTAATATTTCCGCTACATACTATATCCTATATAAAGACAGAGAAATATGCTCGTACACAGCCCACGTTTGCATGTTAGGTCGGTGTCCGTTGTTACGTGGATGGATTTACTTACTCCTGTATTTCATACTTCCCCGACAATGACAGGTAAAAGTTGCAATAGCAATGATAACACCCACATGCTGTCCTATTGCCTTTGGTTGATGTTTGAAAATGCAATTCCGTAATCGAAAAAGCATAAAAATATCGATACCAAGGAGCAATGAATCGACTATCAGAGTTGAACAGGAGTGCGTACGACGCTCTTCGTCCGCCATATGGCTATTTAAAGAGGTATGAGGAATGCCAAACAGCTCAGTCAAGAGTGACACACGGGCAAAATAGATAAAATATGTCTCCGAAATGAACTGAAAAGGTATCGGTGACAGATCCGATTTTAAGAAAACCAGCAAAACCACGGTTCCCCGATTTTTGAAGACGCTTTGAGTTACCTGAAGAACTCGCGAGTGCTTATTTATTTGGACAACCGTAGCAGGAGAACCAAGAATAAAAAATAGGCTTGGGAGGGAGATTTTTTTGCCGAGGCGAAAAAAAGTTAGAAAATAGATATCTTTACACCACAGCCGAAACATTCTCTGTTGGTCGATCATAGATCGAGATGGAAAGTCACTCTATTGCCCGATTGGGTGGGTTACTCGCCAAGGTAACGGGAGGTAACATATTCATGTCGTACATGTATTCCCACCAACCCATTGTTGCCTTAGCCATCTCCAGCACATGGAAATAATATCTGGCTACAACCTTTATGGCGATTGGCGCTTTCGCTGGAGCCACATACAGGGTGCGGTTAACTGGTAGCCTATGCAAAAATGTCACCATCTCACAGGTGCCACGTAGTGTGTCCCTCCCATTGAAGGGCAAGGACGAAACATCCCGTAAAGAACGGGAAGAAGAAGTTGGGTTGTTTTCCCTCTAGTTTCTATGGGACAGAAAACGCCACTTGTGCTGCATTGTTGCTCCGTTTATTGAATTTTCTTCCCTGGGGCCTGGGAAAGGACATCAATTTCGAATGGGAAATACCAAATGTTGTTGAAGCTTCTGCGGTGGGCAAAGAAGGAATTTTCCCATGGTTCACTGGTGTATTGTTTGTTCATTGCTGCAGGGATTTACAGTGCATACATGTACTGTACCAAATGATATCACTGGAACAAGGCTGCTGATGGGAAGAAGAGTGGAAATGGAAATTTTGACCGAATCGAATCCAAAACCAAAAGGTATTTGGCAAGAAACAGCTTTTGTATGTAAAAATCGACGATAAGCTGCCAGAATTTGGATGGTCCCTAATTTACATATTTCCTTCGAGAGCAACGTGGTAGTTTGGACAAATCACCAATTGCAATTGCGAAATGCAAAGACTGTGAGCCGCGAATCGGAATAGGGGATAGTCGATCACATAGACCTTCTTTCTCGTTAGTAGAAAAGGCTCTCCACATGCAATTTAGACATACATGAAAATTCTTGTCGTTTAATACCACTATGATCTTGAGGAGAGTATCCTTTTTAGCTAGTTCTTGCGCTAAAACGGGATTACATCAAGAGCTCACGACCTGCCACCAATCATGGGCGCGTAGAATGCTGTAAAATTTAGCTTAACTTCATGTCAATACTCGACAACACAAAGGAGAACAGTCCGGACCTGGGTACGTAAAGCAGTTCAGATCATTTCTGAGTCATGAGCAGGGTGTTGAGACGCAAATGGGGAACTTGCCAGACAAGGAACTCAAAGAAGAGGCCCTCAGCCCAGCATAGGCGCTCATATTCTGTTGATGTCTTAGGCTGCGCCTTTCTACCATATCGGACGAGCTCGTGACAGCTCAATCAACCTGGCTTCCTTGGAATGCCATATCCCAAGCTCCCCTTACATTTCGAATATGATTTGGGTGGTAGCCGAGTATACGCTTTTGTCTGCTTATGAACACAGGGACATCAAATGTGAGATATGAGATACAGTATGTCCCACTTTATTACTAGTATCTTTCGAAGTGCTGGGTGGTATGCTCAATCTAGTTCATATCGGCACCGAACGGCGCTGGCCCCGAAATGTATAAGCTGTGCATCCAGACAAAGCATGAAGCAGGTACGACGCGCATATACGCAAACGCTTTGGTTGTGGTGCCGAGGTCTCAGACAAGTTTTCTCAACATTTTGTCGTTGAATGAAGAAAGCAGATGGATCGGAAACATAATAACGCATGACTAATCAGAGGCAGATCTTATTTAGCTCGATCCCCACCAGCTAAACCACTTTCGGAAAAACGATAACATCACCACATATCAGGCTGACAACCAAGAAACATATCAGCTTCGCTATTACTCAACACTCCTGCGTACCTACTATGTAGGTAATGAGAGGTTGTGTTATCTTTTGATTTTGTGGATACAGCAGGGCTCTACTACAGCAATATAATGAACTCTTCCATCTCCCTCGATACTATTAGTAGTAGTATATTGTGCTAAACCTCGAAGCAAGGGCAAACGATATGTCCCGCAATAAGCGCCATCTACCCTCTTCCATCCGTGACATATTAACCACTCCCTCGGCCACCGCTCTTGGGACTTTTGACCCTTGGAATTCTGTATCGACGGGACATCAACGGGCTGAACATTCTCGCAGCAGTTCTCCCGGGTGGCAAGAGGTATTATCTCGAAAACTTGGGAAGCAATTTAGAGATACCACCGGTCGCGGCGGCGGGTGCGGCGGAACGGATAGCGAATGGGACTGGGTGTCCTCAGATCAATATGATGACATTAGACGGAGAGAGGAGCGGATTGGAGATATAAGGAATTTAATGGGCGGTGTTAAGAAAAGGCGACTAGATGTGCAAGGGAGGCCAGATACGGAGTGCACCACAGAGCGGGACAAGATTCATTGCGCGATCACAAAAGGAAACGGAACACTTGTTCTTGGTGACCCGGGAAGCGAAAGGCAGAAGAACTGCCCGGCGGTCCATCGAGATCAAGCTCAAAATACTCCAGATACCGCTGGCTCAGGGAGAAAAGTTGAACCTATCAAATCTTGCACACCGGCAGCAAGCGAATTAGAAACAGTTTTCTCCAGTTCAGTTCCCAAGTCTATCCAAACCAAACTCCATATGACTCCTCAGCCAGAATTTCCAGGGTCTACATCCAAGGGAATATTTGCTAACTTGACCATTTATGTCAACGGCTCCACTTATCCTCTCATCTCGGATCATAAACTCAAACATCTTCTCGTTTCAAATGGTGCAAATGTCACTTTCGCCCTCGCTCGACGTACAGCTACTCATGTTATTCTCGGAAGGCCAAATAACAATCGAAACGAAAGTGGTGCTGGCGGAGGTCTTGCAGCGACGAAGCTGCAGCGTGAAATACAACGGGTGGGTGGAAAGGGTTTGAAGTTTGTCGGTGTTGAATGGTTTGTATTTCCCACCTCTCCCCCAATATACAACCGAAGCGCACATATCTATCTGGAGCTTTTACATTTCATCTCAATCGCAACTTGTCATCGTAAAAGCCATTTCGATATCTAAAAGATGTTGACTAACGACTGTACGTATCCAGGGTTTTGGAAAGCGTCAAAGCTGGATGTCGCCTCCCAGAGGCTCGATTTGCAGCTTTGCACATGGCGCCGGATAAACAGAGAAGTGTCCTAAGCATGTTCCAACGAGAATTGTAACTGTACCCAGGATTCTAGAGGGTTCATTCTCTTGTGCATTTGATATGTCATTGCCTTATGCCTCTCCTATCTTTTGTTATGTGACTCAACGAAACCAATTTCATTGTCATGTGCAGCAGGTTTATGAGCTAATAGCCATACTAGATATTTTAGAATTGAATCATTTGTTTGACATCCATCCAATGAGTGGGTTAATGTCTCACTAATTTCAATTATGTGGACATATTACTATCACAAAATATAACAACCGACGAAATATTCACCCTCAAGAGATCACTTCCATCCAAACAGATAAAAAAACGCAACTATCCCATCAGTGTGGCGTTGTCAGCCAAATGAAGCCAACTTTTACATACTCCTCTGTCGATGAATCCTAAGAAGATTTCCCTTATACTACGAAAATCTGGAAAAGCAAATCAAAACAAAGAACGATTCTTTCCAAGCTCTCTTTCCTTTGCCTCTGAAAACACCTTTTGCCATAACTCAACCCACCCTTTCTGGTTAGATCTCAATTCTTTGTGCGGATTGCGAATAGCAAAAGATAATGCATTTCGTACTCTAGTAGTGAGTGCTTTGAGGGCGAGCATTGATTTCCAATCCTTGACAGAGAATCGAATGCGCGCGCCGTCTATGGCAATTATTCCAGCGTATAACTTTCGTTCTATGTTAGTAAATCGAGTGGAAAAAAGCCAGTATACATCTGCAAGGGAAAATGCAGGGAGAGAAAGAAGGATGCATAACAGGAAGCAGGAGCGGATTAGTTACCTTGAACTCGACGTCCCCGCAGAGTAACGCAATTGCAAAATCTTCCACGGGGCTAGTTTCGTGGGCGTTTAGATATCGAGTACCAGCTTGCATAATGTGATAAAATGAAAGCCACTTCAATGTAGCATCCGGTTTGTTGTTCACTGATGTTGGGTGGAGGGACACAGTTTGATTATTAGCAACATTCCTCCAACCCTTTCCATTGCGGCTAAGCAGTTTGGGATAGAAGCTCCACGCAATGACTGAATTTACGATTATGTCATTTTCGCTGTTGATATCCATCCGTTTGGGTACGGTGAAGAATTGGCGTTGGCGGCCGGTAAAGCGAGCTCTGCGTTTGGTCGACGTTAGACTTGATCAGAGAAGGGGGAGTAAGAATTAGCGGAAAAACTGTGCGAACCTAATAAGGGAATCTTTCTCCGCAGGATCAAGATTCGGTTGAGTCCCGAGTCAACAATTGATGTCAAGAGCTGCATTTTCACATCTTCGATATTCTGCAAGGTTTGAGAACTTAGATAATTTTTCCTGCAGAATGCATATTCACTCATTCCCGGAGTACCTCGGTGCCGTTTCCAGGATAAATAGGCATTATAAACAGTAAGAAGATCGGAGTTTCCTGTCTCAGCGATTAGAATATTAAGAATAGAATACTCAGGATAGAATATGTAATACCTCGTTTAAACGCAAGTTTGGCGAGCTCTCTTTGTGTGTTAGAGCCAACCGTATTGACAAATGGAGACTTAGATGAAACAATAGCGGCAATGCTAACAGCGCTGTCTAAGCATTTAAAAAACGCCCCATATATAATGAGCTTGCCCAGGAAGACGTCCAAAGGCAACTTCGCAAGTAGTCTACCGAGTGGAGTCAAATTTTCCGAATTCGTCAATGCCTTGACCTCTTTAAGAGCTTCGATGGCACGGCGAATATTTTTGGGTGAGGGAGGGTCGATGGCTTCCGAAAGTGTCTGTTCGACTTCTCCCAAATTACATATTTTTACCCGAAGGATGAGATCTTGTAACGAAAGCCGGAGTATTTCAGGTGTCTGTTGTTCTGCAAGCTGTTGATCGTCGTTAATATATGCGGGTGTTTTAATTCATAGATTGAGACAAGGACATGATTAAACGAACCAATTTGTCATGTCGAAACTTTGTGAACAAATGGAAGCAAAGGCCTCTCTGTACTCGACCCGCACGCCCTCGACGCTGTTTTGCGTTGGCGCGCGCTATGAACGATTCAACTAATTTGGATAGCTGTCGTTTCTCATCGAACCTATTTCCATCATTAATCTTGAAGTAATTGATCGGGTAGGATGAATAGTTGAGAAATACCGCATAACTTTTTCTTTGCCCGTATCAATAACCGCCGTAATGTCGGGAATCGTAATGCCTGGTAAAAATTAGTTGAGAGTAGAGATAATAAAGAAAATTGGCTTACCTGTTTCTGCGATATTCGTTGCGATCACAATCTTTCTCACGCCTGTAGGTGGAACATGGAATGCTTTTTCTTGATCCTCACTAGCAATTGAGGAGTGTAGCGCATGTATGACCCAATCGCTTTTGTTAAATAACGGCTCGGATAAGATTTGGTCACTTAGCCGCCGAATTTCTGCCATTCCAGGCATGAAAACGAGAATGGCTTTGCTGTATTGCTCAAATTCCTTTCTTGTTGTAATCGCTAAAAGGAGACTGACTATGAGTTTGTAGTCTAGGCGATATTCATCAATTCCAGTTACAACTTCCCGGGTTTGCCTACTGTATCCAACCAAAGAGGATGATAAGTCTCCTGTAGGCTTGTCATGCGATTGGTCTGGCAACTCGTCGTCGTCGTCGTCTGTTAGTGCAGAAAGTCCATCATTGTTTGGACAATGCTTCGTAATCTCGATAGCATCCTCCAGGTACTTAACTTCAACAGGAAACGTCCGACCCGGAATATCCAATACAGGGGCGCCATTGAGATATTTTGAAAACCGTGCGGCATCTACTGTAGCTGACATCAATACAAGCTTCAGATCTGGTCTTTCCTGCATCAGCCTGCGGAGTATAATCAGAAGGAAATCGCTGTCAATTGTACGTTCGTGTACCTCATCTAATACTAGATGTGTAATATCCTCGAAATCCCTAGGACGCTCTAGCATTCTAACGACAACACCTGTTGTGCTGGAGAATTTGTTAGCAAAAGCTTGTTAGAAAATGGTTGGTTACACCGTAGGCTATACATACGCAAATATTAGTCGTGTCGAACTTGAAATTTTACTTTCCAATCTAATAGCATATCCAACAAGGGAGCGGTTTGTCCCTACAGCGTTTTTATCCTCTCCGAGTTCGTCACTCAGTCTTTTAGCCAGGGACATGGCTGAAATTCGTCTAGGTTCGGTAACATAAATTTTGCAATCACGGCCCGATAGCAGTTCCTTTTCGAGTATAAACGATGGCACTTGAGTGCTTTTCCCGCTCCCCGTTTCACTGCAGATAATTATTGCTTGTTTGCTTGCAAGGGTGTCTAAAATCTGGTCTTTGAACTGCCATATGGGTAACGTCTTTCGGAAAGATTCCATAGAAACGAAAGAAGATGTTGAGGATCTTTGCGTCCAGAGATTTTGGAGCTGTTCATGCGTCCTGGCAGTTTGTTTTGACACACTGGTTTCCCGCGGAATAGGAGAATTGATTCCACCTTTCCGTTTCACGAAACCTCCTAAAAGAATAACATCTTCCTCCAGCGTTGACATTTTCTCTTGGACTAGCTTTTGAATGCCCTTCAGAATTCCTTTATCAACTTCGTCCTCATACTGTTTCTTAACATGAGTAAGTTCGTCCCATAGATCCCGCCACACGGCAGGTAATTTCATGTAAATTTTATTCTCTTTCTGAGAATGAGAAAGTATTGCAAAAAGAGCCACAGTAGATATGTAAGATTCAGCTTGTAAGGGAGTAGGAGTGGATATTGAGGACATAGATGCGTATACTAAATGCGAATCACTTCTGAATGATATGTCACCCAGTGGTGGTTGCGGTGCGATATCCTGTGCCTTTGACCATCTAATTTCAATCTCTTTGCGATGAGAGAAAGGCGATGATGATATGTCTCTGTAATATATTTTACAGCCGGAGTCCCTTTTTTAGGTAAAAGTTAGCCAGGGAAAACCGCACAAAAGAGATATCTCTCAAACCTTGCCCGGCACGCTTCCTCGAGGACTCGTCGTGGGTTCATGCCCGTTGGATTTCCAAAATCCCTATTGCGTATGATTGTGCTGCCATTTGGCCCAGAACTCGAAGATGGTGCCGAAGGGCCTTCCAAATCAGCACCAAACAAACCGCCTAACATATCATCATTTTCATTTGAGCCTGAACATATAGACTCGGCCAGTTTGTCAGAGGCGTCCTGGATTTGGGTGTCTTTCAACTCAGCAGGAGGCGGCTCAATTTGCTGTTCTTTAGCGACGGCATTTCGTAAGAATTTCGCGGTATCTTTTCTTAGCTCAGCGAGTTTATTTTGCCACATATTCTCTGCCTGATCGCGGTCAAACAAAATGTCATTTTCGATCCTTGAAAGTTTGTTCTTAAGCTTAGCAGCGTTAAGCGAAGTCTTATCATTCTCTGGTGTTAACGATGAAACCCCTTTTCTTTGCCTCTTATTCACCTGGTTAAACAAATCTGGTTGTTGCACGTAAAGTTGCGTTTGGATTTCAACATATTTAGGAACAAGAAAATCCGGATCACAGTCAGACTCATCAGAGCTATGGCAGGCTAGGTTCAGTCCTGTTTTGGCTTGAATTCCCTGATCCTTTGGGCGAGTATCGCTTGATGTATTATAACCAGTGCTAGATGGAGTAGAGCTTGCATTACCTATCGATATTTAGCGGACGCTCTACAAGTACAGTGAAATGATAGGCTCACTCGTTTGGAGGTTAGCATCGTTGGTAGCAATCTTCGAGTCGTTATTGCGAAGCTTGTCGTATGCTGGCAGATCGTTCTCATCGCAACTCATCGCAAGCCACTCTAAAGATTGGTCTAAGCCCCATATAATGTCTTTAAGAGCGGCTGAATTATTGAAAGAAAGTTTCAGAGTAGCCTTCAGCGCTTCCTCAACATCCAGCTGTGTAAAGCCCAAGCCTAGAAGCGACTCTCGAAGAGTCCAAAGTTTTATGGAGAGCTCCTCTTCCGAACATATCTGGGTCTCTTCCATTTCAGCTTTAGAGCTTTGCTCACTGTATTGATTTATCTCCAGTTTCTCTTTTTCCATAATTTCGTTGAGAATTTCAGGAGATAGCCAGTCCGTAACATTTAGATTTGAAGCCTGGGGCCGCAAGATACGTTTCTCTGTCTCCAACTTCAGTACTTGGCGAGAAGAGTCATTCTTACATTTTGCGCCATACTTTTCCACCAGCAGCTGTAGCTCAGCATCCTCAAGGTGCTTTTGGAGCTCATCTGGGGATAGCTGCTGAAGCTCAGGCTGTTCTTGGGCCCCGACGGAAGCCGTTTGAGATCGTGACTCCGGCTGAGGCTCCATTGGCACATTGGCGGAAGAAAATAATGCTGAAGATTCAGGCGCCTTCAGCTTCGATGGTACTGAGATTGTTGTAAAACCTCTGGCTGGATTTGAAGCAGGCTTCCTCTTCTTCCTGTTGGGGGCCATGGTGGGGCAAATCCTTTTTTTTCTCAGTGACGTAAATTTATAGATCAGAGCTCAGTGGGATATAAAGTCTGCATAAAATAGTAAAGGGAATCAATAGAGAATAACAAAATTAAACCAATAAACCACCGTGTATGGCAGAGAAACCTACACATGGATACGCAATCGGACGTTATTTTTGTTCCTGTTGTTGGCTGAGGTGTGATTTTTTGTCAAACTTGCTGACTGATAAATGTCACAACTCCCCACAAAAACCGCCGCCGTTATTTTCTTCCGAAACCGACAAACAACGGAGAGCCATACATTGCGAGCAATCACCTCCATATTGATTTCTTTAGTCCCAACATGCGCGAGAGCCATGCGACATGGACGAAATTGAGAGGAACAACGTGAGTGAGGGCTGTTTCGAAAATTTGGAGAGAGTGGTGCTCTCGGGTTCAACAGCTCGTCGCTGCCATGGGCTTCATGAGCTACATGAGAAATTGTCTGGTAACAACTCCCTACCTATCGCGTTATGCTACGATTTAAGCTAATATTTTGAAGGATCCCAAATTTCGCAGGACCTCTTTCGACCAATTGTGAAGCTTTTATTCAGGACATATCCCTTTTACGTTGACCGCGCCTCCCGTCAAGCAGTGCAAAAATGTCTCGGTGCGCTGTTTCGAATTCCAACCGCAAGCCTCGACCTTCAATATTTCATTCAGGAATTAAAGAAAGAATGTTCCAAGTCGACAATAGCTTCTACGAATGCTTTTGTTTTAGCAGAATGGTGTTCGCTGCTACTACAACTCCTAAGCGAGATGCCTGACTCCCTTCAGTCTGTTTAGAGATTTTGTCCGCAGATGCCAAGGTCCATCGAAAATTTGTTTGCGTACTAAAACCAAAGGAAGTGTGGAGCACTCAGCTGTTGTCGTGACCAGACGAGCATTGCGAGCAGTTTTTTCCGCAGAGGAAAAAGGCGAGGAGATCCTACGGCGGGCAATTCCTCTCTTGACGAGTGATGCCATATCGGGTTCAAGAAATGCTCCATTTCTTGGGATCGTAGCTGGGGTCAGCCACCGGATTCCTAATAGAAAACCGATTCTGGAAGATTTAAAGATTGGCATACTTCAATACTATGCTAAGGAGATTGTTGGATCGAGGACAGTTCTACCACTCCATATTGTAGGAGGATTACACGATTTCTTTATATCATTCGCTACTGCTGAAGACCTTGAGGTTAATGTCTGGCCATCCCTGGAAAAAGCCATCCTTAGAGCTCCTGAAATTGTTTTAAGCGGAGTTATACCATCCCTTGCGTCCTCAATACACTCAAAGGTCGACATATCGGAAATATTCTTTACTCGTTTCTGCAAGCCACTCCTAGCAAATATCAAGACCACAAATCCAGCTATCAGAACTGGTGCTGTCAAAGCTTTTGAAAGCCTGGCTTCTAGATGTAGGGCTGAACACTGGCTATTGAAGGTAGTAGAAGAAGTGGTGGCACCCCTCAAAACTCAGAAAATTACCAACGCCGAGCAGCGTGGCCTTCAAGTTCAAATACTCTCGGTTATTCCACCTTCCACCAATACATCTCAATTTATACTGGAAGGACTCGTCACGGCCTTGTCCCGCGAAGCTAGTGAAATTGCCTTGGAGCCTGAGATTAAGTCATTTTGCCTTCATTTTGCCTTCCTCATTCGCGCTGCAGCACCTGTTGGGAAGGAAATATTCACAGCTATAGCGAAAGGCTGCAGTGAGAAACGAATAATCTTCCGCAAATTGTGGCTGGTCAACGTTGGAGAATTTTTGTGGGGTTTGGAGGATGAACAGTTATTTGGTTCTATCCTCGAAATAGATTTCTTACATGCAATAGTTGCCAGACTTCAGGAGACATTTGATGACATAGCCGCTAACCCATTACCTGCGGTTCAGAGTGGGGCTATTACTATAGCTTTCATCATGACTGCTTTATCAAGCCGACTCAAAAATAAAAAAGATAAGAACGGATCTTTGTTACTGGCGTACGACAGGGTTCTCCAGCAATCGTTTTCTATATCGCCTAAACCCTCGTTCCTTCTGAATCCTAAAATCTACACGAAACTGACTTCAGCGGATGACTTCCTATGGAAAACACGTGCTCTGTCTACAATTGCTCGATCGAAGGTGTTTGAGGCTGGAGACCTTGCCGCAAGAGACGCATGGGGACAGGCTTTCATTTACATGATCTGTTCATCTAGTACTCCTCCAGAAGTCCGAAGACATGTAGTGAGTGCTTTCAAACAATGCTACTGTGGGAATCCAGCCCTTGTTGGGATAACAGCGATAACTACATTGTGGGATTGGCTTCATTCTCTGGATACTTCCAATAAAGACTCGGCTTCTTTCAGTGCATGCACTGGAAATGAAAAACTTCACCTCGTAATCAAAGCTATCAGCCTTTCACCCTTTGAACGTTACCCTGAAAACGAAATAACCAATGGAATTCTCAAAGACCAGCTTGTTGAATTACTCGTTCTCTGCCGGCCACTGTTGATACCAGGGACACAATGGATTGACGTTGTTTTGAAAACCGGTATAGATCCGAGGGAATTGGTTCATGAGAAATACAAAGAGTGCATGTCTCAGATCCTAAACGCTATAACTGTACGTCATTTCAAAAAAATGCTTTAGGAAGCTATGTTGTGTTTAACTTGAACTTTGATAGGACCCAATTCGAAAACAGATAACCAAGGGAAAATCTGCGGCATGGAGCGCTGCAGCTGATTTAGCTTTCGTGGCTCCCGATATCATGATTCCCTGTCTCATTAAACAACTTCATGAAGATCTGGATCCGAAGCGAATACTGAAATTTGATCCAACTGACATTGCTATAGCCCGGACACCTGAAGGAACGATGTTTGTGGATGTTTTGAGTACGAAATCTAAACCTGTTATAGGAAAGGGTAAGGATGCGGACACTTTGAAATGGGAGGAAGAGCTGCGGGCCCAAGTTGCACAGAAGCGAGGCCAACAAGAGAAAAAGTTGACTGCAGATGAACAGGCAAAAGTTAATGTGCAGTTGGTAAAAGAGGCTGAAATTCGAAAAGATGTTGAAACAGAGGAAGAAATAATCAAAAGAGGTGCCGGGATTGTTGAAAGCCTTGCCCGAGGTCCCCCAACTGATGTCGAGACATGGATAAATCCCGCTGTCGGGTGCCTTACGGACATGGCGAAAGCTGGAGCCGGCGTCTTAGTCGCGGATGCTATTTCATTGGCATACGTTGCGTGTTCAAATCGAATCTCCTCAAGGCTTGGGTTATTACGACCATTTGTTGGAATAGCTACGCTGCGAGCACTTGGGAGAACCTACTTAGACTCGGCATTAGAAGATGAACCTCTAGGGGGTGGGTTTCCACAAATGGTTGATTTTAAATACTTACAACTGACCAATCTCTGTAGAACTTGTGGCAAGAATTCTCTACCGTCTTCGTTTGGGTTCAGAACAGCGACCATTTGATCTTGCTACCCTATCATATATCCTCCCTTTGATTTTCATTGTACTTGATAGGGATGGAATTGAAGAGTCAAAAGATAGCAAAGGAGAGCAAATTTTACTGGCTCTCGAGTTTCTATCTTTCCACCCAAATTCGTGTAAGTTCTATAGACATTTATAGGTTCAGGATAAGATGGCTTACAATCTTTATAGTCTCCGACAATAGACTCCCTCGCATTAAGACTTTACAAACTTTGATATCCTCTATGCAGAAATATACCCAATACTATAAAATCATTCGAGACACCTTTTTTGACCTTTGCAGGTGTATAACCCATAACATCGATCGAAATGAGCTTGAAGTCATTCTCAAGGCTTCGATAGTCCATGAGATATCAGTGCGAACATCGGTACTCCAGGCTATCTTGGCGGAGATGGATCTTACTGACCTTGACTTTTCGGAGTACATCTGGCTGGGTTGTCACGACCATGTAGCGGAGAATAGAGAAACGGCGGAGGCCATTTGGGAGCAGAATGCTTTCGATGTTGATGAAAATTCCGCAGATCTCTTGATCAAGTATCTTGATACCAAGGACTCACAACTTCGAGGGGCAGCGGCGCGAGCACTTGCCCATGCTTGTGAAGTTAGCCCAGAAGTGTTCACTAATATTTTTACAAAGTTACAATCGAAATATCGAGAAGAAGTAAGACCTAAAGCCCCAGAAAAAGATGCCTACGGCATGCCTAAAAAAGTTGATGGGCAAGACAAATGGGAGCCTCGAAGTGGAATTGCACTAGCATTTGGGGAAATGGTGAAGGGTTTTCAAAAAGACCAAATCGTCACACTCCTTCAGTTCCTGATCAATGAGGGCCCGCTAATAGATAAGAGTGCTTTCGTGAGACGCCAAATGGCTGAAAGTGGTAGCGCTGTTATCACATTGAGAGGCGCCGAAAATGTCGAACAACTGATGCAACTATTTGAACAATCATTAGAAACGTCAGATAAAGCGAGTGAACAATCGGATTGGCTCAACGAGGCTGTTGTAGTCTTATACGGATCCCTAGCTCGCCACCTGGGGGCCAGGAGATAAACGGGTCGACACCGTTATCGGGAAACTCCTTGCCGCTCTATCCACCCCATCCGAAACCGTTCAATTCGCAGTAGCCGAGTGCCTTCCCCCCGTCATTAGACTCTCGAGCACAGAAACGGGTTCTTATATCCGCGATATGCTTGACCAACTTCTTCATTCAAAACAATACGCATCGAGACGCGGTGCGGCATACGGTTTAGCCGGTATTGTTGGCGGGAAAGGAGTATCGGCATTCCGAGAATATCGTATTATGGCCCACCTTACAGATGCTTTGGAGAACAAGAAGGAAGCGAATCAAAGACAAGGTGCCATTATGGCTTTCGAACTCTTCTCGTTGATCTTAGGGCGTATATTCGAGCCATACGTTATCCAAATCGTTCCGCAGCTATTGAGCAGCTTTGGTGACCCAAGCATCGATGTTCGCAATGCTTGCTTAGATGCTGCTAAAACATGCTTTTCAAATCTGAGTTCTTATGGTGTCAAGCAAATCCTCCCGACCCTTCTAGACGGACTTGACGATCAGCAGTGGCGCAGCAAAAAGGGAGCTTGCGACCTTTTGGGAGCTATGGCATACCTTGACCCTCAGCAACTTGCCGTTAGTCTCCCTGACATCATCCCTCCTCTCACAGTTGTCCTAAATGACAGTCACAAGGAGGTTCGCAATTCTGCAAACCGGAGCCTTCAGCGGTTTGGGGAAGTGATCAGCAACCCTGAAGTGAAGAGTCTTGTTGGTGTTCTTCTCAGAGCTCTTAGCGACCCTACCAAATACACCGACGAAGCATTGGACGCATTGATAAAGGTGTCGTTCATCCATTACTTGGATGCACCATCCCTTGCACTGGTTGTGCGAATCCTCGAACGTGGACTTGGGGACCGGTCAGCTACCAAAAAGAAAGCAGCTCAGATTATCGGCAGTCTGGCTCATCTCACAGAACGTAAAGATCTTATCTCACATTTGCCGATATTAGTCGCTGGATTGAAACTTGCCATCGTTGACCCTGTCCCGACGACTCGTGCAACGGCCTCCAAAGCACTTGGCTCTCTTATCGAAAAACTCGGCGAAGACGCCCTCCCAGACCTTATACCAAGCCTTATGACCACTCTCAAATCAGATACTGGGGCTGGTGATCGGCTGGGTTCCGCTCAAGCGTTATCTGAAGTCCTTGCGGGATTGGGTACTTCGCGCCTCGAAGAAACTTTGCCTACTATCTTGCAAAATGTGTCAAGTGCTAAGGCGTCAGTCAGGGAAGGGTTTATGTCGCTTTTCGTTTTTCTTCCTGCCTGTTTTGGAAACAGTTTTGCCTCTTACCTTAACAAAATCATTCCCCCTATTCTCGCTGGTTTGGCAGATGATGTCGAGGCAATCCGCGAGACTTCCCTGCGTGCCGGGCGACTCCTGGTGAAAAACTTCGCCACCAAATCCATTGACCTCTTATTACCAGAACTTGAGAGAGGCTTAGCTGATGACAATTACCGCATTAGGTTGAGCTCCGTGGAGTTGGTTGGCGACCTGCTCTTCAATCTCACTGGGATCCAAAATAGAGGAGAGGATGATGAGGAAGAAGACAAGGTTGCACAAGCTGGCCAATCCCTTCTTGAAGTATTGGGAGAGGAAAAACGCAACAAGGTTCTCTCTTCTCTCTACATTTGTCGCTGTGACACTTCCGGTTTGGTAAGAAGTGCAGCAATAGCGGTTTGGAAAGCACTAGTCGCCACCCCACGGACCCTGAAAGAACTTGTACCTACCCTGTCCCAGCTCATCATTCGCCGGCTTGCAAGTCCCAACATGGAACAGAAGGTTATTGCCGGAAATGCATTAGGCGAGCTTATCAAGAAGGCTGGAGAAGGGGTCTTGTCAACACTGCTACCGTCGCTGGAAGCCGGTCTCGTTGCATCTACCGACGTGGACTCGAGGCAAGGTATTTGTATTGCATTACGAGAGCTCGCCATCTCCGCTTCAGCTGAATCACTTGAAGATTATGAGAAGATTCTCGTATCGATTGTGCGGACTGCCCTGGTAGACCATGACGAGACCGTGCGTGAATCTGCAGCCGACGCCTTTGATGCCCTGCAACAAGTACTAGGCAAACGAGTAGTTGACCAGGTTCTTCCCAATTTACTTCATCTTCTTAGATGCGAGGCCGATGCACAACAAGCGCTCTCTGCCCTCTTGACGCTGTTGACGGAAACTACGAGAGCCAACTTGATACTCCCCAATCTCATTCCAACATTATTGACCGCACCTATCTCTGGATTCAATGCAAAGGCTCTAGCATCGTTGGCTGAAGTAGCAAGTTCTTCTATGACCCGAAGGTTACCTGCCATATTAAATGCATTTATGGATACCATTGTTTCCACCAAAGATGATGAGCTCAGGGATGAGATTGGAGAAGCTTTTGATACTATTTTGGAATCTGTGGATGAATATGATGGACTAAACGCTTCAATGAGCGTAATGTTATCGCTGATGAAGCATGAGGATCATCACAAACGAGCAAATGCTGCCACTCGCTTAGGGAAATTCTTCTCCCATACAGACGTCGATATTTCCCGTTACCACCCCGATTTGATTCGCGTATTGCTTATCTCGTTTGATGACCACGATAAGGGCGTGGTGACAGCGGCATGGGATGCTTTAACACAACTCACTACACACATAAAAAAGGAGGAAATGGAAGTTTTGGTCATTCCAACGCGTCAAGTTCTGCGGCAAGTTGGTGTTCCAGGATCTGATCTTCCAGGATTTTGCTTACCGAAAGGAATTGGATCGATATTCCCAATATTTCTTCAAGGGCTTCTCAATGGAAATGTGGACCAGCGTGTACAATCTGCACTTGCTATTGCCGATATAATAGACAGGACAAGTGCGGAAGCATTACGACCATATGTCACTCAAATCACCGGTCCATTGATCAGAGTTGTCTCAGAGCGATCTGTAGATATCAAGTGTACGTTATCTTGACAATCTGATAGGCCTGTGGCTACATGTTAACAATATGTCTTTAGGCGCCGTTTTCTTAGCTCTAAACAAGCTTCTGGAAAAGATACCTCTATTTGTGAAACCATTCTTGCCGCAACTGCAGCGGACATTCGCCAGAGGACTGGCGGATACTTCGAGTGATGTATCGCGAAAGAGAGCTGCCAAAGGTTTAGGAATCCTGATAACATTAACGCCTAGGGTCGATCCACTCATAGCTGGTAAGCTATTATCCTAGTCAGCAGCATAATATAACCTGCTAATATAGTGGTCTAGAGCTTGTCGCTGGTTCTAAAACCTCCGATTCTGGTGTTAGAAATGCCATGCTTCAAGCATTGCATGAAGTTGTAAGCAAAGCGGGTAAAAATATGAGTGATGCATCTAGAAATGCGATCCTCGCTCTTATTGACGACGAGTCTAATGAGCGAGATGGTATGTCTCCGGAGCCAGTCTTTTGGTAGAGTCCGAGCCCTGATACTGATCCCTAACAGATGCGATGAATACTACAAATGCCGGGCTTCTCGGGGCTCTTGTCAAAACTATTCCAGCTACTGCTGCCGTTCCACTGATAAAGTAATTATACAACAAATTTAATTTTGTATCATTTAGAGGCTAACTATATATCGATAGGAGCCGTGCCCTCACGCCTCACTTATCCCACTCTTCGATTCTTAACCTCAATGCGCTTTTGGTGGAATCTGCAGCGTTTCTCGTGGGAAAATTTCCGTCTGAGACCCCATCAGTCATATCCAATGGCATTTCGAACAAAGATGTAAGCACAACACGGGTGGTCTTAATCGAGGGTCAGGAAGCTAATATATTTGTTAATACAGACATTCATATCGGATAACAGCGTTCTTGCGGCAGGCAAGTATCTTCTATCAGAGAGCATAACGCGAAACTTTGAGACAGATAAACCTTTAGTAGAAGCTCTTGCCAATGTAATCAAGCCCGGTGGGCCCACGGATACTCGCCGGATAGCTTTGGTCATTGTTCGAACAGTCAGTCGTCTGCATCCGGAGCTCATTCGCCCTCATCTCCATCTCCTGGCGCCATACGTCTTTGCTAGTGTGCGGGATGTTGTGATACCAGTTAAACTGGCCGCGGAAGCAGCTTTCTTGGCGCTGTTTTCAGTAGTCGAATCCGGAGCCACTGTATTCGAAAAATACATGAATGGCGCAGGAGCCGAGCTGCCCACGGGCACAAAACGGAGCATGCAAGATTATTTTAAACGCGTTGCCCTGAAGCTTGCAAACCAGGCTCGGGAGAGGCGAGAAGCTGAAGGTGGCCAGGGGGGATTGGGACTTTCCAGTGATGAGCTTGAGGATGAAAAGGAGGTTTGGAGTGTGGGAAGAATTGACCTGGAGGAGTCGATAGGCGACGACTGATGCTGATTGTTTGTAGTGCTGAATAATATACTCACTATTTTTTGTGTCTGCTCGTCCCTATCAGCTACACTACACTTTTGTATGCGATAAAATCATACCTGATAGATCTCATCTGATGCACTATATTCCGCTCCTCTCAATTCCACAAGAAACGAAGAGCCGCATTATGATAAAGTTGTCAATATTGCCAAGCCCGTAGTATCCGAATAAAGCCTAGCGCATGAAAGCCCTAAGTGCGGGCTCTCGCTCGCTTAGCTGCCTGCTTAGCTAAGCGGCCAATTCCCCAACCCCAAACGCAAATCTGCCGTCGTCAATATTGATTGTGGGAATTCGAACATCCAATCCGTCAACGACCGACCATCGAT
The DNA here is from genome assembly GCF_000149585.1 of Histoplasma mississippiense. Classification (NCBI taxonomy): domain Eukaryota; kingdom Fungi; phylum Ascomycota; class Eurotiomycetes; order Onygenales; family Ajellomycetaceae; genus Histoplasma; species Histoplasma mississippiense. Next base: position 1,568,808 of record NW_001813975.1, on the reverse strand, counting down.
AATATCCGGCATCAAGATGTAAGTCCCTTCTGCATCTCCCACGGCCATCCATATTTCATCTACTCCAAGTCTCCGCAGCACCATTCTGCCCAGCTTCCGCAAATTTGAACGCAATAATATCCGTCCGCTCTCCAGTAGCGCGCATACACAATCCACAAATCCAGTGGAGAATTTCTGACTGACAAAAAAAACCACTGTTTCTTGACAATGGCAGGGTCAACCTTCGCACCCAGAAGCGCCTGGCGGCCTCCGTGGTCGGCTGCGGCCAACGCAAGATCTGGCTCGATCCCAATGAAGTTAACGAGATCTCCACCGCCAACTCCCGCCAGACCATCCGCAAGCTTTTGAGCGATGGCCTCATCATCCACAAGCCTGTGACCATGCACTCACGTTCCAGAGCCCGGGAGCTCGCAGAGGCTAGAAAAATCGGACGACATCGCGGTTTCGGTAAGAGAAAGGGTACCAAGGACGCCAGAATGCCAAGGTTTGTCACATTCTTCCCTCCTTGGGATTTTGGGGGTTGGGGGAATTGGACTCTTCGAGTTCGCTATTGAGAGATTTGCAGTAAGAGTTAAATAGATTTTTGATGCTGGGATGGGACTTGCCGAACATGCAAACAGGACCGTTGGCTCGAATGTATTTGGGATTATGTTTCTGAC
>NW_001813975.1:1563550-1565906 GCF_000149585.1 Histoplasma mississippiense | reverse complement strand
ATCGGGAAGAATTTCCGACTCTAAATTTCGAGGCGAGTCCAGTTAGCGGGTCGGGGAAATCCATTGACGTTACACAATTGGAGTTCCGAGTGACCGATTCCCGGAAGTTCGGGGGCGCAAAAGAACGACGCCACACCTCGTGCCGGGGTTGCCTTGATTGACCAGGTAAACTCGATTTCCCAAGGTGCCAATTGTTGTGGCGTTCTATAGAACCGCAATGTGCAAAAGTTGGACTGGCAGACGTGTTGCTGTGCTCGATCTTATATGAGAAGCTGCGAATATTTGACCTTTTAAATCTAGTAGGCAATGGAGCTCCATGATATAAAAGTTGACTGTCTGAGAACACATCCGTAGTACTGGTTTGATTAGTTGATAGCGCAAGGCCATAAGAGGATAATTGACGTGCTTTGCCAATTTTGCCCTTCTTTTCGGAGCTCAATTTGGTAGTCTGCTTCACGGCATATCGGCCTCGTCTTCTCCGCTGGAGCACAAAAAATACTGCGATTGCGACCAGAATTATTGCGGTGACGCCAACAGATCCCCCAATGATCGCACCCATTTGACGAGGGCTCAGATTGTCAACCGGGGACTCCATATCGCTGTGCGTTGATATATCTATTCCAGTTAGATATGGACTTGTCCATTTCTGTGTTGTGTTTTGTAAGGAGGAAGATGGAACTCGATCCGTTCTTGAGGGGTTAGGTTTCGAAGGAATTATAGCGATCCCAGCATTTACTCGATGAGAAGAAGGGAGCATTTTTGATACAGGAGTCCCTGGAGAGCTAGAGTTGTGGGACATTTGCACAAAAGAAGAGTTTCCAGATATGGAAGCGATTTGAGTAACTGAGGAAGTTTTAATCGTAGCTGTAGCCCCAGCGATGGTATGATGGGCACTGCTAACTTCGGGGAACCCTCTACCATTGAAGGCTGTTGTCGACTTCGACATTGCAATGTCGCAGCTCTGCGACACTGCGGATATCACTTTTGCATAAACGCCAATTCAAACTCCCTGGAATGCAAAGAATTTAGGAAGAAATAATTTGGTAAATAAGTGAGTAAATAAAATGAGGGGATGAACGAATGTTCGAAAATAGAGAGGAACGAGTGACGGACACATAGGAACATTGTATTCTGGGGATCGAAGAAAATGGGGCTGGGGAGAGATGAAGGCGAAGCAGAGGCAGAGAAGGTAGGCATACGGAACATGTCGAATCAGACAAGTAAGCAGCCTCTGGCTATACTGGAAACTAAAATAAGTAAATACCATGCATAGAGCATGGATGGAGCGAATCGTAGGTATGTATGTCGCAATCATTTGATATACTTCAGCATGAAAAGAAGAACGACTGTCAAGTTCACACCCCTCAAGTCCTATCGATGGGGTCCCCAGACAAATATCACAGTTTCAGAATGGCTTTGGCAAGCATTGCTGGAACAAAAGCCGTATCCATTCGGCCACCCCTAGCGCACAGACAGACGCTACATTCTCGATAGCGAAGGGATAAACAGGGTCAAAAACCAGTTGGTTGGGCGACCACGCTGAGCTTTTGGTATGGAAAACTGGAATACTCCCAGCGTGAAGTGGATATATCGTTAATATCCGAATAAATGACCTAAAAAGAGTCAACCAACTCCATGCAGTGGAAGTATATAGGATAGCGAGACCAGGCAGTAAACGGAGTATTATTTCTTTTCTAAATTTAGTGACATTGTGTTTCGATACCAACGGATAGGGATGTAGATCGAGATGATGCTGCAAAGTTTCATATATTGCATCGTAGAGTATATTCTGGCGTTTCCAAGCCGAGGTCAGTGTTGTCTTTCTATGTATCTCCCGGGATCCTAGAAAATCATGGAGGTTTCATTTTGGCTTTGGAGGCAAGTACCACATCCTAAGCCGAGGATAAAGATCTATATTTATTAGAGTGCCCAGGACAAGGCAAATAACAGAGCATTAAGTAGCCTCTGTTCTAACATGGGGAACAGTGCTATGGAGAACTATGGGTTCAGCGACACCATTACCAGCTGGGGCGGCCAACCTGATGGCATCAGCCTCAGGTTCTGTCATGACACGGAGGACTAGTGAAAAGATGAGACAATAGAAGACCCAAGCGGGATTATGATTCAGGAATTTCTCAATCCTTTGAAACCGCCTTTAGTAAGCACATCTCCGCATCAGTTTATAAAGACAGTAAACCGAAGGGGCCAGAAAATCCGGAGTTCCAAGAGCCTGAAATAGGAGAAGCCGGTCAATGTAGGGGAAAAAAAAAAAAATCTCTAGTCAGAAAGGGGTGATGTGGAGATGTGGTGAACATGGAGGACCTATTTATGCACGAGAGGTTGATTTAGGCAGTTC
>NW_001813975.1:1559417-1561974 GCF_000149585.1 Histoplasma mississippiense | reverse complement strand
CCACATTACATTAATCGCCAGCCCCGAAGAGAACATCCACAACGATCACCTATCACCATGTTTTCGTGGGGAGGTAGCCTACGTAAGATACCATTTCTTAAATTCTCTGTTCGCACCACCCACGTTTCATAAGTTCCACCCCAATAAACACGAATGATATCGATGCACGAAGATAACAATCCTGCAAGCTGTCCTGGGGTCTTTTTTTCTACTCCCTCTTGTCTACTTCAGGGTCGATCTGACGAGTGACTTTCCTCCATGATCCATTTTTTTTTTTTTTTTTTTTTGTTTTTTTTTTTTTTTTTTTTTTCCGCACATTATCGATATCAGGGGAAGGGCGGTTAAACGCATTTGTTTTCCGCGTTATCAAGCTCCCTACCCTCAAAAACTCCCTGCTCAAACCAGTTGTTTTCATTTTTGTCCCATGTTCATGTTGGGTTATTATCACTACCATTGAGCATATAATCACCCCTGTCCTCAGGTTTAGGTTTATTATTTTGTTTCTTTCCCTGCCAAATTCATTCCTCTCTGGATGCGCGCATCCTTATAAGCTCATGCGGGATACAGGACTAACAATCTACAACCAGTGCCGTCGATCAACATTGACCCCGGAAAGGAGAGAAACCCCCCGGCCTCCCCAACACCTCTTGATTTCCCTGACTACTTTCCTGATTCAAAGCCCAAAGCACTCAATGAGGACAGTTGCGATGACTTCTATAGGTTGCTATGCGCTATTAAAAAGCCCCAAGATGTCTCGCCCATTCACATAGAGTCTCTGAATCTTACTACAGAGTCCAATGTTCCCATATCAGAAATTATTCCGTCAGGTGTTTTGAAGACCTTCCCTCCCTATCAATGGACGCTTCAACCCTCAGCCACAGAAGCGTCAGGAACAGACGCGATGCCAGTTCCCGTTCTCATGAGCAACGGCTCCCCGTTTCCAAGCAAAGAGAGATATGATCTTCTGAAAGAGGAAATTCTCTATGATAATGATGACGCCTTTCGGGCAGTTTCGCGGCTACCCTCTCTACCCGGACGTGAGAAGATCAAGCTCACCCAGAGCAGAAAGTTTTGGGTCGGCCCTTGACCAGGTAGCCCAATATTGGGACACCAGTTTAGATCAATTCTTTGAACGTCCCGTAGTTGATGACCCCCCCAAGGAAGAAAGCGAGTATCCGGATAAAATGCATATCGATAGCCCACCAGCGGCGGGGAAACAAGGTTTTGGCGTTCCGGAGGGCAAAAAGAGCACCAGTGCGGAAGCCAGGACTGGGGACACAGGTGACGACGAGACCGCTCAAGGACCGCACACAAAAACAATGTATTGTGGCCGAAGGACTGGTACTGGTCGTGAATGCCCAGATGATCTACGTGAAGAAACCCTCCGTGGCTTGGTGGAAATGGTTGCATGGGCCTTTGGATGTCAAATTACCATTCCAAGCCTCCCGCCCCGCCTTCAAGTTAAGAGCATGCTTTTCCCGGTCCGCCAAAATTTTGTTGTTGCGCGGTCTCCCCAGGACAGACAAGCTGCACGAAAAGGTATACTCGAGGGACCCATGGTTTTTGTCCAATGCAGGAGCGAAACATTATTCTATGACAAAGATAACCCATCCGGGAGCAGAAATGTGGAGATATGTGATCTTTTACGCGAGATTGCTGCGATGCTTCTGTTCGCACAAGAAAGAGCAAGAGAAGGCAAAACGGAGATGCGACCTGGCGACGGAAAATGGTGGACCACAAAGCCACGATGGGGTGGAGCGGATAACCCAGGCCCGGAAGCCGATAAAAATACCGATAAACCCAAGGAACCTACTCCCGATACGGATGTCCAGTCCGCAAATAAAAGATCCAAATATGATAGATCTTCACTTCCATTTAGGCGCCATGGGCCCAGCGGCTCAAAAAAGCTGAGCGTTGCTGAGAGATGGAAAATCTTGCAACCTGGCCCAAGTTTGTGGGACAAGAAAATGAAATACAAGCAGATCGGGAAAGACAAAGACTCTCCTGTTGATGATGTTAGTCATCTCTTATTTTACTCACAATTCCACTCTCTTACGTTGCGCTATGTCTATTCGTATTGTATACGAGACTGACAATAACCAGATTTTCATGGTATCCTCGATCAACCACCATTTTTCAATCGTCCACATCCGCGTCCATTCCACCTACCTTGAGTGGCTTACAGGTAACAAAGGCAACTTTTCCGACCCGTCAAGAGACAGTACTGGTACCCCGTGGTACGTTCTCCGGCTACGTCGAACCAAATGGTTCGACCTCTTTAACCCGAGTGATAGGCTAGAAGGTTTGGACGGCCTTTGGGCCCTTTTCTCCTGGCTTATGAGATAGAAACGAAAACGAAAGACATCTTCGATTCTGGTCCGTTTTTATTATTAAGAAGTATGCCGGTACCAAAACATGGCGACAGCCCCATGATTTCTATACGTATGGAAGGAGTGCTCAAAGTGGAAGACCTTAAGCATGATCAGGATTCGATGACAAAAAACAGCCCGAGTACCGGCCCTTATTGGCTATTTTTATTTCTTTATTTTTATTTCTC
>NW_001813975.1:1547928-1553576 GCF_000149585.1 Histoplasma mississippiense | reverse complement strand
ACGAAAGAGGTGGAACTAGGATATTAAGATTCAGGGATGCAGAAGATTCCTCACGTTTAAAATGGCCCTGTGCATCAGGCAGATCTGCACGGGCAAGCTGGTGACTTATGCAGTGAAGATTGAGCAAGTTGAAAAGCCACTCAGATCTATCCATGGATAGTAGCAGAGGTGATAGACTGATAGTTGCCCAGAGCGGAAACACGTGGGGTGTCACTGTTGTTGCTTGTATTTGCTTGTATTGAAATACATGATACAATACAGGCACGGCGATACGGTATGGTAAAGAGTAATACAATACGCCAGTGCGCTCATAGAAAGGGGATGAGACATCCATCATGAACATGTCAGAATTCGCTCATGTGAGGGAAAAAAAAGGAAAGTAAAGGGAAAAAGAAAAAGAGATGGCAGTCGACTGTAGTGCAGAAGCTTGGAAGGGTTGTTAATTTTCATGATTCGCACTCAGAAAAAGCAAAGAAGCGGCAAGCAAAAAGTCATTTGCCTCTTCCAAACGCTGATTCCCACATTATGGTCATTTAAGAAGCGGGTTTTTAGAATAAATGAACACATTTCAGGAGGATGACTTGCATTTTCCTCAATGAGGCTTCCGTGTGGGAGTTGCCGTACCGCAAGCAGAATTGCTTTTCTCCTTTCACATCTCAAAAATATGGAAAATCCTTTCTCTGCCTTTTTTTTTTAACTCAACGGTTTTGTGTCAACAGAAACAAAAACTCCAGCCATGCTCTGCGTCTGGTCTTGTTCGTACTCGATGATGGTTGGGCGTTTAACTGGGTATTCGTCCGCGGTTTGGATCGGGGTAAAACTAAAACAGTTCGTTCCCGATAGCCTGGGTTGTGGAATCCAGCAGGCATCGCGATCAAGGCTTATTATGATGACGATTCCATCGGGGGCCGTGTGGTCAGATAACATCTTCGCTTCGGTTCCACATGGGCAAACGGTCTACATACGGTACTGGATGATCATTTGGAGCTGCTTCAAGAGGCAAATGTCAGCCGCGTTTGCCCTGCCTAAAATTCATAAGGTGTCAGATACGAAGCCCTGTTGTGCTCTCTTCAGAAACTTTTGAGTTGTGCATCTCCTCTTCTTGTAATGTGCCCTTCCGAATCCCGAGTTTTTGAGCAGTGCCTTGTCTGCCCCGCATTTTTCGGGGAGAAAGAGCAAATTGGCACTTGGCGTGAGATTTTGGAAGGATTCGCAAGATTTTATCCGTTCAAAAATTTGTCCCAGTAGATTTTGCCCTGTTGGGGGGTGCGGAATTCACGAGGCGCCAACGAATAACAGAGTTATCCAGGGATAATTATCTAATTATCCTAGCAAGAGCTAACTTAGCTAGTACTCAGCGAGTCGCAGAGGGAGAACCAGCAATCTGCATGATGAGGCTGGAGTACTGGAAATGTCAAGGCGAATGTTTTGGGACTGAATATCATTCGCCCGCCTTGGTAAAGAATGATTGAGGAAAATAGGGGAAAAAGAAATACGAATAAAATTCATGTGGGAGAATGATTATCCATTTCAAGCAACCCATGAAGTCAGATACCGTCCATTCAGCCCAAAATTCCATTTAGGAACAGCTGGGAGAAGAGAAAGCAGTGTGAAGATGTCCATCTTCCAACCGGTTTCAGCCCCCTCCCTAAGGCACCGGGAGACTGTCAGTGACCTCCACTGGGCGCTGGCTGTCCTCCTAGTGTTCTGATCTCGGTGGGGACCGCAGGAAACCAACCTTGAGTTGACAACTCGTTATGGCAAAAGTATTGCCCCTCTAGTACACCTAAAAAAGGACAGCGAGCATGGTTCTGCTCATTGGTTGAAATAGCCTCGGTGAGCAAAATTTTAACTCGAGCAACGGTCAACAGTGATTTGTCGCTTGTGGCTGGGTTCACCAGCCAGGGATATATCAGCACCTTGACTGGCCCCTTTCAACGTGATAACCCCAGCGACGATGATGATTCATGGTTGCTTCAATGTCCCCAAAGTCAATCTTGTTAAGACGGCCGATAAGCTGTTTTCAACGGAGGTATTTCACCACCGTATGTTCGGTGCTGTGCCTTTGACATCCACAAGCTGCAAGAACCTTGGAATCCACACGGTACAGACCGCCTCGTTTCCCCACCTCTCCGCTGGGATCTGTTAGCGTCTTTCATGCAGAAAGGCTACCACTTTTAAATTGATCATAACTCACGACTTGACATCAGTGAGCAAGATAGAAGTGGTCTTTGAGGCCCAAGCCACAAGAAACGCGAGAGTTTCTGGATCCATTTTTGGTGCTTTTTCTTTTTCTTTTTCTTTTTCTTTTTCTTTTTCCTTTCCTTTCCTTTCCTTTTCTTTTTTATTGTTTGTTTTGCTCGTTTCTCCACCAAGGAGGTCAGGAGGACGCTCCGCAAGGTTCTGTTTTAATGACCTATTTCGACATTATCATGTTGCTGAATATGTGTGTGTGTCGCTAACCATAGGAAAAATCAAGGAGGAAAATCCACATTTATACGCTGTAAATTCTCCATGCTTCGAAATAGCAACGGTTTTCTGGAAACCTTCACAAAAGCAATAGCACTAATAATCTGGATGGTCACCGCGCTTGACGATATGGTGAAGGTGAAGCCCCTTTCTAACGGGGAACGAAGTCTCCACGAAGTCTCCAGATCAAGATCGTATCGATGTATTGAATATAATACTAGTAGTATGGTTTAGGGATCCGTGTAATGAAATGTAATATGAAATATTGTATCCATTGCTCTGGGCCAAAAAGCGCCCCTAAAGCACAAGCTATCGTACCCAGGCGTCATTTAGTGATCCACTATGGACGACGGACACAGAGCCCTGGAGAAGGTCGGCTCCAGAGTGGAGTTTGGCGGGACAACGTTGGTTTGGGGCAGTGCCCTGGAACGATCCTGTCATCTAGCATGCAAAATCTCGCGGCAGCCGTTGAAAAGTCAAATTCCAACTTTCTTGCCAAACCAGCAAGGTGCAGAAGAGGGACAGTAAACAGTTGGGGTTTTGATTGATAAAGGCGCTGAAACAAGCTCCCGACAGTCTGGTAATTATGACGGTGGGCTGGGATGGATGAAAAAGAATTAAAATAATAAATAACAAATAACATAAAAATACATACCAACAATAGAAATATGTGCAGAAAAGGCCACATCCAAACGCAACCAAAGAAAAGAAAAGAATCATGGAAAAAGAAATAACAGATCAACTGACAGCAGCGATTGACACGGCCAAGACCAGGAGAAACAGATGGTAACGATGGTATCCACCACCAAAATGGAGGTACCGTACCGTACTGGGGTCTTTCTGATGTATCAACTTCGACCTATCGGTCACTGTATTATATTGTATATACTGTATTGTATTATACTGTATCGTACTATATGTCCCCAGCGTCTTTCTCCTTAAGCCTCAACTCCTCCTCACTTCCCAAATCCTCCTGGCTTCATATTTATTCTTCCGATTCCTGGGCTCTGTGTGCTGTGTCGTGGCGGGAAGAAAAAGCGAAGATATCGCAGCTCCTGTCGTGATCTGCTATTGTAGATGCTTATTATTACCCTTTTACCTTCAGCGGACCGTGCTGTGTTTTCTTAGCATTTTGCTGGTGCACCGGTTCGCCCTATCTAAACTTCACAGCTGCTGCCACCTTGGTTGGGTACACATCCCCCTCCATTTCAACTCTCCGAGTTTCTGCCGCCTAACCCCTCTGTGACAGTAATCCCATATCGACGCAATCGACATCCTTAGTCTCCAGTTCTGCGGCTTTTGTTTGTTTACCAGCAGTTTCCGTGGGAATTGAAGCGGCAAGCGGGAATCTTCCTGTGCGGCGTCCTGTGGGTAACTTCCCGAGCCTCAACCAAGGAGTCAAAAAGCCAAATCTTCTGGGTTCCTCATCACTTTGCTGTCAGGCTGTTGCAGGTAATGATAGAATTCCTGTTCCTCCAACAACACATGTTTCCCATTTTCCTCTCAGGCCGATATTATACGTAGAGACTGATCTTTTTTTTTTTTTCCAAGTTTTATTTTGCTTCACAGCAACCGATCAAATAATACCGGTACATGTACGCCTGAAAGTAGTATTTGGTTTTAAGCAAAATTCTATGTCTACAAGGCCCGACGTCCCTGCGATCCTCTAGACCCTTCCATTTTTCTCACACAGAGAGCGATTCTGTAAATACACCATGCTGCCAGTTTTCTGGGGTTTGTGTGTTTGATGTTGGATATTCCAGTGTGATAGACGTTGGTTATAGAAGGTCTGTAGATGGTCTGGGCTTGGTAGACAGATTAAGTGATGGAAATTACAACAGAGGTCAAGTCCAAAACGCGGACTTCACCATCATCTCAGCCTGGTCATCTCCTGACTGCCCCTGTTCGAGGCCAGTTCGAACCCGGGTGGCGCCCATATAATAATTATGACGGCTCCAACCCGGAACAACACGGGGAGACTCCGCGTGCACCGCATGTCTACATCGCGCCACCACGAGCCAACCCGCATGGCCCTGCAGAAGTGACATATGGACGACCTGGTAGCATCACAGCGCCTCCTCACACTCGCACAGAGCCTCAACCACCGCCTGGAACTTATCGGCCTGTGAATTGCTCCCAAGAACAAGCGCAGCACCCGCAACCACCGCACCAACAAGCTGGACACCCACCTGGACCTAACAAATTTCAACAACCACGTATGCCTTACCCTCCGGATGGGCGTCATCCAAACGGCGAAACTCACGGAGTACCCATGTACTCCCACGGGGATCCAATGCAGCCAATACCTGCCTCACAGCCATATGCCCCTGGAGGCCATATGGCTCCTACTCCGGGATTATACGAAACGAACAGTTATTTTATTACACAGGCTGGGTTGCCTCTAGCGAACCGCCAACGAAGGACAACACGAGCTCAGCAGGTATTCTTTCTATTTATCCCTGTTTCATTAGAGCCATCTAATGGGTTGTAGGCATGCGACCAATGCCGTTCACGGAAAGCGAAATGCGATGAAGGTCGGCCAGCTTGCAGCCATTGCAAAGAAAGTAATGTTCCCTGCGTCTACAAGGATGTGCCTCCTCAGAAGTAAGTTTATGAAATACTCCTCAATTATGCAGCGAGGTCCTAGAAACCTGACGTGAATCTGTTTGCAAAGGCAAGAAAGGTCAACTCAGATCATCGTTGAAAGAATAGACCGACAGGAGGAGACAGAAAAAGCTACCAGAGAAGAGCTTATGAAACAACTATATGAGATGAAAACTCTTTTGGCTGATGTTAAGTCGCAAATGGATGCTATGGCCGGTTCTACTGCCCCAAGAAAACTGAGCCATTTGACTCCTCCTGGAAAAGTGGAGGCAAATGCGAATTTTAACTCACCAAATGCCAGACTACCGGAAACCCAAGGCCCTGCTAAGCTTCCGAGAGAGGCGGACGTGGATCGGGCTTTCTCTACTGTGGACGGCGACGAAACCCGGATTTCAGAGGAGTATAAAGAGTTGCAGGACCTTGATGCTGGGGAGCTGTCCATTCCAATAGAACACACTACTGCTGCTCACAAGTTATTATTATGGCCATCTATTCAAAAGTTGCTCCCTGAGAGGATCGATGCCGAATACGTGATGCAACTGGAAGAAAATCGTGGTCCTCTCAGGCTATATGGC
>NW_001813975.1:1543568-1547444 GCF_000149585.1 Histoplasma mississippiense | reverse complement strand
CACGCTTTAGGCTCGATATGTGCAGTTAAAACTGATATACCGGGACCATTGAACCGAAAAAGCGGAAACAAACGGATTATGTCGACCTCCCCGACCCTACCTGATTCCGGTAGTTTGTCATCGTTCCATTCTCCAAATGAAGAGTTTTTTCCACGTTCAGCCGGACACCACCGGGGGTTTTCTGGTGCAGCACATTCCGGAGATGTCTGGAACTCAGAAGATCAATCTGAACGGAACTTGGATATTATTCCTGGCCTAGCATATTTTGCTTTGGCGTCAGATATTCTTGGTGATGTGCTGGGCGGCGGTGGTCTGAAACATACACAAGCTTGTCTGCTCGCGGCCCTGTATACTGGCCAGCTCGCCCGCCCATTTTCCAGCCATGCTTGGATATGTGAAGCTTCAAGAGCCTGCCAAATTCTTCTACGACCGTAAGCTATCGTATTTGTAAAAACATTGAGTTCGTTGGACTGACTTGTTTCTGTTTAGCCGTACATTTGATCGTATTCCGAATGGAACGCGCCAGAAGGAGCTAATCAATTTTGCCTTTTGGACATGTTTGCAACTTGAAAGGTATAGCCATATACTGCTGCTTGATTCCCTTTTTCTTTTTCCTTTTTTTTTTTAAAGCTCACATGCTTTATAGCGATATTCTCGCGGAACTTGATCTTCCAGCTAGCGGGATAAGCCGCTTTGAAGATCGGTTTTCCACTCACGCCGGTCTCTTCATAAGTACAAATGAACTGCAAACTCCCGACCCACTTACCATGATCTACTATGTTGCGCAAATTCACTTACGGAAGGTCCTGAATCGCGTCCACACAGAGTTATACAAAGCTGAGTGTATGTACTCTAATTTTAATCTTCATGTTTCCTATGTCTTACTACAGAACAAGAATAGTCCGGTCTAATATTGTAATTTCCCCACAGCGCCTGATTCTAAGGGACCAAAAGTATCTTGGACGACCAAAGTACAAGAAGCCTTGAGTTGTAACCTCGAAGCATGGAGAACCGGACTGCCAGATAATATGCGATGGGAGGAATCCGACCCTCCTTCCAACAACATTATCATCGCACGAATGCGCGGGAAGTACTACGGGTGCCGCTACATTATCCATCGGCCCTTATTGCACCATGCCCTGCATCCAATGTCCAAATACCTCCCAGGGGCTGCCAATTCCATCGCACCAAGCAGCCCTTCCAACATGTCCAGTTCACAGTCACAGGCTTCACCACCGTCTGCTCACCCAGCTCATCTTTCACAAAATATGGAACGGTTCCCAAATGACATGGGTCCTCCCAGTAGACCAGGGATGCTCCCTGATCACCAACAACTTTCGCTCAAATCTCTTGACTCGAAGGTCCGTAAGGCTTGCCAGGCGTGTATTGACGCGGCAATACAGAGTACGATAGCATTTGATGGCGTCCAGGGACGACCGGTTGTCACTAATATCTTTGGAACGGCACATGCGTAAGTCAAAACAGTTTTAACTGACATTCATTTTATACTTTTCAATAGACTCATTCTGGAATATCCTGACCAAATTGTGAGAAAAACAGTCAATTCGGAAATATGCTCGTGTTGTCCGCAACTTACATGTCACCTCTGTCGCAGCTCGTAGATCGAGAAACACTCCGATCGCTCCTTAACCGCACGATCAATTTTCTCTTGCAAAGCCGGCATATTTCCCCAACTCTTAGTAAGGATGCTGAAATACTGACACTGATTCGGCAAAAAATATTTGATACTCCGACCACAAGCTTTTAGACCGCTGACGGGGACATGACTTGACTGCCATCACGATCACCTCGTCTCTTGCCGCCATCCTTGTGGAGCTTTTGGCAACTGTATTGTTTTTCTCCTTTTTCTTCTTTTGTTCCTTTATTTTCGTTATACATATTCCCATCTATACTCCATACGTGATTATTTATACTTGTTTTTTTTGGGGGGGGGGTTTCTTTTCTTTTCTTTTTATACCATGAATTCTTTATCTTTGGCTTCGGTGGCAGATTTGTGATTTAGCTTCATATTTTTTGGGCGGTACTATCTGATTTTGACGTTAGCCATTTTTAGTTTTATTGACCTTTTTTCGCCTATGCTTCCTTTATCAGTTTTTTTATTTTATTTTACTCTCTATTAATGGTCAAAAGATTTGTTTCTTCTCTCCTTTTGGAAGAAGAGCTATGTATGAACATGTCTTTTCGTTTGGGATTTTTCCTTCTCCTTTAGGGAGTTAGCAAGCAAATTTCAGGCAAAAAGGGTTGGATACCTCGCTGCTGGGAAAATTTTGTTTTCATCCAAACAGGCCGCGCACTGCAGGCTTTGATCGCTGTTATGAATCACCAGCGAGGATTGGCCGGGACAAGGGTTTCTTTTATGTATGGAATTGTTTGCAGCTTGCTGTGTTGTGACACCTCCAATCTCATAATGAATACTAAACTACCCTGCTTTTTTTTATATGTATATACTGGACATGTATAGATTCGTGCCTGTGCTCTCCACCCTATCTGATGATTTTGAGAATGCATATTTTTGAGAATGTGTGTACATGCACATGTACTGGACATTTGCCATGCATATTATTTATTGGTCAGAAAGCCTCCTGGTCCCAAATTCCAAATTCCAGAGGAGCTCAAGGAAAGGGATCTTTAGCTACTTGCCCACAATCTGCTGAAGTTCTTAGCTACAACACAATTCTTCAATAAAGCATTCACATTGTGTATAGTTGGGTTGTTCTTCTCTTTGGCCTGCTTCCTTAGTCCTTAAGTGTTGTATTAGTAAAACATTCCCGGTTAATTCACATATTCCATTTGTTATATTTTGAGATATACCTGTGAATGGATGTGCACATCAATCAGGTAATTTTTCATACATTGTGTGAGGTTATAGTTATATAAGATTACTTGTTTCATCATATCATTTTTAGTATTTTTGGATACTTTTTTTCATGTGTTTTCAGTATGATTCTAAATGTAGATCATAGCTAAATTGAGCATTTGTAGAGAACCAAACACACTCGATATGCAAAGCCCATCACCAGAAATTCCTCCTATTCCACCGAAAAGCATAACGCACTCTGAAGGCCCCAAAACAGCCAACAGACACCACAACCAGCGCTGCAAGCATCCTAAACGGAGACCAGAAACCAGCAGAGGTCCCAGCAACAATTGGCCTCCCAGCAATAATAGGCCTTGCTTCGATGGTGGGTTTTACTCTATCAACTTCACCATTAGCGGGCTTTGCAATGGGAGCCTTGATCCAACCCTTCTGATCAGTATGGACGATACTCTTATACCAAGCATCGGCAATCAATCTATACCCCTCATCAATCGGATGAATACCATCAGTAGCGTTGATGTGTCGCGTAGTCACAGTCGCCAAATCAACAAGGAGCACATGTTTCCCAACCTCCGTCCGCTGCTCCATGACAGCCGGCAGTGCAGCATTGAACGCGACCCTCCGTGCTTCGCGGTTGCGATCCAGCAACGGCGGTAGTGTCGCAACCAGTACGACGGCATCTGGACAGGCCGAGACGATATCGTCAACGACGCGGCCCAGCACCTCTGGCGCAATTTTCAGATTGATTTTGAAGACCACATCGTTGGTGCCGGCGAGCAGGAGGACGATGTTGGGGCGTTCGACGTAATCTAGCTTTCCGGTGTTGCCGACGGCCCCAATGGGGAATCCCTTGTGTCCCTCATGTCGGTTGTTACTCATCGAGCCGTGTCTTTCACGGCCGATGTATTCTACCTTGTTCCATCTGGAGAGGAGGTCGTAGAGTGGTAATCGGTAACGGTTGCCATCGCTGCTCCCTTGGCCATATGTGATCGCGTAACCGAAGGGGGAGGATCCGTAGGCTGGAGCCTCCAGCGATG
>NW_001813975.1:1527350-1534770 GCF_000149585.1 Histoplasma mississippiense | reverse complement strand
GAGTTCTGATCATTCCAAAATTAGACGCCCCAGAACTAATAGAAAGACCTCTGAAACCAATACTGGCGACAGCGCTTTTACGATTTATCTGAACATTGACGGAAACGGAGTGCTCGAACATCCCTAACCTAAATATGGAGTCCCAGTTGCGCTGGGGGGTGTGTGTCTGGGAATATCATGAGTTAGATACAGACTGGAAGCTGGAGGATCTCATGGCGGTGGTGGAGAATTATGACATCGCAAAAGAAATTCTCAAATTCAACGACAAATCATGCGATTTTCGCCCTTGGCAGGATTTTCCGGTATCATATCGAGCTGCATAATTTCCTCAGCCGCGTGCCACTGAGCTCCCTGGCCCACCGCCTTTCTCGTTCCCAAAACTTGACAATGTGGACATATGCCAATTGCTTGGTCAATTGTTTCACACATCTTTGGACGAGGCCGCGAGGCGTAAGTAATGGTGGTTTCATTTGCGGTGGACTGGATGAGCGGCAGTTTCCAGCCCTAGTCGCCAGAGCTCAGAACGGGGACTCTTATCCAGCAATCTCTGTCCAGGAATCTCAACAATGTCCTAACATGGAAAATTCTGCGCTATTTCCTATCCTCATTCCTCTGTATCCTCCACATAGAGCCCCAAGCTCTCCTCCTGCAGCAGGCTGGTTTCTTTCTCCTCGTCAAAGTTAGACCAATGTGTCAAGATGGTGCGAAAAAATCTGCAAGTTAAAGAAAATTGTTGGGCGAAGGGGCCCGTAGTCATCGATGACAACAAACCCTGCAGGATAAAGAACGCACCTGCAGATGAGAACGAAGTCGCCGGCGTTACGGGGTTAGACCTAGGGACCCTGGTGCTACGGATTCTAGCCGTTAAGGTATTTGAGTCCGAGATAGCCTATCGCGAAGAGGTAGCTGAATCTATTGTCGAACTCTTGCTGCAGGTTCAGAATAGGGACGCTGGCACGTCTGAACTTCGCAGAAGACTAGAGGTGGGTGACGCTAGCGTAGGTGATCGTTCGACCTGGGCAGTAGACAAAGATGGCCTGCTCAGGAAAGATGGTAAAGTCTACGTACCGCAAGACAAGGCCGTAAGGCATGAAATAATGAAAATGAACCACGATGATCCCCAAGGTGGCCATTTTGGACGTGACAAAACCATCGAAGCGATCAAACGCAAGTACTCGTGGCATGGTATGAGCGATGAGATTGCAGAATATGTGAGGACCTGCGATGTTTGCCAACGCGTCAAGATACCGCGGCATAAGCCGTACGGGTTGCTACAACCACATCCAGTGCCAGATAAGAAATGGCATACAATCAGTATGGACTTTATTGAAGGCCTACCAGATAATAAGAAGGGAAGTCAAACTTACAATGCTATTGTCGTATTTGTTGATTTGTTCACTAAATGGGCCATAATTGTACCCACATCTTCAAAGCTAGATGCGGAAAGACTCGCGGACATTATTGTATGGAAGCTTGCGAAAAACTTTGGCCTACCTGCGAACATTATTAGCGACCGAGATTCATTAATAAACAGCAAATTCTGGTCAACATTATGTTACTTACTCCATGTCCGACGAAAATTATCAACAGCCTTCCATCCGCAAACCGACGGCCAAACGGAACGATTGAACCAGGTGATTGAACATTATCTTCGCACATATTGCAGCTACCAGCAGGATAACTGGATAGAGTGGATTCCCCTGGCGCAATGGGCATATAATAACGCCTTCCACGCATCGATAAAAATGACACCATCTGAAGCGATGATCGGCCGACCAACTGAACTTCGTATAGACGTGGAACCCCCAAGCACGGGCGCGTCAAAGTCGGCGATAGAACAAGTGGAACGGATGAAGCAAGCGGAAAACAGGATTCGAGAATGCCTAGAAGCTGCCAAAGCAGCTGAGAAAAAGTATTATGATCAGCGCCATATACCAAAAAGCTTTAAGATAGGGGACTGGGTAATGCTGCGTGCAAAAAATATATCCACCTTGCGACCTTCACCCAAACTAGATCATCGATTTTTGGGTCCCTTCCAAATAATTGATATACGCGGTACGCAGGCGTACAAACTGAAGCTTACGCCACAATATAAAGGAATTCATCCCGTGTTCCACGTTTCCCTTCTCGAACCGTATCACGCGCGCGACGGACAGATCCCACAGCCAGAACCGATAATTATAGACGCGCAGGAGGAATGGGAAGTTGAAGCTATATTGGATAAACGTCAGTACCGTGGTCAAACCCAATATCTTGTTAAATGGAAGGATTGCACAGACGCGGATAATTCTTGGGAACCTGAAGAAAATTTGGTGAACAGCCAGGAGTACTTGGAACAGTTTAATAAAACCTATCAGGAGCCAGTCAGTAAACGAAAACGAAGAAGGCGACGATGACTGCTGGATATACTTATTCCGCCCAGGGATTAAAAGACAGATCCGCCTCAGCTTGGCCAGTGTCATTTGAGGAATTGTCACCAAGGCAGACCTGCTTATTACCCCGGATTTCCTCAACTGGCGAAGCACGACGTTTCAACGATGACTTGGGAGCTGCGACCGGCGATGTAGCCACCGGGATCTCACCAATCACTGTTTCAGCCGGGGCCTCAGGGGAACCATTTCGTTGAGCCTCACGGATCTTCGCTGCGAAGAACTTAACTGCAGCTGTCACAGCGCCCTGTAAACGTTAACGTTCGAAGCGTCTGCACCACTTGACAATTAAATCCTCAGCTGCGTTAATAGCCGCCTGGGCCAACTCGACGGCATCTGCTGGCACCTAATACAGGTTAATTCTACGTTGTTAAATGTCGAATACAACGACAGCAATATGCTGCTGCGTTCCTTTCTAACACTTCAACGGGACCGTCCGCTTCCTCATCTTCGCCAGCGTTATCGGATAACTCAAGTAACGCACCAAGATCCTTGCCCAGTATTCGATATATGGCAGGCGTGACAGCGTGTCCGCCCGTCGTTCACAAAGCAAGGGTATACTGGAGGGTTTTGCAACCTTTCCAGACAACCCAAGCAAATGCTCTCGATGGCATTCAGCATATCACCCTCCATAGGTTCTGAACCGGCAACGGAAGCAGCTGGTTCTGACATTCTATTACGACATTAATCAGTATCAAGAACCTTTTAAGAAGAGAGAAGAGGCAAGAAGCAGCAAGAAAAGAACAGATGTTGGTGGTTAAAACCAATGTTACAATATCGATCAAAGAAGTTGCAGCAACACAAAATCCGACCCAAAATAGAAAACGCAACCACGCAACCAAAACTTCGAATGTCGCAATAAAAATCGCATGGGAAGATACAGTGTACTTTGCTTGATCAATTGGTGTATTCTTTTAAATAAAAAAATTCGTTGTTAGTGATGATGGTGATGATCTCGTTAGGATACGATTTGTGGTGTAAAGGTTAAAGGAAAGGGGTTCAGGGGTTGTGCCTAAATCATGATTGGACCGCGATAACACCGGAACTGGAACAACGTTTTCCCGAGTCAGCAACGCTTCGGAATTAACCCGAACAATTAATTCGGTCCTATCCTGCGAACTTTATACAATTCAACCACACAGCACATATTACGAACTTCGCACAATAAGAAGCCCTGGGGACCAGGCCTTTGAAGAAGGGAGATAATTGTAATAGGCGCAACGGAGATATCTATATTAGGAAATAGATACGTGGCGATAGATACGTGGCGATGGCAATATTATCTATATAATGCTCGCTGATATCCGTGGATTTTAGGAGATCAGCGATTAGCTTTGAACAATAGAGATTGCTACCTTCTTAATATCCTTTGTGCGTACTTCACACTACTCTTGTAATTACTCTTGTAGCCCATCTCTTACATAAATCATAATATATGTGAAATACTATTAACCACTCATCATCTTCATTGATTCTTATTTTGTAGGAGGCTGCTGATATATCAAGCTTTGTAAATCATTTTGCTTTTTCTATTCATTTAAATATTTCATTGATGAGTGGAAGAGAGTATCAGTTCTTTTATGTGATCTGATTAAGTTTTCAGTAATCTACACAGAATCATAAACCTCTTTCAAGTTTCTTCACAAACAATACAGATGTTGCAGCAGAGATGTTGTTAATTTGAATGAAGCTTTTATCTAATAATTCATTGAATGTTTTTTATAAAACAAGAAGCTCATCATGCAATATGCTGTAGAGAAAGCTTCAAAA
Source organism: Histoplasma mississippiense (assembly GCF_000149585.1). NCBI lineage: Eukaryota > Fungi > Ascomycota > Eurotiomycetes > Onygenales > Ajellomycetaceae > Histoplasma > Histoplasma mississippiense. The sequence goes on along the minus strand of NW_001813975.1, from coordinate 1,530,571 downwards.
TGATTGTGAATCTTTGTCATTTTTCTTAATGAATTCAATTATATGATTTATATCACATTCTCAATGAAAGGGAAGCTTTTCAGCCGCTTTTTCATTGAACATGTCTGTGAAATTCTTATATGATTCGGGGAGTTTTTTACAAGATTCTTTGGGATTCTTAAATTCTAACTTTTCTAATGCCTTCTTAATATCTGCCATACGGCCCGGTGGTGTAGCGGTTAACTACCCACTTGGTGTCCCAGAAGGGGCGCGGGTTCGAATTCTGCAGGGCTCATTTTAACCAATTTCCACTGTAAAATCACCAAACAGTACCGGGTGTAACCGGCCCTTTGGGGCCGGCTATAACCGGGCGCTAAATTCTCACTGATCTTGTGGGGCTAGCACCCCCCGAGCGCTTCAAGTTAGATCAGTACTGGATAGGTAAGGTGTGATGGGGGTGGAGACACCCGCAGGATAGCGAATCATCGTCAAGCTTAACTGGCCAGGGGCTCACCGCCACTTCACCCACTACTATCTAGGCACCTCTAAATTCTGGGGAATTAAGGAATAAAAACTACCCGATCAGGGCACCCCGGGCCTAGTGAAAGCAAGGCGGTGGTGACCAATTGGTAGGCTGGAATGCTGAGATTGGCAGCCGGAAGGTCGGAGGATTTAACTAGAACTGAGTAGCTCTGGCGTTATTCTTAGTGAGGATCCCACTTAAGTAGGCTAGTTAAAGAACCCAGGTGGGCGGCGGCGCTCTAGAGGGAATGATAACCCCTAATGGTGGCCCGAGAGGACAGAGGCAGTGGCTGGTTATATAGAGTGTTAAAATATGTATATAACTCAAGGTGTAAACTGCAGAGGTTTGTTCTGTGCTTTTAATAGCTGTTGTTTTTTATACTCTTTATTTCATTTGTTTTAAATTGAATGTATTGATTTGTTGTCATTCTTTTGACATTCTTTCTTAAATTGAATAGTTTGAATAGTTGTTTGATTCTGGGCTGGAATTCTGCTATTGCATGTATTAAATTGACTTTGTATATTAGCTTATTCTTAAGTTGAAAAATCCTGAAGTATTTCAGATAGATGTCGTAGTCACTGACTACATACATTTATAATGGAAGAATAATAATAATAATAATGCAGTATATTAAATATAATAGAAGCTGACAATCATATCATTTGTTGTAATATTCTGTAATTTGATTTTTATAAACTTTTTTATTTCATTGATAGTCATCTGTTCATACACTCTGAATGAGATTTCAGATTTAGAAGTAGATATTTACAAAAATTGAGAATTTTTGATTGTATTTTTTTTTCTTTTTTCTCTTTCTTCTTCTTATTCTCCTTCTCATCATCAATTGAATTCTCATTATTATTCAGAATATTCAGAATAGATGATTTGAACAGATGAAGATGCAGAATAGTTGAAGTTCTTTTATGAGTTTATGAAACAATAGAATGATGAGTGTTGCAAGGCATATTGACAGATTTGATGATAAAGATGTGTATTTGAATGAATTGGATGATATTTGAATGATTCTAGAGATATTTTGATTATTTTTGCAGTGTTTTGCTACTATTTTTCAGGGGGTGGCAGAAAATTCTGTTTTCGCAAGCTTTACGTCCGCCACAGTAGACTGATTTCATATCATTGATTCTGTCAAGGCCCAAGAAGAGAAAACACATCTGTATCCATCTCTCCTGTGTGGAGTTTTTTCTCCTGCTTCCAGTCCTCATTCTCTTTGCTGTTGATATCTCATAATTAATAATAATAGTACAACAAAGGACGACGTCGGGGTTGATAAACAAACAACAAACACCCAGCATATGAAAGTAAAAATATGCTTGAACAGGACAAGGAGACCCCCGACGACTTACGCCTCTACTGTACTCAGTAGTTGATCCTTGGTCCGAAATGTCTGTGGAAGGTTTTAACTAATTCGCCAAAAGGATCAATCCTTAAGGTAGCTAGCTACCTATTTCTCAAACAATATATATTCATGCATCTAAATGATTCACACTTGTACCCATATATGAGGATTTGAGTTGTACGTATGTATATATTTATAGGTACTGTATATGCAGGCACATTTGTCCAATCTTTGTCGATTTGAAGATTCTCACATCATGACCAAGGGTCCCTGAGCAGGGATATCATATACAACTATAACCTGAAGCTGGCGGAGGACGAACGGTGAGTCCGGAACCCATTTTGTGGGTGCTGAATTGCTAACTGACGCATCGATAGCATACTTGAAGCTCGAAGTGGGAGTGTAGATTTCCGATTCTGCATGACAAAATAAGCTCTTGTCACTCAGGAGCCGGAGTGTGTGGTCCCTGAAGCAACCGCCATTTAGTGGGGTCGAAGCCGTTGGAGACCTAGGTGGATACTCGACAGCATCTTCATATTCATAGTCATTGCTACGAGGGTTCGAGATTCTCTTCCATGGACCCTCGGAGTGGCGGGGATGTTTTTGTATATTATAAAAATGTTGATATCAGCCACCCGTGGAAGGGCAGCAGAATTCTCCTGGCCGATGATATGATACTACACTGCGGACACCGAATTGCATGGCTCTACAAATTGCAAGTTATATGCAAACCCACCTTTGCTGCGCTGGCTCTTGTCAACTTGCTGATGCCTGCAGACTATCAAAAGGGTGGTATTGGTGATAATCAATATGTCGTTCCCTCTCAGAGATCCATTGCCTTTACACTTCTGCGAGGATGGACATATGATCCGGAGTAACTGACCTTGGTAGTGGATAATCAAATGAATACATTTATAATGAGGATGACAAAAGTTGAGCGGAAGCTTCACTTTTCACTAACACCAAATGCTACAGCAGTGCGTCCGTGTGGTCTCTAACAAACTATTTAACTACGATGTCTATTCACACTCAGAGGCACCTGGATAGGTTACAAGCCCAGCGAAAGCACAAGCCAGGACAGCTAGCGCCTCTAGGCCCCGAGCCATGCCTCTGTCACAGCAAAAGCAAGCATTCGCGGGAAATTTGTTTTTATTCCCTATGGCCTCACCGCGAGGACTCATGGGAGCAATTTCAATTTCATGGGGGCGGGGAGATGAGAGAGGCAAAAAGGAACTTGGAGGATGGCAATACAATAGCAAAAGGGATATATAGTATTCGTTTGTCTTTGTTTCCACATATCTATTCAGCACCGTTCGGTTTGAGTATCTAGGAAATCAACGGATTGAAACAAATATTTGGAAA
>NW_001813975.1:1520827-1526832 GCF_000149585.1 Histoplasma mississippiense | reverse complement strand
AAATGCTTCCCTGGTAAACAACAAACAACAACAACCACCTGCTATGAGGACATATATAACCATATCTACCATATCTTCTGGATCTACGATACTCCAAATATCACTTTAACTTACTCAATCCCTACTGACATGATACTCACCACTCTTTCATAATGCTGCGCAGCCTGCTCGGAAAGGCTACCGATCCTCCAGTCTCCTCTACCAGCTCCTCCAAGTCCCGCCGCCGTCAGAGAGACTCTGATGACGTTTCCACCATTTCTTCGTCTTCTCCCCGCCGTCGCAGAGGTGACCACGACCACCCCTCTTCTTCTTCAAGCTCCAGGCGCAAGTCGTCTTCCACTACTACTCCTCACACTTCCCGAGGTGACGATCGAGGAATTGGTCGAGTAAACGTAGATGACCATCACGCCCCTGCTTCATCCGCCCATTCCCCTGCCAGAAATGGTCGCGATAGCACCGCTAGATCAACGGCGTCTAGCTATGCAACAGCTGATCCAACGGGGAGAACCCAGGAGGACTATGATGGCTCTGTGCTGAGGCCAGAACATGGGCGCGACCATGATGGGCGCTTCGATGCACCCAATACTCGTCGCGAGCGGTCCAGGAGCGCTGATCGAGCTGATCGAAGGTATAGGAGAGAGAGGGAACGTGAAAGGGATATCAAGCCACATTCGCACCGGCGACCTAGGTCTGAAGTCATTGTTAACAATCCAAATGACTACTCCCGTAGTCGAGATGGCACTATGTCATCACCTGGAGATCAAGGGTTTGTGACGGAAATCTCTCAGCCTGGATTTATGCAATTTCCCATGCAACATGACAATACCTTTCCTGGTGCAGCGCCCGGAACCGGACCGTTAGATACCCATCAAATGTCTGTTTCGCACGCTTCTCCATACCCACCTCAACAGTTCCCGGCCGGCCCGCCACCAGCGGATCCAACGGTTCCAATTCCAGCCCCAGATCTAGGTGAGGCAGCGGAATATTATGGGGACCAAGGGGAGTCTGTAGCGACCCAGCCTGGCCTGAGACCCAATCCGCCATCCCTCATTGTTGGAGCTGAACCACATTTGATGGCTGCGTCAGCAACGCCAAATCCCCCCGCTGAACCATCGTCTATGGGACAAGTGGGTCATGCGGCCGACTTCTACGGCGATTCTTCACCAGAAGCTACTAATCAACAGCAGCAACATACCGATGGCCCCGGTTTTCCTGCCGATCTTCTGCCGGACAGACCCCCTAAACCATCCAAACCATCCAAGCCGGGAGGGCCAGGAAAACCGTCAGTCGCTGTTGCGGGAGTAGCAGGGGCAGCTGCAACTTACGGAATCAGTTCATTGATGGGAAGTTCCAATGAACACCACTCTACTTCCCCACCGTTTTCTCCTCACCACGAATCAACACTGCATCCCGCCCAGCAGCCAGACAATCCTCCGTTCAATGGTGGACGCCCACCAAAACCAAACAAGCACCATTCCATGCCTATTGTAGGTGCCGCCGCACTGGGCGCTGCCGCAGGATATGCCGCAGCGACAAGCCAAACGACTGTCTCCCCGCAGAGACCCAGCATGTACTCTGGTATCGTACACCAGCAACCCTTTCAAACGGCCCAGCCATATCAACCAGGTTCCTTAGCCTACCACCAACGCCAGCATGGTCCATTTAGAAAGTTTGTAAATTTCTGGAAAGACTCAGAGGCTGTCGCCCAGTATGAGGAATACTCCGAATACACCGGTATTTGCAAATATTGCTTCGAACCGGGAACTACTTCAAGGGATGCGCCGCGTAAACACCGCCCTGCCAGACTTAGGTATTCTGATGAGTACCGTGGTAGACAATCTAGAGTGGAAAAGTTGAGCAGATATCCCTCATCATCTGGTGACGAGAGCCGTCGTACAAAGTCTAACAAGAAATCTTGGCTTGCCGCCGGCCTTGCTGGTTATATTACTAAGTCACTTCTTTCTGACGGAAGCAAAAAAGAGTTTCATGATCTAAACAGTATTCATTCTGAGCGACCTGATAGTTTTACGACAAGTACTAGCGCTTCATCTCTAGGGAAGAAGAATCGTTCGTCTGAGTCACCTGCAAATTACTCTATTCGCAGTCGCTCTCCGATGGGACTTGACTCGCGACACCGAAAGGATGATGCAAGTTGGCATAGTGGTTCATATGAAACATCCCTCCACGGGAACGGTCGACCAAAATTCCGATCACGATCGCGTTCCCGATCTAGGTCTCGTGAGGAGAGACATTCCGGGTTGAGAACAGCAGCCACTGCTGCCGGTGCTGCATCCGTCATATCATCTGGATCAAATATGAGCCACACCAGATCCTCTATGAAATCCCGCGGCAGCCGATATTCTTCATCGAGTGGATCCACAATTGATATTTCTCGCAACCATAGTAAACCTGGTCTGGCTGGACTCACATCTTTCTTCAGTGCACCATCAGAAAAGAGACCAAAGTTGTATGCGAAGGTGGATGGTAAGAAGGCGAAAAGAAAAAAGAAGGCAAAAGGATTTTTTAGCTTCTCTTTCTCTTCCTCTGAAGGATCATCCGCGTCTTCGTTTTCGTCCTCATCCGATGATGCTGATCTGGCCTTCGGGACGGGATATATCAAATCACCACGATCTGCAAAAAGTAAATCCCAATCAAAAAATCGTACGGATGACCACGATGTTGATGCGGCACTCCTTGGACTAGGAGCGACAGCCGTGGGCCTTGCGGCAACGGCTTCGCATATTAAGGGGAGACGCAGACGCGACCGCCATTCTTCTGCCAGCAGCTCCCAATCACCGCATTCGATCTATGGGCGTGATCCTAAGCCTATCGGCATTTCTGAGCGGACTGATGATGATGGGTGGGAATCCGTATCCGATGAATCTTCCCCGTCTAGTGTGGATTCTGCGTTGGCATATGGTGGACGTGCGGCGCCATCTCTCTCGTCCGACTCGGGTACCTCTAAATGGGGTTGGAGGTGGGGCGGCAAGAAAAAGAGTTCAAAATCTACAAAGTATTATGACCAGCCTCTGGACTTGGGGCGGTACCCTCAACAGTCCACGGCTGGGTATCCGCCACATCAGACCCCTAGCAGCGTGGGCAGCTTGCCGTCAACGCAAAATGTTTTCCCAACACCCACGCAAAACCCATCGTTATATGACGTGGAAAACCAAAACTATTCTTCTCCACCAGACATTCAACCACAAGCACCCCCGTTAATGGCCCGGGCACCTGGCCCCGCTCACATCCAACATCCTCAACCAATTGTCCCCTTATCTCAAGCACTTTACACATCGCAGGCTGAACTAGCTCAATCCTACAATGTTCCAATCGGAGGTCAACTTGCCTTCCCGGGATCTTTTGATGAATACGACGATCGTCATGTACCTATCCCCGAATCGAAAATCAGACACGGAATTGCTCCATTAATGGAGAAATCATCAAGGGACGCTGGCTACTACGTTGACAATGGTAACAACCATTCCCCGCCACGCAGTGGAGGACGGCATCTTAGTTCCCGCAGAAGAGACTCTTCGCCTATAATTTCGCACGCGCGCGATGGAAGCCCTAGGCCAAAACAACCCAGGCGTAGTACTATGTCTCAAGTTCAATTTGATCTTACAAAGGAGCAGGAGGATAAAGAGCGCCAGCAGTTGCGGTATGAGGAGGAAAAGGAAGCTAGACGGCGTGCAATGGAATTACATGTGCTGGCGGAGAAAGAAAGGATGGATAGGGACGACGAAGATCGTAGTGTGGAATGGGAACAGAGCCGTGAGCATGAGCGCCAGCGTGAGAATGTGGATAGGAAATCTCGTGAATCGACTTCAAGTGGTAGACGTAGCGATGTGACTGAAGCGTCTAGTTCATCCTGGGTTTCCCCTGTTGCGGCTGTGGCTGGTACTGCGGCTATCACGTCCTTGGTAAGTGAATTGGATGAGAGGAAGCGACATCAGGAACGGCGGGAAAAGAGGAGGAAGGAGAGGCGCGGGTACGCCGGTGAGAGAGAGCAGGAGATTGAGGAAGATAAGGAAGGGGACTGGTTTGAACCTGTTGCCGGGCCCATTGAAGAGGGCAACGATAAGATCAATAGCGTTGTCAGCACCGAGCCTGATTTTGATATCAAAGACATCCCAACGACGAAGATTCGCCTTGCGAAAAGAGCAGCTGATCGCGTTAGGTCATCGCCTGTTTATGACAATTATGCAGAATACTTCGTCCCACCAGACGTACGATCTAGCGGTGATGAGCATTCTACCCATTCCACTTCGGACGTAGAGTCTTCGTGCCCACCTAGTCCTAATGTCGTTCTCATCGAACCGCGGAGTGTCCGACTCGAGAGGGAAATGGCGGCTATGTTGGCGGAACAGGGGGTGCCTGAAATTAATCTTCCCTGGCCTGTTCCTCGCCTTAATTTAATAACGCCTACGCCGCCACCGAGTATTGCACCATCTGTCGTTGACGAGAAGGGCGGATGGCCACCACCTATACCACCTAAGGATCTTTCGGATTCGCAGCGTGACATTTCCCCGTCTCGAATTGGCGATCCTGTTATCGATATGGATGACAAGTGTGTCCGTGAGATTGACGCTGCGGATATCATCTCTGAACATGTTAAAGCTGCGGACACGCTGCACGATCCTGAGTTAACAACATCAGCCTTGCCACAACCACAACCACATGAAGAAAGGGACGATAGTGCAACGAAACCGCTTGAAGAAGAACTGAATGAACAACCGCCCAGTGTTGTGACTGAAGTTGAAGATGACTCCGTCGATGAGGAAATACCGCGGCACGGGCACATTCCCGGTGGCTTTGGAAACGATTTCGAATTCGCTGCAACGCTCGCTGCTGGAGCGACGCTGGCAGGCTTCAGTTCCGCTCTTGTCACGGAGGATCCCACGTACCACCAACGCGACTCGCCACCTGGATCAGAGGAGGAGGGCTTTTTTGCTTCCCCGATTGCAGGGGCGATTCTAGAACGACGGGGTAGCCCTCCTGGTGGTGGGAAGTATACTACTATGACCTTCGGATACGTTGAGGGTGGGGAGGTGGGGCATTCTGATGATGATGGCTTGAAAACTGAGGGAAGCACCGGGGCGGTTGTTGTTGATGAGCTCCCCGAGGATACTGGCGGCGATAGAGGAGAGATTCTGGAACGCAGTGGGAAGGTAATAGACGCTGGTTTCATTACGACTACTGCTGAAGTAGCCGAGGGGAGTGATGAGAAGCCGGCAAAACTCTCGAAGAAGGAGAAGCAGAAGAATGATACGGCAGCTCAGCGGGAATCTCAGGGCCGTGATGAAGCCTCTAAATCTGCGGAGAAGCCCCCATTTGAATCAGTTGCCCTACTTGATCCACTCGCAGAGGAGCGGAAGGAGTTTGAGATTTTAGAATCTCCTCTTGCAGAAGCGGGAGGGTCTGTACATACCACCCCAACGACTGACAAACCTTCCAGAAATTATGATACAGTGGATGATAACGAATTCTATGATGCTGAGGACGGATCGCCGCGCCATTTAGATGAAGTCAATGGTAAAGAGGAAGATCGGGAGACTGTTTTTGCCGATGTCGATGATCGTGATGATGATAGGAGATCTGTAAAACAAGACGACCCCGTCACTGATCCCAACAAATCCATTTCTGCGACTGATCCTGTTTCGTACAGTGTCCAGCAGGACGTGGAACGGGGCGAATCCGAAGAGACGGAAAAGCCATCTAGAACCGACCAGGATGAATCCACTGCAGAGGGTCAAGACCGACGTTCCATGCCAGGGAACTTTTCTGAAGAATCCAAGCAGTCGAAGAGAGCGAAGAAAAAGGCGAAGAAAGCTGCCAAGGATGCTGCCTTGAAAAATGATAACTTTGAACGTGGACCTGATCCGGAGCTGGAACCCGAAGCGCAAGTTGAAGCGGAAAAGGCACCTGGTCGTTCCGTAGAACCTGATCCTGAAATGGAGTTTGACATTATCAATGCTAGTAAGAAGAAATCGAAGCGGAAATCTAAG
>NW_001813975.1:1513023-1520107 GCF_000149585.1 Histoplasma mississippiense | reverse complement strand
CTTTTTGTACATGCTGATCGTAGGTTATTTCCCTCTGTTGCGATGGACGCGCGCTTTATAACGTCTAACGGGCATGATGATCATTTTGCCAGTGACGAAGGTAAGGATTACACAGAAAGCCAGTCTTTTTTAGGCGCGCACCCCGAAATGCCATTGACGCGTGATGGTGCTTCGGGGTTGCTTGGTTCTCTCCTTCAATCACAAGAGGCGGCCAGGGGCAATGCTCCTGCGACTCTCTTGAAGACCCGGATGCGGAGCAGATCGGCGTCTCCCATGACTGGAATGAGGCTTTTCGATCTGACACCAGCTCAATCGCAAAGTCGGCCTGGGTCACCCACAACGGCTACTCGGAGTGAAGAAGCGCTAAGGCTACATGTAGATCCAAGCTCGGCTTCCCACATTATGTCTTCACCGACTGCGGTGCCTATTCATTTCCGACGACCGAAACCGTCTCCAGGTGCTCGAAAAACGTCGTCTGTTTCTAGTCCAGGAACGCCAGAGGACACTGTGGGATCTCCCACGTCGAAGCTTGGAAGTGGTAGTAAACGACCCAGGTCAACGGAATTTAAGACCTCAAGGGAATTCAGACCATTGTGGTTAGTGGAGCGTCACTCACCGGCGAAACTGGATAAACAGCCGGAAGAGCCATATCCATCACTTCCCTCTAGTAAAACAGCATCGCGGACTTCCTCTGTCGAGGATTTGACCAGCTATGACCTTACGGAGGGTTTCACTGGAGAGGTTTCTCAAACTTATCAGGTTCATCCTCAACAGCCGTTCGCCCAGCCACCAAAGCAAACAAGAGGTCTTTCATTACAACTTGACACCAACGACACTTCCCTCTCTGATCCTGATTTCTTAGGGTCGCAGCAGGCAACCCCCACAGCGGAAAGTTTCCAAGAAGCAGCCCAAATGGCGAAGAAGAAGAAACCGAAGCCGGAGTTCCATTCCCCTTCTGATTTGCTTTTTGATCCCTCTTCTCGCCAAATTAAATTGCCGGAATCTGCGGCGCTGGACTCTCTACAATCATCGGAAGGTTTTGTGAGAGACGAAAGGACCCTGGTACCTACGGAGTCTGATGTGGATTTGGAGTTACCGCCTCTGCCGCGCTCGTTGACCGCTTCGCCTGATCTGAGGGGGTCACTACCCTCGCTACCCGAGAGCCGTCCTTCCACAGCTGACTCTGAAATTGAGCCTCAGTTTTTCACACCAAACGCAGAGCTAGATGCGTTGCCTCCATTACCTGGCAGTCGTCCGTCGACATCTCATACTACTGACGCTGAAGCTCAATTTATGGGTCATTATATCACTGGAGCAGGTGCGAGTTTTGCGGCTGGTGTGGCTGCACAGCTCGCAAAATTAGAAGTAAAACCTGAAACTGCGTTCTTAGATGCTACCAATGTTGGTCAAGAGATTACGCCTAGCACCGAAACAGTCACAGACACTGAACCCGCAAGGGAGACCGTGTCAATTGTTGAAGCCATCCCAAAATTACTTGAAGAACCAGCTCTGGAACAGACGGTGGAGACAAAACGAACTCCACGGCCACAGGAAGGAATTCAGCCAGCACTACCCGTTGTTGATTCAGCTTCGTCAGCTCTAGATGAGGTACCAACCAAGACAATTCCCCACCTTTTAGAGCCTAGTCCATCGATCGAACACACTCCACCGGAACTCCCGAAGGTTGAAATGGGTGATTTCCAGCCAGCTTCAAAGAAATCGAAGAAGGCCAAGAAAAACAAAAAGAAGGGCAAGAACGCAACTGCCCCCGACGGCCCGCCTCCCCCCTCTAGCAGCGAGCATGATTCTGTTTCCCAGACAATCAGAAGTGACAGTGCCGATGTTCCATTGGCTCCACCAAGAGAAATATCGGAAGATAAGCAGGAAATGGCGCCTGTTGAACTGCCAACGCCAGACTCTCATTTTCTAGAATCAATAGAGCCAAAGTCGCAAATTACTAGAGAACTTCCCATTCAGGAAGAATCTTTATCTCATTATTTCCCGGTGGCTGCAGACACCAAGGTGGAATTAGCTACTCAGACTAATAAAAACAAGAAGGGCAAGGGTAAACAAATGCAGAAAGCTGGAAAAATTTCTCCCCAGGCGTATGTCCCACCAGTCAAGGATGAGCCCGCCCTCGAACCTCACACTCCAAGCCAAGGAAAAGAGCCAGAGGTTTTCGCATCTCCTTCGGAGCAAGTAGTTGGTGATATTACTGAACCAACCAAGGAAATGAGCCTTGTTGACATCCCTCTACCTGAAGACGATAATTCCAAACTTTGGGAGCCTACCGCTGTTGAGGGTGTTCTTGATCTCGGTTTAACCGGCGAGACAGAAAATGTAGAGCCGGTTATCAATCTGCCGAATATAAAGGCTGACGAGCAAATTCCGCAGAAGATCGATGAATTCGATCCTGCGATGATAGCGCTACCGGATGCCGGGGATGCAGAGCTTGAGGAGCCCATTCATGAATATTACCTTGATTCGAGCCCTCTTTTTCCCGAGCAAACTAATAATCTTTTCCCACAAAACTGTTGACGAGTACGTTCTACAATCGTCCATGGATCTTGATCCTACGAGTATAGCGTTACCGGATGTCGAGGATGCAGACCTTGAGCAACCAAACGCAGAGGGATATGTCACTGATTCGAGCTTTCCTTGTCAAGCGGAGACAACGAGCAAATTTCACCTCTGTTATAGATAAGGAGATGCAAGAATCCCAGCCCTACAATCAGCCGGAGAGAATAAGGTTGGGGACTACGGAGCTTCCGAAGGAAGAGTTGGTAGAGCCTACTGATCAACTATTTGCTCCTTCAACTGATAAGCGGCCTTCTACACCGGTGGTCTTTGATGCCAAAGGAGATAGTTCACCAGTATCTCAAGAATTGGCGACTGCCTTGCCTGAGTTACTACCAGCGGAACATGTACCTCCTCCTGAACTCCCTGTTGAAAACACCGAGGAATACGCATCACATAAGGGAAAGGGGAAGAGAGGAAGCAAGGGTCGGAAGTCGATTACCACAGATGAGTCTACTGAAATCAAGACAAGTAAAATTCGCCAGAGCCTCGAATTAGTCGCGTGCAAAGAATCTCCTTTTGAATCTCAAGCTTCGGCCCCCGATCCTTTGGTTCAAGATAAATATGAGCACCGATCTGAAGCGCAGATGCAAAACAATGTTAACACAACGCTGTTGGACAAGGAAACCAAGGAATCTGCATGTGACACTCTGGCCAATGAGGTTTCACCACATCTGATAGGTGGAGTCGATGCACAAATCGACACGTCTATAAAGGTCTCGAAAAAACAAAAAAGAAAGGATAAGAAGAAGCGGAAAGCTTCCCTGGAAACTGAGGAGCAGCCACTACAATCAGGGTCCTTAATAGACATGGTTGGCGAGGGAAGTACTGAGGCTCAACGAGAATCTGAGCAATTGACCATGGAGCCAGACGATATGCAGCAAATCACACCATCAAGGTTATCCAATGTCTCTAGCAAGGGCAAACAACTGATAGAGGAAGATCAACAGCAAGAAGACTTGGAAAAGCAAGGCCAAGGTGATTCAGCATTGTCATTGGTTGAGGCGGAGCCAACAACTCACGATCCTCCATTGGTAATTAGTGAAGACCATGCCATGGATAAGGAAATTTCGGACGACATCTCTAGACCTCCCACATCTATAGACAAGATTCCTCCGGATGAACTTAGGAACAAGGAACCGCATCAAAATGATAAGCCTGCGCCTGATGTTCAGAAATCTAAGAAGGCGAAGAAGGGCAAAAAGAAGCGGCAATCGGTCACTTGGGAGGACGACATTTTCCATGCCGAAGGTCCACAGACGGCACCCGATTCTCCCACAATGAAGGACGATGAACTCCGCGCTGAAATGGAGACATCCACATTTACCCCAGCTGATAATTTGGATACTGAGGCATCGAATACTTCTAAAAATAAACGGAAAGCAAAAAAAGACAAGATAAAGCGGAAATCTTCAGATTTGACAACATCACAGCTTTTAAACCCGTCCGATGAGCAACCCCGTTTGCTAGTTGAGTCTATTTCTGCAAGCTCTGCGGAGCAATTAGAGCTTTCCACGAATTTGGATCCCGATACATCCACAGGACCAGCTTCACTTGCTCCTGCCAACGAAGCAGACGAATCACTTATGGTAGAGTCTCCTCAAAGCCAGCCTCTCACTTTCGAGAAGGGTTTGGAAACACTCTCCATCCCCGGGTCATGGGAGGACGATGCCGATAAAGTTATCGAGGCTCCACAGAAAGACAATGAAATAGCTCCTCACGAAGCACCACCTCCCAACGATGACGGTAATGAATCTCAGATTTCCAAAAATAAGAAGAAGAATCAAAAAAAGAAGAAAAGGTCAAGACATTCTGATTGGACTGATGAAAATACGTCTCCGCAGATAGAAACAAGAGAGAATTCTGAAGCGACACTACCCGAGTCATTGCTAGCAATATGCCAGCCGCCGACCATCCCAACTAAGCCACATGAAAAATCTATAATACGGGCCCTAGGGCCTCTCCACAATTTTGTAGAGTCCCCTGTCGAATCTGAACTACGAAACACCCAGGATCCCTTCAAGCCTTCCCAACAGGAACAGTTTTCTTGTCCCAGTGAAGCACCTGCGAGTCCTGAAAGTCCCGAAACAATTGCGCAGGAGCCCCTACTGCAAGCTGCGGAAATCTATATGCCTACGGAACCGTCTAGACATTTCGACACCGATACTGATGCCGAGAAATTGTCGTGCAGGGTGGAAGCATCCCAGGCTGATACCTCTCTGCCGTATATGGATAATCTTGGCCCTGCCTCAATTGCCGAAGAAATCCAGAGGCCACCAACCAATCCTCGTCAATTGACCGCCACAGAAATTGTCTATGCCAGTAAAAGAGACGCTGGAACGGCTGAAAGAGCAAAAGAAGCTGAAGAGACACTTCCTTCTGAAGCAGTTGTCTCTGAGACAGTGACAAAAACGGAAGGACAAATTCCTCCGCCCCCAGCAGAAGCTGTATCGCCTCCATACTTGGGTCCGGATCTGTTAATTGCTTCTAATGAGCCAGTGGATCAAATAAGTAACCTTGCAGATACAGCCATGGATTCCGTTTTTGAACAAGAGCAGATTTCGACTTCGTCGAAAGACAAAACCGGCGACACCAAACCAGAATTCAGGGAGTCAACTGGAGCTGAATATAGGAAGGACGGCCAGGAAGAACCATTGTTAAAGGTTGAAGAATCATCCCAATCTGTCAAGATAGAGGGCCGGGATGTCGTAGATGTACACTCTGTGAATGTCCTTGTTTCTGGTGAAATTGCTCCAAGCCTATTGGAACTTGTTGACTGCGACGTGGATGTTGAACAATCAGCACAACCTGAACCTGAACCTGAACCTGAACCTGAACCTGAACTTCAACCCAACTTTCAATCCGAACCCGACAGCTGGAATGTCAGGTCAACCAAAAAGGGGAAGCAAAAGAAGAACAAGAAACAAAGAGAACCTCGAGATGAGAAGGCTCCCACCCCAGATGAAGAGAGTACTCTATCAACTCCAGTGTTGTCCATCTTGGAGCCGACCCGGGAGCCGATGCCCAAAATTGTCAACGAAGAGACTGCTAATCGGGACTTCCCTATCACGAAAAAAGGAAAGAAGAAAAATAAAAAGTCTCGCGGTCTTGAAGAAAGTATTCCCCGCACTAGCTATCCAGAGCCAGTTGCAACTGAAAACGTTCTTGGAAGTTCGACGATCATTGAACCCCTAGATGAAAAGGAGGAAGGCCAGAGCTCTTTGGGTGTCACATCCACTGAGACGGAAAAAAAGAAAAGCTAAGTTTAAAGCTCCAAGTATCGATGAATGGATTAGTAATCTTCATGAGTTGCGATCGAGTAGCTTAGCACCTACTACGGATGATGCGAATGTCTCTGAAATAAAGGAAAAGGAACTAGAGCAACCGCAGGCGGATAGTTGGCATACCTGGGATATTGAACGAACCCAAAAAGGTAAAAATCAGAATAAGGATCTCACTTTTGAGGAAGGTACTGCCAATCCTGTTGAGCCGTATGTGGATGATTCAGCTGAAGCTGTGGATGAATTGAACACCCCCAAATTACAGGAAATGAAAGTCGAGACGCAGGGGGATAGCTGGAATCGTCGGGAAGTCGCTCGTACTAAGAGAGACAAAAAGAAGAGTAAAAACTCACAGGTTGTCCAAAATAACCCTCCCGATGAGCCAGCACCACTATATGTTGGAGAGCCTCCGGCTCACATCGACCTCGAGCCTCAGACCGAGCATGATGAAAAGGACATGGGTGCCGCATCAACAAAAAAAGGCAAGAAGAACAAAAAGGGTCGAGATGTTCAACAAAAGGCTCATTTAACCGTTGAACCCGAATCATGGGAACATATGGAGCTTGGAATGTCTGAAGAACCAAGTCGCAGCCCTTTGGAGAAGGGACAGAAGGTCAAAGAAAGAGGGAAGGAAGCTGCTGCTAGGCATCTACAAGGCGTCGAAGAAGAGAAAGCTGCAAAAGCCGTCCAAACTCAAGATAAGGCTTCTGCCACTATCGAAGTAGACAGCACTTTAGACGAAACCAATCTTCCTGGAATGGAATCCCTGATAGACGATCAAGCAAAGGAGACTGCAATAACGGAGGCGGAAGCACCTGACAATGATCGAAAGGCAATTTCTGAGGCCGATGAAACCGCCAAATGTCCAAAGATTGAACAAAGAGATATTTCTGACAAAACTAAACTAGACCAATTCCCTATTAAAGTTGCCGACCTTGCTGGTGAGAAGGAAAAAAGTGATGTTTGGGAGGAACCACCAATGAAAAAGAAATCTAAAAAGGAAAAGAAGAATAAGAAGAGAACAAAAAGTGAAGTAAACGTTGGATCAGCAACAGGAAATGAAGTTGACAATGGGGAGAAGGAAGGGCAGAAGCTCGTTGGTGAAGGAAATGTTCCGTTGGAAAGGTCTCTGTTAAAGGAGAAGGGAAACATATGGCCGCAGCAATTTGATGAAAAGCCAACAAAACATCCAGAACAAGCCCATATGCAAGAGTGTTCTGCGTGGG
>NW_001813975.1:1510602-1512923 GCF_000149585.1 Histoplasma mississippiense | reverse complement strand
GGAGCCACAAAATGAAGAAGACGATTACTGGCCACCAATTGATTGGGGTAGAGATAAGGCTTGGAAAATCGACGAACCTCAGCCCGAGCCCAAACCAAGGGAACTGACACTTCGTCCCTCGATCTGCTTCTTTCGGGAGATGAGCCGCAACCGCCCGAGGAGCCCTTTGGGCAACAACCAGTAGATGCGCGGGTAGTGGTTGGCGAGAGCATTGGCGATTTTGATGAAAATGTGAGTCTTGTTTCTCAAGAAACACGCGAAAAAATGATTCCAGACGTGTCTTGGGCATCAGCAAGTGGACCTCTGCCCATGAACCCCGAACAAGTCGAGGTGCGGCGGCCCGGAAGTTCCCACAGCGATGAACTCCCTCCTATTTCATTGGATGTTGACGAAGCTGGGAGCCTGCAAGGTGACATTGGCGTTACTGGATTTCTTCAAAAACAAGACCACATCGAACGGTTGACTGCTCTTTCCTCGGCCCCGCAATCGTCAGACGCCGACCATAATTTGGAAGGAAATCTCAAAACAGATTCGACCAGGGTCCTTGATGGCACACACTCACCTGCTGAGCCTTCGGGGGCTACAGGAGTTGATGACTTTCGGACTGCTAGCAACAGGAGACAGAATAAGGGAAAGAAAGGAAAAGCCAGAAGGAAAGCTTCCCTCGGTATACCAAATGAAACCGATGAAAATATGCTTCAAGTTACAAATGAAAAACCTGAAACACAGCCTGAACTTGAAACAAGAATGGAACGCTCCACCACAATTGCCAAAAAATCCAAAGCGCTGGAGCCACCTGCAGGATTCGTGGATACTGGAAACGTAGATGACGAGGGTGATTTTTGGGGTCTTGGCGAGAAGCACGAGAAGAAAGGCAAAGGCCGCGAGCAAGGACGGAAAGGCAAGCAAATCGTCCCTCTAAATGAACCAAAAGCTCCATATCCAACTCCAGTGGAAGCTCAAGAAAAGCCAACCATCACAGGGTTTACTTCGCCAAGAGTGTTGGAGGAGCCCGTTCAACCCCAACCCTCAGGAGTAGTGGCTAGCGTCTTCCCGTTTCTTGAACGGGTATCTAGAAAACGGCCCTCACAAAATGCGGGTTCCCATGAAACCCCCGAACAAGAGACAAAGAAGCATGCACAAGGAACCTCGACTTCTTTTATGGGGAAACAGTCGATCTCGACAAGAGTACCTACTTTTCCACGATTCGCAGAGCCAGTAGTTGATAACGAAACTGTTCCCAAGTTTGAAGATCTCATAAAACGTCCACCAGGTCTCGATCCAATCCCGCAAGGCCCTGCAACTGATGAGAATATCGATCGTTCAATCGATGTGAGTGACAAGAATTCCGAACCTGAATTGCTATCCATCAAAGATACTCGCAAACAGGAGCCTTCTTCTATGGATTTAACCTCAAAGAATAAATCACCCATATATTCTCATTCTCCTGCTTCGACGCAAGTTGACGTGGAGCATTCTATCCCGGTTTCCCGTGAAGCTCTCGGGGACAAACCTCAACAATTCCCTGTGATTCGCGACCTCTCTAGGAGTGAACTCAGCAGAGAGTCAACTAGGTTGTCAGAAAGCTACCTTCAGCGAGAGCAAAAGCAGGTTTTCGATTCCCAAACCCCGTCGTCGGAACCCCTTCGCTCCATATTTGGAGGGCCCTACGGACTTGTAGATGATCCGGATATTGTGATCACACCTCCACGAACACCACTCACTACGATAAAGGAGCATGTTCCAACGGAGCCTCTACGAAACTCACGGAGCCGCGACATTTCTGATGTGGGTTCGCGTGGCCGAGTGAAAGCCGCACGACACTCAGCAAGCCCACAGTTGGCACTTGGGCAGGAACACATTCTATCACAGCCTAAATCTCCTCAGGCTTCAAGGCTATCTTATCCGGGCAGCGAAGCCACGTTGGGTATCCCTAAAAAGCGGCGTCCTGAGCAGTCACCCACCAGTGGAAAGGGACGATCTGCCAGTAATCCATACGCAGATGAGCTAAAAACCGTTGAATTCCAGAAGGAAGCCACCTGGCCTGTCAATGCAGGCAGTGCAGTACCTTCAAGTGGATCTCCAGGACTTCGTCGAATCCACAGTCCTAGAAGTCCAGAGCTTAGGGCGGCGAGCAAGGCCCAGACGAGAGCACGTGATCTGGATCTCGACGTGGAGGGGATTCCTTCGTCCAGCTCTTACGACCCGCTGACCGATAAAGGGAAACGTGCGGTGCGCGGCATGGAGGAGGTCTACGTAGTATTCAGTTTGTCCCTCATTTCTATTTCCTGTGATACATCCTGTACTTTCCCAACCTTACC
>NW_001813975.1:1506385-1508984 GCF_000149585.1 Histoplasma mississippiense | reverse complement strand
CGATGCAAAGCTTTCCGTCTATCAACATGGATCCGGGGCAACGTAATATGAGGCGTCACACTCGATATGGTGCCCGCTGTTACATGCGAATGTGGAAATCAGGGAGAATGGCCTTCGGAATTTCGGCTTCGAATTAACATATTTTTCATTTTATTTACCTCTTGCATCTTATACTATCCTCTATATGATATTCCCCGATGCCCTGTCTGCAGACCGGCTAATTTTTCATCTCATGTCTTTTTATGTTTTTTATGTTATATCTTGTCGATGTACCATATGATTATCGGCGGCATTCCATTCCGTATGTTATATACCCATATACTCTTATGTTTATTGATTCCCCAGTTTGGCCTCCATGCATAGGAAGGGCAACGACGATTTATGACGAGAAATGACGATACGCAGAGTATTTTTTAGCATATAGTTCCATGTACGTATAGTTTTAGAGACGGTGTTACAAAATGATCAGATAATGGTAATTTCATTGGCATGGGTTATTTGTCCTCTTGTCTCTATCATGTTCGTAGAAAAAGACAAGCAAACCATCAACGTTAGCGCCAACTCGGCGTCTCATCCAGTTTTCGTTCTCCACTACCGAGAGCTTAATCGCGACAATCATTTCACCATCAGCAAAACAACACGCCTCGCATTACCGATGCTGCCAGTTACCACTGCCCTGTCCGATTCTCATCCTGCATTCATGTTTCCCCCATGAACTCAAGACCTTTGATCCTCTCTTTCGTTCCTTGGCGTTGATTATCTCGCTGTCATGGATCCCGGCAACCAGCAGAGCCCTGAACAGCAGTCGGCCGAACGCCAACTCGCAGATAGATCTCCTGCCAACTCACGTCCTAGTAACGCGAGTGGAACCACCCAGCCGCAAACACAGCCTGGCCTGGAGCCACTCGCTGACGGCACTGCTCCCAAGAAACGGAAGCATCATGGGCACAGAAGACGCAGACACCGTCGACAGTCCTTCGCCCCGCCGCCCGACACGCCTAGGCCAGACTCCGATACTGGGCGAGCTGGTGTCTCCCCTGGGCGAGGAGATGGATCTCAATCCACCAGTACAACTGCGATTCAGCACCGTGCTTCTGTTTACCGTCTTGGCCAATTGGGCCGTAACAACCCGAGTGAGACAAGTCTGGATAGCGATGCTTTGTTGGATCACAGGTACGGAAGGGGGCTTCTTTCGTTCTTCTACACTTCTACGATTTGCGCATCTCTCTTCTACAGAGGCATAACGACATGAGAAGAGAAAACAAGAAACTAACCATGACGTTGGGAACTGACCTACAGACACCAGCCAATGATGCGCCCGCGTCGGGAGAGCCGGCTTGCACAGAGCTATCGTCCGGAACCACAACAACTTTCCTCTCGGCCCCCGGTTCGAGCCCAAACTCCGACTGCCCCGTCCCAGGTGATGGATGAGGAGGAATCCGAGGAAGAAGACGATCGAACACCGTTGATAAAGCCCAGCTCTGTCCATAACTCCAGTTTTGTGCGGTACGGGACAAGTGCAGGCACAGAAGAACATTCAGTTGCTCCCTCGCCCGAAGGCCGGAAGTCGGTAGCATCGTCTTTCCGCTCAACCGTTCCGTACTCTATCGGCACTGCCCGTAGCTTAAGACGAGAATACGATGTTAACAATCCGCCTTCAGTCCCCGGAAGCCCTCACACGGGCCCAGAGACTGGCTTCGATGACCCGATGATTGGTGGCCATGACTTCGACCACACGTCTCCGGAACACACTAGCGCAGTCAGTGTGCCTTGCCATGTTATAGATGTTGACGGAGAAGGGCATGGCTCTATGAGTAACTCGTCAACTACTTCCCAAAAATTCGTCTCTCCAGAGCTCCAGCGACGACGGACAGTTACTCTTCCTGTTGAAGAAGACGTTTGCTTTCCAGGCGCATTGTCGGATTTGGGTGAAGAAGAGTACCCTCCTCGTCCCCCGCTAGAAGACACCTTTGGAGGTGGGCGCAGACGGAGGCGGAGACGGATCTGGCCAGATCTTTCGGTATTGAGAGAATGGAGCCGCGAAGAGAAGGAAGAACGCAGCGGGGGGGTACGGGCGAAGAAGATATACGAACCAGTGCTTATCGGAGGAAGGTTGCGGCCGCATAATGCGAGATGGGTACGTGAAGAGGAAGATGCTCCATATCGGTTCACATATTTCAACGAGGAGTTCCAGAGCACGATCCACAGTCAGACAATTTCAGAACTCGTGCAACCTGGCCAAACATTCCGTGACCTTTTCATTCCTGATCCCCCAGAACTAGAAGACGATTCGTCAGACGAATCAGATGATCAGGACCCAACTCCCCATCAACAGCATCGGGATAATGGTATGGACACATTCAATGACAATAGATGTCACGGTGGAAATCTCCATGGTGCCCCACAAAACTCGACTGATGCTGCTGCGGCCACCCCAAAGAAAGGGACGGGAATTTCTGAAGGCTTTCCCGACGGGCCAACCTTCCAAAGAGAAACGATACGGGCCGCGTCCTACTTTTCTGGGCTGGGATGTACTAATGTCTCATCCGACCATGAAATTGCGGGTCATTTTCAAAGGCATCCGGCATCCATGCCTTTG
>NW_001813975.1:1498259-1506124 GCF_000149585.1 Histoplasma mississippiense | reverse complement strand
CCACTTTTCAATGATCCCGCATCCTGCCAACGTTCGCAGAAGAATCAGACAACTAAAAGATTACTTGATTTTAAGTGCCGACTGGATTTCTTATGCAATTATCGATGACATTACCGACGTCTTCGGCCCTCTGATTCACTCCGTCGAGAATGAGGTGGATGATATAGACGACACCATTTTGCAACTCCACTCCAACGAGAAATTGGTGACAACCGACTCCGGCGAAGGTGGTGACGGGCCTTTACCGTCTGGGTCGGACATGCTCAGGCGCGTTGGCGAATGCCGCAAGAAAGTCATGAGCCTCTATCGATTACTTGGAAATAAAGCGGACGTGATCAAGGGGTTTGCAAAGCGGTGCAACGAGCAGTGGGAGGTCGCACCTAAGTCTGAAATTGGACTTTATCTCGGCGATATTCAAGACCACATCGTTACTATGACGAGTAACTTGAACCATTATGAAACGTTTGTTCTAAAAACCTTTTTTTTTTTCCCTTTGCCCTTCTTCTACCCTCTGTTCCATTGTTTTTATTCTTGAGTTTGCTTCCAACAGAAAACGGCTAATAAAACCTACATACACATACAGGCTGCTATCACGGGCGCACTCGAACTATCTCGCACAAATCAACATCCGCATGAACGAACGGCAGGAGAAGACCGCTGACGTACTCGGCAAGCTTACTGTCCTTGGTACCATCGTACTCCCCATGAATATCATCTGCGGCATGTGGGGTATGAACGTCAAAGTTCCTGGGCAGGATATTGACAATTTATACTGGTTCTGGTCCAGTAAGTCCTTGCACGCACCCAACCCTCCACCTACCGCACTCTTTGTTCATTTATCATTGTTCTCGTTACTATTATTATATCATTCCGCATCCCCAAAAACACCCGCTAACAGTTTCCCAACCCAAATTAAACAGTCACCGCCGGCCTCGTTGTCTTCGCAGTTGCCTGTTTCTACATCGCCAAACGAGTGTACGGAATTGTATAGGCATGGTTGCATAGGTTGGCTGCATTGAATTGCATGGGGTTTTCCCCCCTGGCTCTTCTCGAGGCTCTGTAACGAGTAACGATTGTCCCACGTGTGTTCTTTTCTTTCGTTTCATTTTTCTTGTTATTTGTCGTCGCACATATCCTCTAGCGTACGGGAATTGCTTAGGAGGCTTGTGCTGCTGTATATCTGTGCATAATAGTGTGTCTTTTGGAGGGGAAAATGTGTATTTGAAAAAATTAGTCGGCGCAATCTTGTGTTTGATTTATGTCTCCTTCCTTTTTGTTTCCCCTTTAGATGTGCTCGTTGGGCGCTTTCTTTCTCTTCTTTTCGCATTGCTGAGGCGGTCGGTAGATAAAAAAAGGCGTCCACATTATTTATAAGGGAAATTTCTTGTCTTCGTTTTCTCTCTACGCTTCATAACCGCTGCTATGTTTGGGAGTAAGTTGCTTTTGGTATGATTTTTTCAATTTTGTTTTTTTAAATATCATTAAACTACGCAGCTGTTAATTGGAATGTCAATGTATCTGAAACAGGATTGTAAAAAAAAAAAAAAAAGGGAGGGAGCGGGGGGGGGTAACAGGGACAAAAACTTCTTCAAGGGCATAAAAGGTGGCGTCTCAAAGAGCGGAGGCAAGCCTGAGGGAGGCAAAAAGAAAAGAAGAAGGACAAAGACAAAAATAGCCGCCCATCAATGACTTTAAAAACATTAAAAATATGAAAGGGGTCACAGCAAAAAAAAAAAAAAAAAAAAAAAAACTCATAATTATCGTAACGTCATTACCTACGAAGCAGGAGCTGGTTTGCAGCATTCATTCATATATACCTTCCCACCCACCTTCTATCTTCATTAATATTCTATTCGAGTCACCATCCAAAGGAAAAAACCTACCAAACCTCCTCTCGAACAAATACGCCCCTAATAATTAATAACTCACCGCCACCACCACCACCACCACCACCACCTCCTAACCTTCCAAGTTGGCGCGTAAGGTAGTATTAGCCATCTGAATGATTATACCCTATACTCAAGCAGCCGACGGCCATGCGAGTCAAACCTATCAGGAAGCTCAATCGTCGAGTCGGACGCTGCTTCGACGCTCTCAGAAGTATCGCGGTCTCTCGGACGCTGTTGCTGGTGCTGTCGGGCACGGTCCGGGATCCGATCGCGCCGGTGGATTCGAAAACGATCAAGCCCATCTACGGTGGAGTCGCTGTCATCGGTCTCATAGCCACGCAGATCGCCCGTTGGGGTCCTTGCGCGCCTAGATCCATATGGAGGCGTGCCGTATCTTGGGCGAAGGTCGAATTGGACGGATTTGGTGCGCGGCGCGCGGCCGGGTTGGCTGGATGATCTGGTTCTGGATTTCTTGCGCGAAGGAGGTCGGGGGGTTGATGTCCATGTTGATAGTGATGCTGACGATGGTGAGTTGACGGAGAAAACGGCAGGGCGCCGAATCGGTATGGAAGGCGTGGTTGTGAAAGTGTAATGATCTGGTTTATTATTGCTTTTTCCTAAGAGGTGTGGTGGTAGTGACGGAGACGGTATTTGTCCGGGTGATGTCTTCGTTAGACCTGGAAACAGAGATAAAAAAAAAAAAAATTGCAGTATTAGCGTTTTAGCTCGAGACCGGGTCCGTGGGACTTCAACCCACCCTCTGATGAGGTGTGGCGCTGTCCATACGACAGAGCGGGGTTCAGCGTCGGTACAGCACTCACATTCTCATCACCCCTGGCTGACCTGGGCGCATAGGCATCCACTCCTGGAGGAGGAGGGTAAGGATAGTTTGAAGGCGGCTGCGGTGCAGCCCCTGGAGGGGGAGGGTAATCAGCCGGGTTGTACGGCCCTGGCTGGACGTTTGGTGGTGGAACAGGGGCTGCGCCAGGCGGAGGGGGAAATTGGCTTCCCTGCGCATAGTAATTTGGACCATTTGACGGAGGAGATGGCGGATACGGAGCGGGTTCATATCCATCCTCATAGGAGTCCGAGTAGTCGTGGTCATGGGCATATGCTGTTTTTCAAGTGGATTATTAGCATTCGTCTGTACATTTTAATTTTTTATTTAATTTATTGATTCTTTTTTTGCATGTGGGGATTTTTCACAGCCTAGGAATGAGAAGGATTTTGTTCGCAAATGTAATAAAATATTCATAAAAGCAATAGCTAGATAATTATAACATAATGGGAATATTTCTAAATATCAAGTTGATGTGTTACGTACTTCTGCGATCCTTCTCTGCTCTCTTCCTTTCCTTCCTTTGCGTATATTCTCTAGCGGCAAGCCCTGCTCCAGCAGCGGCAAGCCCAGCGGTGGCAAGGTCTCTAGTACGGCTCTTACTACGATTCTTATGGCTGTGGCCTCGATCAGAAAAGGAGGAACCGCTTCCTGAGCCGTCATCGCGGTAATGGTGGCTTCGGGTGCGGCTACGGCTGTGGCTGGCTCTTCGACTACTTCTCCTAGGAGATGCTTCAATTGCGCGGGGAGAAGAAGACTGTCGGCTGGGTGGTCGTCCATAATAGTTATTCGCTGGAATACTTCCGTATACGGGATCATCGCCATACTCTATAAGCTGTGGTGACGATCTGGAGGGATCTGGGTAGGTTGATGATCTCGCCATGCTTCTCGACCTGGACCTTCGTCTGTGATTTTTCTCTTTTCGTTCAGAGGATTCACTTTCTTTCTTTTCCTTGTGCTTCTCATAAAGGTTGGCAATCGCCGCACTGCCAAGGCCAGCAACGGCAATCGGAATACCCTGTCTAATTCTCCCTGGGGATTTCTCCCCTTTCCGAGATCGCGATTTGCTCCTAGCTCGTTCAATCAACCCTGCAACTGCTGCACCGGCGAGTCCGGCTTCCGCCGTTCGTTTGTTGCGATGTGCAGCAGCTCGGTCTTCATTAGAACTCGACCCAGAACCACGACGGTGACGGGAACGGCTTCGCCTTTCATGTGAGTTATTTTTTGATTTCCCTGGCTGTTTCTGAGACTTCTTCCTAGCCAGTGCGACTGCTCCGGCGATGGCCGCGGCGCCTAATCCGAGCCCTGCCAGTGTTTTGACATGGGAATCCGAAGATGAGCGACTCCGGTGTCTGCGGTGTCGGTGGCGACGCTCCCGACTGCGATCCCGACCACGATCGAGTGATTCGGTGCGTCTGCGACTCTTGCTGCGATGGTAACTTCTAGCCCGTTGGATAACGTCGGCGGTTACGACGCCTAGAGCTCCTGCACCCACGTCCCTACCGATGCGGCTAAGGCCACCAGATTTGTCTCCATCCTTTTTGGATTTCCGTCGCATCAACTCAGCAGCGCCGACTCCAACTAGTGCTCCTTCGGCAAGGTGGCGTTTATAGTGATGTGGGCTCTCATCGTGATGGTGGTGTTTCTCTCTACGGGAATAAGTAGTTTCATCTTCGCTATTATAGTCACGACCGTGACGGCTCCTGGTCCTTCGAGAGCCTGAACTGCGGGGGGTGTCGCCGTAGTAGTAGCGTTCATCATACTCATCACGGTGATGGCGACCGTTGTCGTATTCTCTGGTGCTTCGGGTATAGTAAAAATCGTCCTCTCGATGATCACGGGCGCTCCGCAACGCCCAATTTTCATCCGCTTCAGACCGACTCACGATCTGGTAATCCAAGTCATCGCGGGAGGTCCCGTAAGAGGAGGGGCGATATACATCTTTAACAATTGTTGGTTTGTGTTCTCGATTGATAAAAATAGTTTGTGCATGATAATGGTGCTCCTCTCGAGGGGGATGCTCGCTGGAGCCATAGGGGTGACTATGTATTCGATTGGGGATGGTAGACTCACGATCGTAATCTCTCTCCCTACGATACTCGTAGTCGTACCGACTATCTCGGTCATGAGGCCGCCGGATAACAAGTTCGCGCTCGCTCATTGGGTGCTCGTCTCGACGATACATGGAATCTCTTTCAGATGGGATGACGTAACGTCTCACCGAGTAGGATCTTGGTTCGGACTGGCGAGAGACCACGTCCCAGTCACTATCTCTGTGGGAGTAAGTCATGAGGATATGCGCTAGAGAATTGACAGAGCAAATCTAAAAGAGAACAAAATCAATCCTCTCCAAGTCGAACACGGAAGCTGGCTTAAGAGTGCTTGGAATAGTGGGGCAATGTGGGACTAAAAGAAAAAAAGTGGAAAAATGTTTCCGTGGGGTGTGATCTGATATCTCTAAAAAACCGAGATGAGAAATATGGGAAGGGCGGAGGAGAAAACGCGATACACAAGAGGGGTGCAAACTTTTATCAACACGAACACAAAGGAAGATGAAAAGAAAGCGTGAGAGGATTTGGACAGTTTATGACTGGGGAGGATCAGGCTGGGAATGAAAGCGACCGACCAGCCAGCGACTCGGCGCAGCCAAGAGGGGCGGGGCAGAAGCAGGAATCACGGCATGCATAGTAAGGTAGTACTCAAGGGCGTATGCAGGGGAACCAGACAAGTTTGGTCAAAAAAGAAAAGAGGAGGAAGAGGAAGAGGAAGAAGAAGGGCACACAGGGCTGGGATAATATAGAGATTATTTACTCCTTGCCTTCTCCCTCATGGGAATTATCATGGCCTTTCTGGGGCGCGCCATGGGGTCATGCAATGGGTGGAAAATCAGGCGCAAAATCTCACGGGCGCAAAGCCGGAAAATTCAGAATATTCAAAATGGAACTGAGTTTCCCAGAGGCAAAGGAACGAAATAAACAAGGACTCACCAGTGACTAGGAAGGATAACTGTATCGATGCCCAATGGAGAAAACAATGACTGAGTGCGTGATGGTGGTAATCAGGCGAATGCGACTCGGGCAAAAGATCTGCGATTGAGGGGTACGCTGTGATGATAGTCCCTTGGAGTCACCGATCAAGTAACTACTAATGCGGAGTAGACGAGGATTCTGGTGAGATTGAAGCTGAAACGGGGGATCAGGGAGAGGGAAAAGGGAGAGATGAGAAGAGAGCGGAAAACTCGGCCGTTAGATATATATATATATACACACACAGAGAGAGATAGAAGACAGCCCGGGGAAGAGGCTGACATTTTGGAATAAGGCCAGGGTTCCATCCGGTGACGTCGTTGGATAGAGAAGAACGCCAGCTAGTTTAGCTGATCGCGGCGGCTGCGGGTTGTTCCCCTCTCGGAAATATCTCCTCTGCAGGAGGTGTAAAGTCTGCCATGGCTTTTCAATGACCAGAGCCGATATCTTCTCACGGGATTCATGCTTCATTGTTGGGATCGAAGATCATCTCCCCAACCGCTCGTCCGGAGCGGATTGCACACACGCTAATATCCCCTGCCCCTGAACTGTGTCGCCTATGCGGATAAGCAGCCAAGGCTATAACAGCCCTCGTAAGTGGCCACGGGGCCATCGAGGGCCAAGGACAGGACGCCCTACGGAATCGTCACTGGGTGGCCGCAGCCACTCAGGACGACGGGAGCTTCTCGAGTTTGCCCCGTTGGTTGGCTCCGGATACGGATCTAACGGCCATGATCGATGATTCATAGCCCATTGATGGGGGAGAGGAGTGGCAACTGCGGCTCATTGAACTGTTCTCTGGGTTGGTCTGAGAGCACGCTGCGCACATTGATTGCCACCCGGTAGGAATCGTTTGAGGCGGATGGTGATCGATATATTCCGGGGACCTTTCATCTCAACAACTGTATTAACAGGCTGCATCAGCCGTTCATTGTGGCAGCCGAGATTGAGTCTCCTGTGAGCCGCTTCTCTAGGTCGGGATTTGTAGACGAGCATTGCCACCAAAGAGAGAACAGCAGCACAGAGCACGGCACAGAGAACAGCACCTAACCTCCTCTTTTTCGCCTCTCTTCTCCTCTCCTCTCTGCGCTGTCGCAGAAGAGGCTCAAACCGAGGACGCAAACCAATGCCGGCCAGCAGCGGCGGGGCATCTTCCAGAATCCCACTAGAGCAGTGCCTAACAGCGTTCCCCAGACTGAAACAGCCAGTTAAAACCCCGAGTCTGTGGCCTTGTTCAGCCTTGCGCCCGACACAGCCCAAGCCCTGGCATCAATGGACTTGACTTGGATTTAAAGAGTGGGCGCGGATCATCTGGCACAGGAAACACAAGTTTCGATTCCTCCCGCTAGCAAGAGAGAGGAACTCTCCCCCTCCTGTCATCTCTGTCTCCTCCCTTTTTTCAGACAAGGAATGGCACGCCGACGCCCTGGATGGCCAAGCATGGTCTAGCATGCAGAAGCGCGGGTTTTGTCGTATTTCTTTGGAACGAGACCGCCAGTGCTTTTCGTCTTCAGGCAACAGGCGTGACGTTGGGGATGGATGCTTAGCGAGTATATATTCGGGAAGAAGAACGACAGGTTCCAGAGCCAGTTGCTGGGCCACGCTTTTGCTTCCGACGTACTTTTTGGCTACATAGATAACTACTAACTAGTACTTTCGCTGTATCAACCATGCTCTGTACTCTCCACTTACGTAGTATAGTAATATCACATAAATATCTACCTTCTACGGTTTATGCTCCTCAGATGCCATGAATCCGCCCTTCAGTTAACATATTTGGCATGCAACTTTGACTAGTTCTAGTTAGTATCTTTGGCTTGCGCCCACCACTGTGTGGCCTTCTTCCATATCACTCCATAACTGAAACTGAAGAGACAACAACAACAACAACAATAATAATAATAATAATAATGGCAATATAAATTTAGCCCTTCGGTCAAAACCCGCCGGCCCTGGAAGCAATAAATAAATATGCAGTGCATGGCCACACCGCATGCTCCTGGCGCCTCAGTTCTGTCCGAGAGATATGTCGTGCAATGGTCAGAGAGGGTAACTTCAACTGCTGCTCAGCGAGGCTGCCGGTCTGCAATCTCCTGGGGGGTTTTTTCTTGG
>NW_001813975.1:1495038-1498100 GCF_000149585.1 Histoplasma mississippiense | reverse complement strand
GAATTTTATTTACTTCTCCTGTTTTTCACGGAGTCATCTGATCCCTCTGTGATTGAAATTGACAGTGGAGAGGGGAGAGGTAGTATTTCCTTTCCAAATGTATATATATGTAAATACAAATATATAGGTATATCTATACAAGAAGCGGGTGGAGAGGAGCCTTATTTAGTCAATAAATACTCATATACGATGTTGTGTGGGATATTTCTCTATACTGCAATATGTACAGTACCTTTTGTGTGGGAAGTACTCCGTACTTGCGCTGAGACGGCCAGCACCCACTCAGAGTGGGGTGAAGAAACGTTGCTGGAGAGAATAATGGCAGAAAGCAATTTTATTTTTTTTTTGCCAGAATTTTTTTTCCAGGTTTCAAGCCGGTTGAGCGTCCATTCTGAAAAGCGATGACCTTGGTTCTCCTTTCCTTTCTTCGAAAATCATAAGGCTAGGGAGGATTATTCCGCAAGCGCCCATGTTTAAGTTGTATATACGGATATAGATGCACCCCTCGATGTCTTTTCGGAATTGGAATGGAAAATAGAGATAGTCCAAAATGGCCAACAGTGTCGAAAGGTTTATCATTCATCTCTATCGGCGTTCAACAGAAAAACATAAGCACAGATCGATAGATGGGGCTTTTGCTCGAAGTTGTTCAAATCGCCCATCTATGAACAATGAAAAGGAAATAAATTGCATCGAGCTCCGTATCTTCCGACTTGGATGTTCAACACCATAAATGTTGCACTGGATTTCATTCTCTGTCGCTCATATGCTTGGCAATCCTTGGTTCAAATTCGCATATTACATATTTTGCAAATCGAAGTCGAAAGTAAGATATTATGAGGATCCCCCATCTTAATCCGCGGCATGTGGTCAAACTTCCCACTCTTCCCATGCCCTGCTGCTTTGTTCCTGCAAGAAAGCTGCAACTAGGCAGAGTTATGTATGCCTATTCCCGCCTGTCAGTTGAAGGTCAGTCTATGATGATTTCTGAAATGGTATTTGGGCTGCTGGCTAGAGATCGATATCTACTTCGATGGCCTGAATTCGAATATCAATTTGTAATGACCATCATGTCATTTTCACCCACAACCCAAGATGTCGCACCCGTGGGGAGCTCAAACAGCACGAGCAAAGGAACCACCATCGTTGAGATCAACAGCTGCAAGCGAAAAGTCGAGGAAACTTCCTTGTCCTTCCCCTCTCCTCCTCCGCAGTACCTCCAACAAATATCGTTCCTTTCTTGCGGTTCGCGATCGGGGTGGTTTGTGGGGGTTGGGGTCTAGACACGGGAATGCAACGGAACAGCCTGGTTTGGCTCGAGTTGACAAAGTTGGAAAGTTGGCAGCATCCCAGGCTAAGCATTTTGGGTTGCTCTGTTTCAGCATCCAGCGAGAAGTTAGTTGATCCTAGAGCATGTCATAGGATTGGTCTGGGCTTCAAGTTAAACGCACAAAATGTCTACATTGGCCAATTTGCTGATATGGCTACGAGTAGCTCTCGCTCACACAAGAGTGAGAGACAGAAATAATCCCTAGTAGAAATTAAATGGTCCATAATCTTGAAGTTGATCCCCAGCTGTGGATACATCCGCCCCCCCACACAGCATGAAGACTGATGCTGTCACTGTGACGGAGACAAATGAATGATTGAAGAATGTGGTATTCCGGTATTACAACGATGGGGGAGGCGGTCAACGCCAGCCAACGGCGTTATTGGGTGGTACCTGTTTTTGGCGCGGGATTTGTGTTGGAAATCAGGTCCTCACCCATCCAACGGTGGTCTGGACCGGCGGTTGAACGCGCGTCACGTATTGTCATGGCAGGCTAGCTCAATACGGTAATCCGACCACCTCCCGTCTTCTTTTCTCGTCCATCGCCATCATCATCATCATCATCATCATCATCATCATCATCACCCTCATCATCTTGACAACTCCCACAGCACTCACTCGACATTCTTGTCTCTCCTGTTGTTCCCTGCCCTCTCCTGTGTCTCCTCCACCTCCTCCATCCCCCACTCTCTCAGTCCCCAGCCAAGTTCTCCGGACTGCTTAGCGCTTGATTCGACCCCTGTTCTTCTCTTGTCCTCTCTCCCCACAGGAACAGTTACTCAGCGCTATCGCCTCTTGGGGAACTTCTTGGTGGGCGTTACAATCGCTGGCGGCCTGGAACTGGCTGCCCGTCTTGCATTGTTATCCCTGTGTGGTCGAAAGAGGCCTAACTTTCGTGTTCGCTGGGCTTCGCTGGGCTTTTCGACGTGTGTTTGCCCCATTGGTCTTGTCCTGCTAAAACGTCTCCCCCCGGTGCAACAGTTGTCAAGCTAGTTGGTCTCGCCTCTGACCTTTAATTCCATAGGGCTCAGAAGTGGCCACGACGCTCCGGGAATAAGTGACAAAACGGGAGTGCCGAGAAGAAAACAACAAGACCAAAGGAAACTAGGAAAAATACAAACAACCAACGAGCAAAAAGTCCACTAAGACCGCCCATCGAACGCCAGGAACGTGGTCGTACTCCGCACGCCAAAGCACTAAGGCAAAAAGATAATCGAACAGCCCATCCGTGATTGATCGACAATCAAACATTTCTTTCATTTCGCCTCCATCCGTTTGTTAAAAATAAAAATCCCCCTTTTGGAATAATATTTGGGGAAATAATTACCATTAATAATAATAATCAGCCGTCAAAGTCATCACCAATCCCTTCGGACTGTTTAGGGGTTCTATTCTTTTGACCCAACCCTTTAAATCTACCAACCAGAGAGATTATCCCAATCATGATCTTCGGTTTCGCAGCCTTACAGCAGTAACAAGAACCAGTGACAACGAACATCCGGCGCTTCCATCTCTAAATTACCTCCTATACGACATTTATTTCCGAACAAAGTATGAAGCCAGCTTACGTCTGTTAACCATTATTTTACCTTTCCTTCTTTTTCCTTTCTTTTTTTGAGCGGTGTAACGCCTGCTGGGAGAATTACGACCAAACCTGCGGGCTGGCTCCAGCATATTGCGCGCTATCCGTTCCTCGAAACCTTACGAAAACCTGCTTCCTGAATTTTGTCAT
>NW_001813975.1:1491165-1494461 GCF_000149585.1 Histoplasma mississippiense | reverse complement strand
GCACTGTCCGAAGTTGCCCAGTGTGCTAATACGCCGGAAGAGGAAGCGGATGATAAATACAATCGCCAAAACGCACGGGTCGCTTTGAATAGAGGTAGCAGCGGGGCCGGATCGATTTTGGAAACAGTACAAGAAGCTGGCGCTTTACTAGAGCCACCAGTTCCCGGTAACCGGGAGGAGAATGTGGAAGAATCTGCCCCATTTGTTGCAAAAACTGGTGTGGAAAGTGGAAGCGATAGCGGTGGGAACAGGGGCAAACCGAGGATATCGCCTGCTAACGCAAGACCGGGGGATATTATTTCAAAGCGCTCATTTAGTTCACTGAGTTCAACTCGAGGGAAGCTTGGCGACACCCCTGCGAGAAATATGATTATTGAGGCAGAAACAGTTAGCTCTATACCACAAGTATCTCTAGGTGGTGGTGCAGGTGAGCGTAGCGCTGCCGTGAGAACGGATACTAGTGGTAGCGTCAGGTTGAAAGCGAGCGACGAAACTATTCGACCGAAAAAGGAAAAAAAGAAACCGGTCCGCCGGCCAACAGCACTTCCTGCTGGTACAGGTTTGTGACAGCCCGTATTCAATCGAGTATCAATTTCTGCCTTTTTAACTGACCATAATTTTTGCACAGTTTCGTCCAAGGCCGATATATTTGAGGCCAAAGTTGCTAGCGCTGTGGATGAGGCAGATTCTTCAGATTCTGCGGAAACATTTATATACGAATCAAACCCTCCGGACTCCCGCCCTGCTCATCCACTTCGATATCATTCACGAACCCCCAGTTCTACCTCAATGGCTAGCCAAGCTGATCAATACGGAGTTCGGCCCCGATTAGGCCTGAGGGACCACACCGTTACTGGAAAGAGAAGTATGAAGTTTACAAATGCCGGGTATGGGGCGCTAGATGGCAATGGAGACCAGTCTAGTGGAAGGGGGAATGGAAGACCCAACGGACATATCCATACGACGCGGCATTCCCACATCGGCCGACATGGGAGAAGTGGTCACCCATCAGTCCTCGATCAGTCCCCATTTCTTGTTTCCCAGAGTCAGAAGCCATCGAGACATAGCTTCATCAACGGGAGTAAACAAAGCCGTGGGTCTCATAGCTATCGTATGACTGGCAACCCTAAAAAGAATGGCGATACATATGGTTATGATTTCGATGGCGAAGGTGCCGATGATGAACGAACGCCGCTTGTTGGGTCTGTTCGTGTGACCCGCTCCCGTCACGCCCGCCGTCCCA
This sequence comes from Histoplasma mississippiense, assembly GCF_000149585.1. Classification (NCBI taxonomy): domain Eukaryota; kingdom Fungi; phylum Ascomycota; class Eurotiomycetes; order Onygenales; family Ajellomycetaceae; genus Histoplasma; species Histoplasma mississippiense. Next base: position 1,493,218 of record NW_001813975.1, on the reverse strand, counting down.
ACAGTGCAAGTCTTCGTCAGATGGAGTATATGGAGCAACGACAAAGAAGCTGGCTGCCACGACATGGGCTTTGTATTCTTCTCTTGATTTTCCTATTCCTCCTGGCTGGAGGAGCGACAACGGCTGTGGTTGGGTTGATGAAACCGCTTACGGGCGTGCACGTCAAGAAGATCCGGAACGTTTTAGCCTCGGAACAACAGATTATGTTTGGCCTCGAGGTTCAAGCGATCAACTCCAATCTCATGACGCTTACAGTCAATAATATGGATGTTAATATATTTGCAAAGAGCAGATACCTTGGCAGCGAGTCACTCCTGCACGGTTCTGTTTCTCATCCACATATGGTTGTTCCACGGACGAAAGATAGTAGAACACGGGCCCGCTTGACTAGTGCGGTAAAGCAGAATGCTGCATCGATAAGCGATACTACACACGCTACCGGTGGCATTGACAGAGGCACAGATCCTATCTTCGCGGATCCGCCCGAAGACCCTGTTGGAGACCCACAGACTATGCTCCTCGGCCGCATTTTCCATTTCGATTCTCCTCTTACCTTCGAATCTTCGCCATGGAGGCACGATCCATCGTCCTCAATCGGGGAAGTAAGGCTTGCAAAGCCGGGAAACAAAACCGAAGAAGGCGGAACTGCTCGTTGGGAACGAGTCTTGCAGAATCCCTTTGAACTGATCGTGCGCGGTGTCGTCAAGTACCAACTCCCGTTGACGTCACGCATGAGGTCTGCCTCGATCAATTCACAGATAACTGTAGTTCCCAATGATGACAGTGGGGGTGGAGACAATGGTGATGATAACAATGATGGAGCTGATAAAAAACCGCCAACGACACCGGGCCACCAAAATAACGACACGAGCGCCGAAACGTATCAATCCTGATCACCTGTGTTGCATTTCACACCCACCATGTACATGCGCCATTGAAACTGAGCCGCTTCATTACCAGTCTTATTTTTCCTCTCCAACTTGCCATTTGTTTGGTCTACCTTGAATCTTTCTCACACTTTTTTATTCTTTCCCCCCTTATCTTACTTCTTTTGTATACCCACGCATCGCGTTACATAGAATGTTCTTCCTTTCCTCATTCTTCTGTCCTTTAATCTTCTTGCCTTTTCTTTACTTGAACTTGTTTTTTTAGCGGTTATTCGGGAAATGTGCACAACAAAGCGCTGACGCTGCAAAGGAGCACACGTCAATACATAAAGTACGCAAGGATGGTGTTATTTATTACATGGGCTCCTTTCTGGTTTTCTTTCCTTCAGTTGTATTCCATTTCGTATTTTCCATTTTAACACACGATGAATGACGCACCGCACTGGCTAACCTACCATGACCACTATATAGACGGAAAACCGGATACTTCTTCCCGGGGATCTCTTCATTTTTTCCTTGTTTGAGGGGCACTCACATTTCCATGAGGAAGGCCTCTGTGTGTGACCCTCCCACTTCCTGACTACTTTTCCTTTGTCATACAGCTCCAGACGATGAAACCCACAACATCACACCACCACACCACCCCACAATCCTTCCATTTCCTCGAACTCGATGTATATACTAACTCACTTTTATTATCTTTCATATGTTCAAACTGCAATATCTTATATGTAGCCTTCTCTTCCCACTTTTGTTTAAAGATATCTGTCTATTTGTCTATATAATGAATGATGTGATGAGATAAATAAAATACACGAAAGAAGATATATACATCAGCATGTTAATTATTTTAATGGGAGGAGGGAGGGGGAGTTTGGGAGATTGACGGCAAAGAAAAGCAGGGAGATGATGACTATTCTATACATAGATATATATGTTGTCCATTAGATATGTATTACGAGATTTGCAGGGTAGCAAAAGAGAAACCACAACATATATGTATGATTCATAGATAGATATATGTGTTCTAATGACAATTTAAACAATCTAAAAATCATCATTGACAACCTTCTTTTCAAATTGAACACTGATTCGTTACATTTTTTTTTTTTTTGTGTGGCCAACTTCTTCTATTTCATAGATTTTTATTCATGGCATTCTGTGGG
>NW_001813975.1:1488327-1491065 GCF_000149585.1 Histoplasma mississippiense | reverse complement strand
ATTTAACTTCCCCCATACCGGGGCCCACAGTAACTCCTTCCTTTCCCTTTCTTTCCCTTGGCTCCCGTTTCCAATAGAGGGCCGGGGTCGGGGATGCGTAGGAAGGCGAGCTGGTAAAGAGGGTGATCGGATGGCCGGGCAAGAAGCCTTCACTTGGAGATCGAAGTCATATATATTATTACCTCCTGTGTGAACCGAGTTCAGCCCCAGGTGGCATGTTCTTGAACAAATACGCGTGTTCGGAGGACAGCCTGCGTTGGTTTGATCATGAGAGACAAAGCGGAGATAGAACACGAAGAAAAAGAACAAAACAACGGTTTGAAACCGGAAACTCAGGGACGGTTCATGGCTTTCATTTCATTTCATTTTTTTTTTTTTTTAAATAAGAATCAATCATCCGCTCAATTGACAGAGCGTGTGCCCACAAATGCTAAAAGAAGAACAGAAAAGGAGATTGAAAAAAGAAAAAAAAAAAAATTGGAAGGCGGAAAACACCCAGAACATATAAGATTCGGATTAAAAGGTTTAGAAAACAAGAGCCGCCCCCTTTGTCTTCTTGTCACCACTGCAGAGTAGAAAAAGGCCATTAGCAGCCGTTCTTCCCCCAAATTATATAAACATAAAATATAAAAGCACGCTTGGAATGTCTACGTACCCCAACTCGAAATGCTTGCATCGTTTCAGGGCCAGCTGGGCCTTGGTCTTGCAGACTGTGCACTCCAACCGCAGAACAACCTTCTTTGTGGTCTTGGCCTTCTTCCTGAACACGGGCTTCGTTTGACCACCGTAACCGCTTTGCTTACGGTCGTAACGACGCTTTCCCTGTGCAAATAGCGAGGCCTAAAAAAATTGGCAGGGAAAGAAGAGGACGAACACAAACATCAGCAACCACACATAATATATATGCTCCCAGCATTTTTTTTTTCCACCACGAGATGAAAATATGCATCTGTTGGTGCCGGGAATGCATAGCGAGCTTGCATACCTTTCCAGCTTTGTACTGGGTGACCTTATGTTGGGTGTGCTTCCTGCATTCCTTGGACTTGCAGTATGTCCGGCGGGTTTTGGGAACGTTGACCTGTTTTGGGACAGAGCCCAGATGTCAATCAGCATCACTTTCCTGATACGTTGTCTGTCTTTCTTTTCTCCCAGATAAATTGTTCCGCCCACGATTTCCACGCAATATAATCATGGCCACCTGACTGAACAAGTTCACAAATGCAGAGAAATCGTGTAATGTCGGTAACACTGTTTCTTTTTTCTTTTTGTTTTTTTTTTTTTTTTTTGGGCCGTGAGGGATTCCGTCCAATTGTATGTCGCGTCAACCTTTTTGTCGAGGTATCTTTTGGAAAACGTTTTGCGACGATTTTGCCGACTCTGCTCCACGGAGTGAAAACGATGATATTGCGGGGGACATATTGGATAAATGGTTCGAAAGGTTCAAATGGTGAGACTTGATCAACTCCGCCGTCTTTTCCCTCGCGCGGTGTCATCGCATAATTGATTCATATCGGACCAACATAACCCGCCTTCCCTCCACTCGAGATCCCGACATATATTATCTTTCGGGGAGGAGAAAGAACACAGCGACAGGGAGAGCAAGAGGAAAACAGGGCTTCTTACCATTTTGACTGAGATTGGCCGGCTGTCGAACTGAGGGTAATGTCGCTGATGTCGCAGGTTGTCACAGTCTGCGGGCGTTGAGAGTTTGTGGGATTTCGTTCGCTTAGGGCCGTGCAGGCGGCGCTAGTCTGTTTTGGGACCGCGAAGTCTAAACCTCCGGCAGCAACATATCAAACTTGTGAATCCTTCGTCTCAGGGATGTGTCGCGTCGAACGAGATCGCGGATTATGAGGTGATATTGGCTATGTATATACTTGTGTCTTGACCGTTGGCACTTCTCAACCCCCTTAATCCATTTATTTCAGAGGTAGATTTCGAACGCAAGAGGCGTTCAAAACCATCATCTACTACTCAGTATGGTGCTAAGTGGGAACAGGACTATTACCTGGTTAGTTTTACCGCTGGCAAACGCTTCAATATTCACGGTTTGCATGGTCTGTATAGAAAGATACTATATTCTATTCCTAACTTCGGTCAGTAGGTTTAGCATAAATACTAGCACGTCAGGGTCACTTTTGTACCAGCACTGGTCCTAGCATCCATTAGAGACTTGATATGAAGAAGAATCACGACTTGCTTGTAGCAACGTCACGGAGTAGAAGTTTCTTTTCCCTCCAGCTGCCGAGGTATTTGTTCTTATATTTAGTGGGAGTAAAAGAAGAGCACCGCGATCATGGTGTTGTTCATGTCTAAGAACAGCATCGGCTTTTGGCGCAGTCAGAGAATGAACGTGCAGGTTTTCTTTTATTTCCCGTACTCAAAATGCGTAGACATGCTGGCTGAAGGGCATGTAGAGAAATACTAGCATACAGCAATGTATCCGTAGATCTGTTCATCTGTTCCTTGGTGCTGCGTTAAATATCCGGCCAAATCAGGCTCTCCGCGCCAAACCCCACCAGCCCGCGTTGAAAAGTGACCTCACTGCTGCCTCTTGGACAACCTCCGCTCCAGCGACATCAAACATCCTGCAACATCCCCAGCTCCCCTCCATATTGGAAACAGAAACCAACGACCCTGACAGGCTCAAATACTCTTTTTCCAGGCTCTACCATCTGTTTCGCTCACTTCATCACCCATTGCCAGCGCTTCTTCAAGTTGTCACTGATCATTCCATC
>NW_001813975.1:1484608-1485883 GCF_000149585.1 Histoplasma mississippiense | reverse complement strand
CATATAAATAATATGCTATAACAGTCGTCTCTTTTTAGGCTTGACAAGCACATATTCCGAAACCGTTCGTTTTTTCACAGTGGGGCGAGATAACCTGGACTCGGTGTTGGTCTGGGACGTCTTGGCCGTTGAGGTATGGCTATCATCGCCGGGTTCACTGCCATCTGCCATCCTAACGGCTATTGGCGATGTGGCAGAAACAGACGCCTCCTCACGTTTCCCATTTTTGGAAACTAGCGAACTCTGCCTGCGTACTCCTGAGGTGCGAGATGGGGTGGTAGGCGAGGATGGGGACGGACAGAGGATTTTTGACTGCTTTGATCCATGATCGAGGGAACCGGGCCTCAGGCTGAGGTTGTTAATTATTGGTGTTTTCGTTGGTGTTGGTGGTTGTGTTGCTGTTGTAATTGTAGAAGGAGAGCGTGGGTCTCTCGTCTTTGGTCGAGGGATATTTTGCTCAATAGGTCGCTTGTAATCCTCAATTAGCGACCGGGGAGCGTTCACAACCTGGGAAGCGCTGCTATTTAGACGATGTGTGGGGATGCATAGGCGCTGGTTCCTTTTTGCGAAGGGCAGTGCTGACTTCTTTGGAGCTGGCCGTGGCGCCTTGGGGCTCTCAAATTTCCACCGCGGGGATTGATCATAAGGGGTGATCCCACGACCTCCAGATGGCTTCACCGCTCCTTGGGCAAAGACAGGAGAAATACCACCCATTTTCCTGTCAAGAAAAGCGTGCCGTTGAATTGCGGTTGGTTTCTCCTTGGGAAGCCGCATTTTCCGCGTATCCACCACTTTAGAAGCATGTTTAGCCTTTTTGGAATCGAGGCCAAGTAGCGCAAGCTTCATGCGTTCTGCATCTTTATCTACTTCCCTGGCGGTTTTCTCTAGGAGCTCATGGTAAACGTCGTACCAGCTATCAGGGTTCTCGGGAAGGATGAGTTCATCGAATCCGGGAACATCGCGTTTGATAAACTCAATCCATAACTCTGCATCATGCTCGAGGAGATGCGGCGACTTGAGTTCAAGTTCATGCTATGATAAACGATTTAGAGTTAGTGAAAATTGCCTGAGGCAGTATATAGGTAGTTATGTAAAATGAACATAAATATTCGCTGACGGGGGCGGGGGAACATACCAGCTGCTCCGGGTTCTCCATTTTTTGGAGGATTGGTCTGATAAGATCATAACGGGCCAAACCGATATCGTCGATTCCTGTAAGCGACAGTCAGATACATCCATTATTCATTTTAATATGGATAAAAAAGGATGAGAGTA
>NW_001813975.1:1480035-1484508 GCF_000149585.1 Histoplasma mississippiense | reverse complement strand
GAAAAGCAGTTTGCTTCAAAGCAAAAGTTGGACTACATGGAGCTGGAAGAGGATTTTGATCCGACGAAGGCCCAGCGCCGCACAAAGTTATTTAATAGCGGGGAGCAATCGGAAATAGGCAGGGATATGACGCAGAGAGCTAATGCCTTGATTGAGAGACCCTCAGAAGTGCACAGTTTGTCGTCTGTGGAGAGTGCAGAGGTTGTTTGGGGGATAGGAGAGCTCCAGCGGCGAGAGTTGGTTATTTATTTAGCAAGCAGAGCCGTTAACTATTTAAATAACATCATCCCGCGCCGGAGCCGCCGAATTAACTCGGGGGCGAGCATTCACATCACAGCGACCTTCATTACAACTGCATACACACTTCTGCTGTGGAGACAAGAGGTTGTCTTTCTTTCGTTGTCTCCTTTTTCTTCTCGTCGCCCTAATTTACTTCTGGACACCACTGTGTTCGTGATATGTACGTGATCCCTGATGTGGGCGCATTTTAGATGCGGTAGTTAATATAAATGAAACATTCTCCGAGTCAACTATTTACTCGAACCACTGAGGATATTTATCTGGTGGCGTTGAACATGGCAGTCCTGTACGCAAAATTGAACACCAACATCCTGTGAGGATATCTATATTGTGGTCTGTCATCATCTTTGTCGGGATTGGCGGGTGTTCCTTTAACTGATACCCTATTGACCTCTCCCAAAACCGCTAAATATAGTGAAAAGAATGATTCTTACGGTATGGAACTCCACCAGACCAATGTTGAACGTCGTTGAACAGTCCTAATAGCTAATTGGTACGCAGTTTGCTCAATGCTACATTGAATATAAGTCAAACGTGTGGCAGCTTCTTCTTTTCCCTACCCGCCGCTGGCTATTTAATACCCAAGGCTTCTCATGTCCTACTCATTCCCTTAGATACATCTGGTCACACAGTTTCAGCATGCCAGGTTCAGATACCAGCTACTGTGAGTCTATAGAGAAAAGATATTATTGTTTATTTGGACCCGCGCTGCTGTCCCTGTTTCTCTGACTCCTTGAATTTCCGAAGCTATCAGATGCAGCAGTCAACTGCCACACACCTCTCCTTGCAGAACCTACTTTGGCTCCCCTCCGTAGTCTTTCTCTGCAATCAGACATCACAGGGGCTAGCAAGCCAAACAACATGACATTTATCAATAAGGATGACGCCGAGAATCCAGAGAATACTATCAATGCCGGCAACTCTGAGATTGAGATCGGTGCTGAAGCACAAGAGGCTACAACGCTAGAACGTGACTTAGATATTCGCATCGCACTTAAGCTTTATCCCAAAGCAGCTGCATGGTCCTTCTTCTTTTCTCTCGGCGTTATCATGACCGGCTATGGCCCTCAGATCATAGGGAATTTATACGGTGTTCCCAGGTTCCAGCAGGATTTTGGCTACCTTTTCAACGGGAAGTGGATCATCTCAGCTGCATGGCAGTCAGGCCTTAGGTAAAACATATATTCTGCTTCCATATCCATGCCTTTGTGTTTTTAGGATAACAACTTCTTATTAGATACTCTATTTTCCCAAAAAATGACAGCATGGGAAGTCCTATAGGCCAAGTTGTTGGCGCTCTAGCAGCTACATATCCGATGGAAATTTTTGGCAGGAAGAAAATCTTTTCGGTATGTTCTGCGTGGACCCAATCTAAGTTGTGTGTATGCGAGTGTATGCTGAATCGCTTCTGCTCTACTTTCAGATATGCGTCGTCCTAACTGCCGGTTGTGTCTTCATCCAATTCTTCGCACGATCGCTAAAGGTACTGGTCGTTGGTGAACTCCTTGGTGGCCTCATACTAGCACGTACGCAGTCATTGCTCCCGCCTACGCTTCGGAAGTGTGTCCCGTTGTTCTACGTGGTATTTTAACTGCTTATGTGAATCTCTGTTTTGTTATCGGTCAGTTCATCGCCAACGGAGTCTCCGCTGCAACTCACGGGCTAGATAGCCACTGGGCTTACAGTGCTCCCTTTGCGACCCAGTGGCTCTGGCCTGCCGTGATCCTTGCCGGGGTTTTCTTTGCCCCAGAGAGTCCATGGTGGCTTGTCAGGAGGGGAAGATTGCAAGATGCCGAAAATTCGCTTCGGAGGCTCGCAGCATCTAGCGTTGACGTCAAGCCAACACTGGTAAGCCAGAAATCACAAAGTTCATGGGTATGCCAGCATGCTGAATGGTGAGTTTGTTTAGTCAATGATAATTGAAACCGATCGTCTTGAACAGCAGATGGAGGCAGGGACTACCTTCCGTGATTGTTTCAAGAAATCCAACCTTCGTCGCACCCATATTGCTATCGGAGTGTATAGCATTCAGATTCTTAGCGGGGTTTATCTCATTGGGTTTTCCAACTACTTTTTCACTCGTTAGTGATGCCTGCTGCCACTGAAAACTGATTTCAACTAAATTTTGTTAATAGTGATTGGTCTTTCTACTGACGATGCATATAATATGGGTGTAAGTTATATCTATTTCACCAATGCACGGCAAATGAGCTTAAATGTCTTCCTAGATCAGCTTACTAGGGGTGGGATTTCTGGGATGCATTCTATCCTGGATTCTCCTTGCATACTTCGGCCGCCGAGTGATCTATAGTAGCGGGCTGCTTGGACTCGCCGCAATTCTCTTTATCATCGGCATTCTGGATTGCGTGCCCAACTATATGCAACGTCCTTCGATAGCCTGGGTTCAGACTTCCATGATGCTGGTGTGGAATTTGATTTACAACCTCTCCGTCGGACCAGTGTGTTTCGTTATTCTATGTGAATGTTCGGCGACCAAGCTTCGTGGCAAGACTATTGCTATTTCAACAGCTATACAAGCTATTCTGGGCATAGTCATCACTGTCATGATTCCTTACATGATTAATCCAGATGCCGGGAATATGAGAGGGAAAATAGGATTCATTTTTGGCGTAAGTACTTAGGCATCTCACAAACTCTTGCTTGAAAATTTTTCTGTTGACTCAGACCATAGGGTCTTGCTTCCATGAGTTTTGTATGGACTTATTTTTACGTTCCCGAAACTAAAGGTCGAACTTACGAGGAACTCGATATCATGTTTGAAAGAACAGTGCCTACTAGAGAGTTTACGAACTACAGTATTCTATAGAAACAAAGAGAAGATCTCAATAAAGGAAAGGTGGCATTTTTTCTTTAGATTGTTATTTCCGCCAGGATTCAGTCTTCCGCTCCCCTGCGCTCGACCCAGACGACTGAACTACGAATCCATCTATATTCCGCAGCAATGAAAATTCGCTATAGTTTCCTATGATCGACCTTACGTAGCGTTATGAGTGCTGAAGTTGGACTGACGCACGCGTACGACATATTCCGTGATATTTTATCCAATGGTGAGTCTCTGTATCACCATATGCGGGCAGGTTTGTGTGACATGGGAACGAATGTTTCGTTATTATTGGGATTTCTCCCCTTTGCCAACAATGAGAGTACTTAATTGCGCCTGCATTGAAGCATTTGATGGCACCGCGCAATTAACTGGGCTTATGCACGCGTATAACGAGGGATATGATGGCGCCCGTAGTGTGTCAAAAGGCCGATTCTATCCCTGAAGAGTTCATCACGGCAACTGTGCTCGTTCGCCAACTTTGGAGGATTGAGATGTTTGGGGAGGGCTTTCCCTTCAACCAGCTATCACCATCGCCTACGAAATGGCGTGTATACCCTTCGGTAAGAATATGTGAAAGCAATATCATGTCTATATATTTCGGGAGAGACTTTTTCTTTTAATGCATGGTTTATTTCGCAGGCTACGATCAAAGTGTTTTTAGCGGCGTTGTTGGCAACCAACACTTCCTGGATGCAACACACCATCCTAGCGATAGTCGAATGGAAGTTCTCGTCGGCGTATGCACCCTGGGCCGTTATGCCGGGTGTATCCTGAACGTCCTTGTTGAGGAATACTTTGAATGACAGTGGGCTATGTAGATGGCTATGGCGTGGGTATTGGTATGGTTCGCCTTTTTAAGAGGTAAGTGTGTTTACGCTAGGAATTAAGCGTTCGGCTGAGCATCAATCTTTGTTTTGCTCCTTTGCGGCGTCTATCTCGCTTCGTCCATGAATACCAGCTTCTTGTGAACATGTGAAGCTTACACTATAAAAGGATCTAAATGGTGGCCCTCATTGGATCATTTGCCATCTGTTTTCTTGTCAATAATTCGCCCAAAGATGGGGGGGGTCTCAAGGTCATTCGGCACTTCAGCTGTCCATGCTGACGTTGATATCGCTGATTTCCAAAGAGACAGCTGCAGAGCCAAGTGTTGTGAATCCTCTACCTACAGTTCTTGCTCTTCGCGACATCTTTGACTCAGATAATATACTTATATTCGAAGCCCCACTAAATTGCAGCTTATGTGTCCATGTTCCTGCGATCTTACCCCCTCCACGCCAGAGGGAATTGCATCTCATTTAACTGGCTTTGGTTTGTGCTTTCACGAA
>NW_001813975.1:1474164-1479716 GCF_000149585.1 Histoplasma mississippiense | reverse complement strand
GTCGATTCAGGCTCCCAGCATGATATAGAGATTAGCTATGTAGAGTCGAAATCTCCTTGCCTTTATGTGCAATCCGCCATTTGTGGTCCAATCCTACCTCGGGAACAATAAAGACGTGGTGTATGGATGCTTTTATTGAATCGCAAAAAATAAGGAAAGAAGGGGGGAAAAGTGAGTTCCATGGAATACCTAGGAGTCGAGCAAGACGTATTTCACATATGGGCATGTACCGTACACGTACTATACATGGGCATAGCTAACTCACTTTGCAGAGCTGCACAATCTCCTTAAAACATATTGTCTATTTGATGGGATCGTAGAAAGGCATGGCCATTACTTCCTCGAGCGACCAGTACTTCCGCAATTTGTCAGGCCGAAGTTCATCTACCTCGTTATCCATGTGCACCCACAATATCTCCCTAAACCCATCCATAAGCGTCTTCAGGTCTTCCAAGGCGAACTCCTTCTTGCCTTCCTTGCACGCGGAAAGATACTCGAGTAGATTCGTCAGGCCAGTGTGGATATGTGTGTGCTGAACGAGCAGTTCGACTTTCTTATGTTCATCTTTGAATGCTGGCATGCGCTGGCCCAAAATTGGGAAAACCCATGCCTCTTCCAAGGAGTGGTGGATCTCCAGGTTATTGCAGAATTCCGTTCCAAGTTCGATGAACTGCTCCAAAGACATGTCCTTGGGCAGCTCGTTGGCAACGCAGGCATCGTATAATTTCGTCCATGAAACTCGAAACTGGTTATGCTGCATAAGATGTCAGCATCGTTGTATAGTGAAAGGATACGTGGAATTTGGAATATCTTCCTCTTTGATCTACTGACATGGAAGTCCATTTTCTCTGCAAAGAAGTTGAAAACTTCGAAGTCTTCGGCGGATAATTCGGGCAGGGGGTCAGCAGAAGCTGCCGGTTGAGCAACGGGAGTATTTTGAACTTCGCTCATTATTACGACGTTGTTTCGTCCGCGATATTCAATTTGGCACTCGCTTGTTGGAATCTCTCGAAGCAATCCTCTCTATGCATAAAAGGAATATTTGGATATCTGACTGAACTATTCACGCTTTATGGCTCGCTCAGAAATTGGGCCGTGCCTGCCTTATATGCTCCGGTATTGGCGTAGCCCATCAGCCACAGCAATCGATATGTTTGATTAAATAATAATGGCAACCCTTTGTCCAACCCGAGGTCTTCGTGATGGCTCTTTGGCCCAATCTGTCGTCTTTGCTTTCTTCTCAGGGAGGTTGCGGGCCACCCTGCCTGAAGATCATAATCCCGGCATGACCAAAGCCATAGCCTGCCGATGTTGTATCATCGGTATCGCATTGCAACCTGAACTAACGCCAGTGCTGCTTCACTAGTGGGCCAACCAGAGACAGAGTATTATCATTAGCAGAAGAAACGCTGGATGGTCAGATCCAACGTCGAACAAACTTGGACGAGATTCTTAGCTCAATGTTCGCTGAACGGAGCAGTGTGTACCATCTCTATCACCCCCACCACAGGACTGCCAAAAGCTATAAGAGTTTTGTCTCTCCTGTTTTTCGTGATTGCACATGTAAAGTTCTTCGACTCCCTCCACTTTCTTGCTATAGAGATAGAGGTAGCACGTTACCCCTGGAATCCTTCTGTGTTGGTCAGAGGTAGAGATCCAACGATATACGTGAAAGTAGTAAATCCGAAAAACTATCTCCGAGCTGAGAAAACGGTCCTTGGCAGACTGAGACTGAAAGTCTCCGGTTCAAGTCTCTGAGCCATCTGCATACAATGAGAAAACGTTGTATCAGCCTATTGATATTGATATACATATAATCTCGGCGAACTATGTATATAACGATATGAGACGTACGCTACAAAAAGGACACCGAGTAAAGCATTTGCCGTTGGAAACATTGCCTTGGTGAGGCCGTGATGTCTCCGGTTCCAAACTCCCATCCTCCCATCCTCGCTACTTGAAACGATGATGTATATATCTAGATCCTGGTGTCGGCTCGCGGCATCCCGGGATCGGTAAATCTCGACAGTTTTGTTATTTCAAGATTTAGTCGCATTACATTTTGTATGTACTCCGTAATTGATAAATAACCTCCCTTTAGTTGATAATAATAGCCCACGACTCACCTCTCATCTTCATAACATCGTCCACCTCGACTGCTGATTACTTAAAAAAAAAAAAAAAAAAAAAAAAAAAAGAACAAGAAAGAAAGAAAAAAGAAAAGAGTATCCCTCTTCAGTGTTACCAGATTACCCTGTCTTCTTTATTGCTTTGAGTACAAGTATGTAGGACAAAGAAGTATGTAGAGCACACAGAGGTAATTGCTTTGTTCATAAATATATCCATGTGATGATGGAGCTTGTCCTGGCTGAAAGCAAGAGATCAAATCAAGTAGAGATACGCTACGCTAATTTATCCAAACCACTTCCTGATGTTTCCTCCTGGTGCTGATTATGAGCTTGTGGAATTCCGAGACGCCGCATGTTGGAGGCTGCCTCGGCACAGGATTTACTCCTCTATTAAACTATGCCACGACCCCTTCCAAGGCTTGGGGTTGCTTGCGAGGGAGGAATGGCGATTGCTACTCGTGGATTAATATAATAGTTGCTGTTGTAAGCCCCAGCATGGTTTACACCCCACTTCATTTTCACTTTTGAATTCGAGAGGGCGAAAGTACATGCACATATAGTTATGAAAAATGTAATTTCTATTCCATGCCACAGGGGTATTGTAAGCAGTATATACAAAAGAGAAAAAAAGGAAAAGAGCGTAACAAACTAAAAGAAAGAGAGGAAAGATAGGAAAAGAAAAGAAACTTTGGAAAATGAGAAGATCTGTCCTGCTCTTGTTGAGCGGTAGTTTGTGGGTATCAGATTCCGGGTTGAAATCCGGGAGTGGTAAAAGGAGAGAAAGAACGAATTGAAGATAAAAGGAAAGTATTGTACTGTACAATGCAACGAAATAACCAAAAAGACCGACAAGCAAGCGGAAGTAGGAGTCCCATAAAACCAACCAGATAGATGCTTCCTCCCACATGATATTTCATAAGGATAGATCAAACCACAAAATTTATGGTTCTTCATTTATAGAAGGGCTACTTGAGCTTCGCCTGAATGTCATTAGCTTGTCTAGTAGAGTTTAGCTGATTTTGGGTGTGCGGAAGCTGAGCCATCCACGTCGGGGGAGAGATCCCAGTTTGCTCATGGATAGTGGAGAAAAGCGGTGGAAGGCTTTGCATGAGGTTCCGGATTGGGGCAGTGGTATCCTGTGACGCATCGCCAGATGAACCTGGATTTGCGCTATCTTTAGTTGCCGAACTAACAGGAAAATTCATTTTGCGTGAGGGAGCGGATAAACTAACCGGTGTTCCAGACCGTAATCTTGGGTTCAAGGCCTTTGATAGCTTCACCATTTGCTCTGGCGAGTGCCTCGTACGTTTTATTCTGAATCATAAGGTATTGTAGGAAGCCCTGCGGTCCGCCAAATACATCTGCCATCGCAGCGTAAGCCTTGGCCGTCTCGGCGATACCTTGAGCTTCCTTTTTCTTCGCGATGTAGGCAGCTTCCGCCTCTTTCGTTTTTGCCAAAAATGCCGCCTCTGCATCCTTGGAGACGCGATAGTCTAGAGGCAGTCCACGGGTTAGTGAGGGGTTTCAGATGATTCCAAAGTCAGATGAAGTGGGCGGGGAGTGGCCAAATACTCACAGTGTGCATCAGCGTCCATCTTTTGTTTATACATCACAGCGTCAGCGGTTTTCATTTTGGTGTAGAGGTCTGCATCAGCGTTCTGTTCAGCAGCCTCCCTTGAGATCTTGCTCTTGGTCACATCGATTGCCCGCAGGCGTTCCAATTCCGTTTCTGCTCGTTTGGTCTCGACCTGTTTCTGCAACTCGGCATCTTTCATCTCTGCTTGGCGCTGAGCGGATATCTTCCCAAGTCGAATGCCCATATCGAGCTCTGTTTGGCGATTTGTAAGCTGAGCATCTGCCTGCGCCTTCTCGCTTCGGCGCTTGGTTTCTAGAACGGCAGTTTCTGCATCAATTTTGGATATCTCTTGCTTTGTTTTGCCTCGCTTTTCGGCCTCTCCAATTTCACCTCTCATTCGAGCCTCTGCGACGTCAATTTTGGCTTGATTCAGCGCACCTTCATGCGCTTTTCGACTAAGCTAAATTGCCGAATGGTCAGCACATATCTCCGCGCATCCTAAGCAGAATAAGGAACTTACCAACGTGAAATATTCGCTTCCTGGAGTATCTTGAAGCTCTTTAACGTTGGCGTTGTAGCTATGATTTCGGGAATAAGCACCACAGACAATGTTGTATTGAAGCACACCAGTACTTACATCCTCAGACCAAATTGATCCAGCTCATTTTGGACATTCTCGATGACATGCTGCTTGAAGACGTGTCGTTCTTTGAAGATTTCTTCCATTGTCATGCCAGACACAATCACGCGAGTCTCGCCCTCGATGATGCCCTTCACGATATCTTGAACATGATTCCCTGTGGTTGCCGATTTGGCAGCCTTTACCCCATCAGCTTCTCCGGAAAGGAGGAGAGCATACTTCTTGAGGGAATCGATATTGTTATCAGGACCGATTGTGAAGACGGCTGGGAGAGAGAACTGAAGCTTTTCGATGGTCATGGCCTGGAGATTCATGGAGAAATCGAACGGCGAAATTGAAATTCGGGTGCACTGTGGTTGATCTCTGTTAGACTCTCAACTTTCATTTGGAAAGCACCCTGCCCTGAAGACTTTTCTATGAAGGCAGAGTGATCGATGCGCTCTAGCAACCTACTTTTTGCCATGGCATCACAAACGCCGTTTTCTTTATAAGCACGTCATTGATGCCACCTCCCGTGAGAACGAGGTACTCGTTCGGCTCTGAAACCTTGTACCTGAGGAAAAAGTTGGAGTTAATAACCATGAATGATGAATAGAAATAGCAATGAAAACAAGAACGAGAATACAAGCATACCACATCGTCAATCTTGAGCTATGTGTTTTTCCCCTTGATGGGTATTGCAGTATTAAATAGCCAGTATGTGGTTCGCAATGAGAGAAGAGAGTGAGTGAAAGCGGTTTGAAGCGAATTGCAGTTTTGAAAACGGGAACGAGGCCGACATATATATATATATATATATAACACAAATACGAGATGGAATTCACCGCGCAAGGCCACCACTCACCATGACGAAATGGCAGGAACAGCCAGCCGAGAAGCATTCGGATTGGGAGCAACCAGAAGGAGCTCCGCGGCAGCCTTGTCGCCAGGCTTTGGCCAATCAGGTAAGTCCCGCAGTCGCATGCACGGCATTGCTAGCACCGTGTTAGCGATCTCTGGTTGGCGTCATTGACACCAAGGGCCAAGCAAGGTTCTACCCTGACAAACATCGAAAATGGGCCGAGTGCGGTCTCTCGGAGAAAGGCTTTCAAGCCGCATGATCCCAGCCCCAAGAAGCGACTTCGTGTGTGTCTCTTTCACCCCCATCGAGGCTCTATGTGCTGTACCTATGATATCAACATTATCCCGCTGGTTGATCCAAGGAGGC
>NW_001813975.1:1469371-1471801 GCF_000149585.1 Histoplasma mississippiense | reverse complement strand
TAGACACTCAACTCGCCATACTCCGTAGATCTAGATCAATTAGGAAGTTAATTTCGGAGGAAACTTCCTACTCTCATTTATCCGCCTGAAAGGGGTATGAGACCCGAAAGATATATTTCCACTATTCGCAGCCAATTTTGCGTATCGTGGATATATACGTATTTACCTCAAAGTTTGTTAAGAGTGGAACTCCGCGCAATCTGGGTGTGGCATGGGACGAATCAAAGTCAGCAAAAAAAAAATAAAATAAAATAAAATAACCCCAAATTTTCGAAGGAAGAATTTTGGCAAAGAACAGTGGAAAGCAATTGGGTAGGCTACAGGGGGGATAGAAAATACATACAATACTCCTAAACCTCTTCCCATAAACATACATCGGAATCGTCATCATGCTAAACGCTAAATTAAGCCCGGTAATCCAGGTGAAAACCACCCTTGGCCCCCGTGCCGAGTACCACCCATTGACAAACATACTGGCAATAAATATAAACACAGCCTTGGCAAAATTGATCGTTACAAAGGCCTGGTTGGCGTCTTTCGGGTGGCAGTCAATCACGTATGTGAAGCTGGCCGAGGTGGCAAAAGGGATGGATAGCGAGTGTAGTGCCATAAAGGTGACTGGGACTGCGACAGCGGCGCCGCGGTCGATGCTAAGCCCATATCCTATAAATCCGGCGGTCGAGAATATCGTTGCGGGAATCATTAGGAGCAAGCGGAACTCGGGTTCATAGATACCGTTATTTCGCCGTGCCATGAGGCACACGAGCCAGTCAGCAATGGCCCCGGAAAGTGGAGTCCCAAGAAGACAGACACCAAGCAAGGGAAGGTTTATCAGGCCGATTTGAGAGGGTGTGAGTCCATATTGAGGGCCTGTGAACACATTTGTGGACAGAATGGCGAATACCACGAGCCATGTCAGAAAGCTACCATGGATAAACGTGCTAAAGATGACAGCTGGGAATGTAATCAGGGGTAAAGGTTTCGCTGCTAGCGCCCAGAAACTTTTATCCGATATCCGACCATTGAATACCCTCAATTCCTCGCTATATGTCCTCTTGGGTGCATTTTTACCACCGTGTGCAGTGGTTAGTTTCTCATTGGTTTGTCCAGATTTATGTAGCACATCCGCAGTTTCGGGAACAAGGAAAAAGATTGCGGGAAGCAGTAAGCATAGTACTAATGCTGTGATGCCAAAGGGGGTCAATAGGCCGAGATTCTGAATGATATAACCAGACACAACTTGACTGAACTTGTTGCTTAGTATTGTCCTAGGTTGTATGAAAATGTGAACAACTAACTACTTGGCTGGGACTTTACCTAAGTATGACACCAGACGTAATTGCTATACCCCATATGGCGAGCTTCTGCCCTCGCTCGTGAACAAAGAATATATCGGATACAGTGGATGTCACAAGGGTTTCCAAAGGGGCAGCTGATATCCCTTGCACAATTCGCATGATCCACAGCGATTCGAAGGACTTGAAATATGATATTAGCTCCACGAAATTGGCGACATCGTCCTAAAACTCACCGTCGCAAAGTAACCCCATACACATGTTATTAACAAAATCGCTGTTGATATAATGAATACCGGGCGTTTGCCCCAGATAGTTGCTGCTGCCGCGGTGAAGAAAGTACCTGATCCGATGGACAGGATCAGGACGCCAATTAGAAATGTTGAAACTTGATCCAGTGATACATGATATCTCTTAGAAGCAACCAGCAAACCGGGGCTGATTATCGGCCCAAGCCTAAAATATCATTGCCAACAAATCAGTAGATTCAAGACAACAACGTCATGTTGAGAGTGACAAAAAGGGTTCTCACGAGACCGCAACTCCAGAAGTCAGGGCCAACGCCCAGATAGCAATGTTCTTCTTAATATCCGGCCTAACAGACAATTAAGCCTACGGCACCGGCTGCAAGATAGAAGCGTCGATGTTACCAGTTGTATGGATCATTCACATTGTCACTCGGCTGAGGCACAAGAACCACCCCATGCTTCGTCTTCAAATTCAAGATTCGTGTATCAAGTTCTAATCACAGTTTCAGTATTCTCTCATTGTTTTGGGAGCCGTACTAACCATCAATTCTCCCTTTATCCAAGAGAGATGTTCCTGGAACTTCTGCAAGCTTATTGTCGTCTAATACCCCCAATGCCATCTTAACTTCTTTCAAATTCCTGTTCTTCTCCCTTTCCGTAACACGTTCGAATGGTAAAGCAATGTAGACTCAACCAAGAAAATATTTAAATAAATGAAATGAATGGATGATGGCACGAAGAAAGGCATAGAACAAAATATATAAAGAGTAAATAGATTCTGCACCCGCCAGTGATGAGATATCAAGTAAACGTAAAGACGATATTATCAAAGAACTAGAGCCGAAAATACGGAACTATATTTTGATATTTCCAATTCTAGTATATGA
>NW_001813975.1:1467246-1468995 GCF_000149585.1 Histoplasma mississippiense | reverse complement strand
ATGCCAATCAGTACGGCACAAGATCATCGACATGACATTTGCGCTAGATCGACTTTCCCATGTCCAACAAGTTGATTTTAGGATTTGAATGATCTATCCAGGGTTGTGTGCTTTTGTCACACCAATTGGGATTTGTAGAGACGACATAGTTGATGCGGTCCCCACAAACACGTAACTGGCCAAGGGAAAACTATGAAAAATGGCTAAAGAACAGCACGCTCTCGCCGCGAGATTTCAATGGAGATGTGGCCCATTTGTTCTCTCAGTTGCTCCTTTCCCTCTCTTGGTTTTCCCTTCCGCTGAGCCAGTTACGACGGCTGCTATGTAAGGTGTTCCAACCCTTTACCCAGAGACATCAGGCCTTGAGACATGTCGCATCTCGACGCTCAAACACGCAAGACATGCATTTGACGCGCGTTGTTCCTTCTATAAAGGGTCAATGATATCTTCTGTACTATGCTAGAGACATTAGATGTGTCTCCATTGGTTGAATATCCTGCTTGAGCAGGTAGAACGAGTGGAGGAAGGGGGACGGGTCAAGTGTGTGATCTTTAGAAGCATCTCGAGAATCATACATTGACGGCTTGTTCATGGCTCGATGGGTATATTTTCTGATATGCATTCATTAATATGACATATTCTGCAGGCTGCGTGTAGACGATCATGACCTGGAATCGTGAACAATGTATGTATGCTCGTGGTGTCGATGTTTGGTCTGCCTACAATGGCCGATTTATGGCCAAGATTACGTGATTATCCAACCCCGCCAAAACCAACTGGTGCCTGGATGACCTCATCAGCAAAACACCAAACCATGACAGAAGCATCTGTACAACTCCGTTGATTCTCACGGGCTCATTATACCGTCGACCACGAATCTAGAAGAAGACATTTTAAGTAAGTATATTTTCATTAACCTATATATACCCTTAACCATTAGAACTGCCGCAATCCAATACCCCGTGTGAAAATGCACTATGCGCTTTCTGTTACTCCAAACTTTACACAAATACTATTCAGGATATTTTCATTCTGTAACCATGATTATCCTTGCTCCAATATCATAAACGAATTATTGCAATTTTGCGTGCTTCAATGTTTGTGGAATTTTTTTCGTCGTTCTTCTCCTTTTTGAGCCATTTCATTTGTTGCTGTGTTTGAGCCTGAAGGCCGTAGCACGAAACGATTGAGTTTTTCTCGTTTTTCTCAAGTGTTCGACCTACCTTTTTGCATCTCATTCATTTCACTGTTGTTTCTCAGGTCATACATTCACAGTTTACCAAGGCTTTTTCAATCACACACATAGGGTGACTAGCCAATGTCTGCATACTCTAACTCCCTGACTCTGTACAGATATTGACAGTCAAGAAAGTGTGATTACGCAAGTGCGACGAGAGGAAACAACGTACGATCAGAAAAATGCCTCCTCTGTCCCCCCTCTCAATTGCAACCGCAGCGGTCCAGCGGCTAGTAAAGGAGGAAGCCTCATATCACCGCGAATTAAAGCAGCAGGAGGATCGCATCAAACGTCTTGAGGCCGAGCAACCTGGTGAAGATGTGGATGGCAACCGGGAATATATGCTTAAACAAGAGGTGTTGCCTACTACAGCGCTGATTCCTCTACTTTGTTAGGTTGACATTCTAACTTGGATAAACAGCGCCAGCACTGGAAGAGACGAGAAAAGTTCTTCCAAGTATGAAACAGAAAATATTAGAAAGTATCGCTAAAGTTGACCATTTGCTCGTAAG
>NW_001813975.1:1463166-1465735 GCF_000149585.1 Histoplasma mississippiense | reverse complement strand
GAGATCAATTAGAAAAGATTTCCATGACGAATTATCTGCCTCCTCATTGATCATGAGATTATTGGAGAGATATCTCCTTGAAGCAAGCCGGTCGTTTATATAGTTCCTCGTACCCCTCGATGCATCCCTCCAGGGCGGCAAGCAGAGAGACTCTCGAACTTGCCTTATATATTGGCTTTCCATAGTCCCGAACGACGACACGGCGATGAATCCGGTTAGGCATCGGTTCGTGGGTACCAGCTTTCGTTGGAGAAATCGACTGCCGTTTGCTCGGCGGCAGCGGCGAATCGATCGAAGCGGAGGAACGTTTCCGACAGGTGACGCTGCTCCCTCCGTCCTTCCTCCCTGCGCGAGAGCCCTTTCTGCTCAACGCTGGCCTGGAGCCACTGGCTCTGTAGTTCCCTGCCTTCGTGACATCTAGGCCTTTCCGAACGGCGTTGCAGATATCGTCGTCATTTTCCCTCACGCAAACCGTCTCGTGGTGGTAGTACCTCGCCACATTGTTCACTCCCTTCTCCGTTACCTCCCGCAGCAACGCTCCCTCCTCCTCACGCTCAGGGTACTGCCACGAATCTTTGATGACGAGAGGCATCCTGGACTCATCTCCATCTAGATGTGCCTTCCAGCAGGTCGTCGCCCGCCCGGCGACACAAGGAGCCCGCTTCACCACCTCGTCAAAGATAAGTCTTTCTATCTGGCCGTCTCTCTCTATCTCGATGTAACGCGAACCGTCGGCGGAGTCGATGATCGTCGGGTCGAATCCAAGCTGCTCTCTGCTCATGCTGAGGTACCCAAGTATCACCGATACAAACTGAAAGCCCTCCTTATTGATATCAAACGACTTGGACGCTATCCCGCCCAGACGGTCAAAATTCCAGAGCCTCATCTTTGATCTGCAGAGGGTGAAACCCAACACGGAACTGCGGGAGTCCTGGGCCGTCATTACCTCCCTGACGTACCTCCCCAGGTCAAGCCATGCCTTTGACGGGACATCGTACGAGGTGTCGTTCTTCAGCTCTCCCGGCACCAGGATCTGTGACCAGTGGCAACTGGCATCCTCGCTGGCGTTGGAGTCGTTCACAAAACCTATGTCCAGCTTGCGGTCTGCGGTGGAACCTTCGAGGGGTTGGTACGGCTGCGCGAGTAGCTTTCTTTGAATCTTTTGGTCGCGTGCATATTCCTCGAAGAAGCGTATGAAGTTGTCGATAAGGGCTGACAGCCATTGCAACACATCTAGTTCCTTGGCGCCTTCGGGCCACCCTCTCCAGCCAGTCTCCTCGCTGTAAAAAGGATCTTCACCTTCCTTGCATTTTGCGAAAACCGCCTGGGCTGCAGGCTCTAGCCACTCGATGGTTCCAAAATATTTCTCGTAGAAACCCGGTATATCCGCATACATCATAGCACCGAGCTCCTCCTTCAACACCGCGTCGACGTGTTTCCTGTACTCGGTCGAGTTGACAAAGCTACTCGTATTCCGTAGCAAGGGAGTTTGGAGGAGAGGTAAGGGCAAGCGAGGAGGGGGAGTAGTCTCCGTAACAGCATCGTAGACTTTGTTCCAGATTGTTTCATCGGGTTGTTCGTCGTGGATCGCTTTCAGAAGTGGACGTAGACGATTAATTTCAAATAGGCTCGAGCGAACTTCTGAAAGAAGCGCCAATAGATCGTCAAAAAGAGTTCCATGTCCTCTGCCAGAAGGAAGCTCAAAACAAACAGGATGGGTTTGTAGAACCGCCAATAATTGAAGCAGTCGCTTCTCTATTTTGTCAGCACCGTCATCTGAATGCTCAGCGCTAAAACAATTGTACAAATCGCGATATTCTTCTAGTCGGCTGCCGATAGGATGAAAGCTAATTATCTCCGATTTGGAGGACGCCATAACATAATAGAGATGAATGGCGGTCAGATAATTTTCTAAATGTTGTGAAGTTGTAGCCACGCCAGGACCATAACAAGGGCAACCTGGAATGTGCCTTTGCCTCTCCCTCTTGGGGCGCTCCTAGTCATGTGATTGAAAAATGTGGGATGGTTAATCTGTTGGGCACTAGTTGCCCAGGCGGCCCTCCACCGCACGTGATTACCCCTATATAGTTAGCTAGCGATCGCACACTGAGAAGATCAACCATCCCACAGAAACCGCCAAATAATTAATTTTTTGTTATATAAGGGTCTTATCTCCAGGCTAATCTTTTCTCTCTTTCTTTCCTTCTTTCTTATTTTTGTTCCTCCTTGTTAAAACCTGGAAGGGTGCGAAGGGTCTGTAACGTACGCGTAAAAGTCGAGGGCCTTGGATACCAGTTAGCATCGATAGGTTTCCCCCAAGCAAAACGAATGGGAGGACGTTGGCAGCCACACCAGCCCCTGTCTTGGTGCGGCTTGGCGCCGCTACCAAGTCACGTGGATTGCCTAACCCCAGCCTGTCGCCTTCTGGCGACCCCCCAATTCCCTTCCACTTTGCGGAGGAACATCGTGCTGGCACAACTATGCGATGTTACAACCGTGAACAGATACCCTCCTCAGCACCTTCGGCTCATCGTGATCCAATTATGGACAGAAACCAAGCACTCCAGCC
>NW_001813975.1:1455759-1462058 GCF_000149585.1 Histoplasma mississippiense | reverse complement strand
AGCACAAGCTAGTCTGTCACTTAGCACAGATCTTGCTATCGGACTCGTCGTTGACCATCCGCTACAATGCATATGTGCCGTCAGTGAATATGCGACACACACCTCTGTCGCCCAGATCCGCTCATACGTTCAAGGAGCGACGACTCAACGCTCCCTCCCAGGCCTCCATCGGCTGCCCAACGAGTCATGTTTTCATATGCCCTCCCAAAATTCCACTGCTTACGATTCATTACTTTGCCTGTTGACGATCCTTCAGTTCTTCCCTTCAACATGCCCTACCAGGCGCCTGCTCTTTCTGGTCCGCCAATTGATGATCCTTCACTTGCGCTATTCAACGGCCAGCCATTAAATGGTCCGCCCATTGATGATCCTTCACTTGCGCTATTCAACGGCCAGCCATTAAATGGTCCGCCCATTGATGATCATTCGCTTGTGCTCTTCGACATGCTCTACCAGGCTTCTGCTCTTTCTGGTCCGCCAATTGATGATCCCTCACTTGCGCTCTTCAACGGCCAGCCTTTAAATGGTCCACCCATTGATGATCCTTCACTTGCGCTATTCAACGGCCAGCCATTAAATGGTCCGCCCATTGATGATCCTTCACTTGTGCTCTTCGACATGCCCTACCATGCTTCCGCTCTTTCTGGTCTGCCATTTGACGATCCTTCGCAACAATCAAATATTCCCTAGGCGTCAAGAGTTGGGTTCCAGAATGGACCAGAAATGCGGTCCAGGCCCGGCTCCGATGCCTACTTCTAATCTCCTGGTGGAACTACTACGCTTGTGATTTTTAACTATTGCGATGTTTCATATATCTTAAATGTAATATTCTGCAATGCTAGCCGTGACTAAGCCTTCTTCTTCTTAATTCCAAGTAACATGCAAAGACCTCCTCCAGACAAAGGGTATTTTATTGCAATATTTCCATCGAGAATCAGAGCCTGATCTGGCCGCAGGCGATCAACGGCCTGAGGTGAAGAGATGCATCGCCCATTGAGCAGCCCAAAAAGCCCATTTTTCGAGTCAAGTGTATCCTTAAACGGCCTATAGACCAGGATGAGGTCACGGCCTGGAATAACGTTGGCTATCGGGTAGTAATTTGCTGTCATCAAGATAACTTGTGCGTCCTTCTCGGCGTCTTTATAGGGCCCGCATTCGCGCTCGATGAAGTCGTTCCTCGCTAACTGCACGCGACATTAATGGGTGATCCAGCAGATGGTGAGGCAGACTCACATCCAGTCCATAATGGAACAGTTGCTCGCATTTGCTGCCCCAGCCTAGATTGACATATCCGCGGTAGTGCGAGGCTTTCGCGGCCCTATCCAACTGGTCTTGAATCTCCTTCTGTGCGTCGGAAATCAGGCCGTCGTCTGGCTGTTGACACGGTATGATGTCGAAGGGAAGCTCCTGGCTCATTTGGTCTCTTGGTATCTCAGGAAGGGTCTTGGTGAGAAGGAAAATTGTAGATGATTTCAGGGCTGCCGAAATGTTCATCCGCGTGTGATGTAAATCTGTCAGCTGGCGTACATTGCCCCGCCCCCACCCACTCTGGTGTTCGCTACGATAGCTGTGCATCACGTGCTTGGGCAACGTCATTACCGCGCTCCTTTTCCCAACGAAAAAGAGAAGGGGTAAATATCGTGTCCCTTTCCTCCTATTGCACTTGGACGGATGTCAGCCGTCTTATATGTTTAGGCTGTCCGCCAAAGCGAAAGGCAACAAGGCTATACGCCAGAGCTGGGTTGAGAAAACCGCCAGATTCGTTTCACCGACATTGTGGCTCGGCGGATAAGGCTACCAATCCCGCTTTCCAGAGCAGAGAACTTGGCCCTACGTTTCTTCCCTTTTGTCTGCATGGCTGAGGTGGACAAGCCAATAATTCTGTGTCTGGAGACGGTGAGCAACAAGACATTGACCAAATTAGGAAATTTTTTTTGTGATGTACATTGTCAGACGGTTTCGATCTCGACCGCGATGGTTCCGCCTCCCAGGGTACACATGTATGTTATATCACAAAAAAAGTTCCCTCATTTGGCTAGTATCTTTTTGGCTGGTGTTAGAGCTCGCCGTCTTCCAGAAACGACAGTAGTCCTGATATGGCCAGCAGAACTGTTGGAGAAAAGGTAGCTTGTCTGCGGGTATAAAGGAGGTAGGAGGAACCCATAATGCTAACACTCAGTCTGTATTTTGATAATCACCCCCATTACCATGTACCGACAAATAGGGGAAGAGTCCTCTTACGAGGAGGTTTCACTTGGAGGCTACCGCGGCTCTTTACAATCCACATCATTTCCCTCCCATGATGACCGAAGCTCTGAGATATTCGCTCAGGGCTTGCTTTTGCCGGAATACGCTCCTAGGATACGGGACCAATATGCCAACTATTTGGTCCCACTCGATAGCACGCTATCATCGGGCATCAGCGAGGATGTAATTCAGCCAATCAAGGCTGAATGGCAGAGTATTCAAGCAGACGGAACTTCCTGCCCTGACGGAGAGCACCAGATATCCCAGCATATGGGAAGGGAAGCGCCGATCGCCCGATTACCAGAAAAAGCTGAAATCTCCCCCCCCGGGTTAAGTTTCGCGCACACCGGGAAGGCGAAGCCTAGAGAGAAGGACAGTGCCATTGCCACTGCGACTGCGGTGAATAGACGGCACGTCGCAATGGCATGTACTGCTTGCCGGGCAAGAAAATCCAAGGCAAGTTTCACCCTGGTTTTCACCCTGGTTTTGCTGACAATGGGTTCCCCCAGTGTGACGGAAAGACACCCAGCTGTGCAGCCTGTTCTACCTATCATACAGAATGTATATCGCCGTCCTCATCTTCCTTTGCCGATTGGATTAGTGAAGTATCTCTAACCAGCCGAGGTTAGGTGTATACGATCCCAACTATCGCCGTAAGCCCGTCTACCAGGAGATCGACGACCTCAAAAGGAGAATTACTTACCTGGAGAATATTCTTTTGAAGCAAGGCATGTTTTATATCTCGATCTTTGTCATAGTGCTCTTGTACCCTGATCAATGGAAGCTGATTGTTCGTTGTTCGAAGGCATCGATGCTCAGGGTTACGATTCTCTACCGTCCGGCTCTCGAAGGGCGTCTCAGGCGAGAAAGCGAGCATGGTCCCCGTTTCCAGATCCTAGGAGATCATCACGTCAGAAAATGCCGCGGCAGTGCTAGATATAGGTTCGGTAGATGGAAGTTAGCGAATAAGACAGGATGGCAGCGAAAACAGCCAGCAATTTTGAGCGCTCTTTGCCTGTTTTTGAAAAGGCAGCCATTGCCACATTGAAGGATATTATTACATGCTGCTGGGCTCTAAACGGCGATTTGATACCGAGAGAGGATCTAATGCCGTTCTACGAGAGGCTCTCAGGCGACGAAGTAAAAGCACTTTCTATTGCTGAGTGGTATTTTGCCACTGATGATGAAGATGGACGCTGCGACCTCCACTCCTCAATGTCTTCCTTTCCAGATGATGTTGATTGGCTACGCACCCTGGAAGCGCACTTGGAATTTCAACGTATTTCCTGCGGGCTGGGATTTCGAGACCTCAGGGGATTTTAGGTTTACGCTTCAGGCCGTGAAGGTATGTGCACGCAAAGTACGAGATGAATAGTCGCTAGCTAATCATAGACAAGGCGAAAATCGAACAACAGGCTTTTCAGCATCCTGCTCTTGCTGAGATAGCTTTACAAGAATATGCTGCGTGGATAGCTGCTCAAAATGAAAAGATGGAGCCCGATTCGCAAAAACGGTTGGATGAATTTCATATGTTGACTGGGGAGGCCGGTCAGGGTAAAGCGGAGAATTGCGGACTGCGCCGTATCAGTTTCTTTGCTATTTCTTTGCTTGGCTTTTCTTTGTCTCTCTGTAAGGGAGGAGCAGGATTTTTTTTTTCCCCCTTTGAGGGCAACCAAAAGAATATCATCAGATCCTCCCATCAATTGTGGAGCTTTTAATCCCAAGGACAAGGTCTGTTTGAGAAAATGCAAAGAAATGTGATATCAACTGTATTCGAAAGTATGTCTCAATCTTAACTTCCCTTTCTGTAGTATGTCGCCTTGTCTCCTAGGTTTGCTGTTCGCCCGACCACCGCTCATACTGAGCATATCCCTGTCAAATCCTGGCTAGCGCCATGCAGCTGGAGAACTTCTAAATCTACCATTCACAAGCATGCCTGTCGGCGCCAAGTGGCGTGTAAACAGGTAAAAGACCCCTCCTTGCATTAGCTTCGACTACTATTGCCAAAGATGTATGAGTCGGGACGACACCGTGAGAAGCACAAACCACAAGGTGTTGGGGGAAAGCCACACGAGCATGACAGCGAATTGGTGGTGTTCAGGACACGGATCGGGGCTTGGCGCGTGGGCTGTCAAAGGATCCCCCTACACAAGGCAGTGGGAGCCAAAGGCTGGTGGGGACCAACAGGTGCCAAGGAAATGTTCTGGCGGAAGCTTACTCCCTAGAAATAGCACAAGGCCTGCTGAGGGGAAATCTATATAAATGAGGTACTACCACTGTAGGCCGATAGCTATCCAGAGCTTCTTCATTCGCTAGCGGATTACATTTGACTTTTATTGATAATTTTCATCTTCTGGCCGCCAACTGTCCAGAGCAGTCCCGAGCGATTCCCCTTGCTGGGTATGGATGGACAACATCCTGTCAAGTCTTGTAAGGCTACTGCTTCAGCTGGTATGAGAGAAAGTCATCTAACCACTCCTTTATAGCTAGTCGTATTGATAATTTGCGCATTCGACTGCCGACATGGCTCAAAGCATTATTGCGCCGCATCAGGGTCACTTCCCACAATAACACGGCGAGTCTCCATTCCACATCCGCAGCGCTCATTGAAGAATTGCTATAGACTTGTTGCTAACAAACTTCCATGTACAGAAGAATGACCCACCTAGTCCACGATATAGCATAACCAGCCAAACCACTGCCCTCTCCAGGAACAACCCGGTTGAGTTTCTAGATTCCGACATAAATAATGTCGCAGAGGATCCAAGCAGTCTCCCAAATTTGGAATACCGCTCCTCACTGCCCCAGCCTAGACATCCAATGCATCACCGCGAAAGATTGTTGCATCGACATAGTACCGATGGGATCCCAGGCCCACCGCATGAACTTCCCAACCACCTCCCTAGTCGGAATTTGGAGAGATTGGAAAAGCTTCTCCAAAAGACATCCCAGAAACTGGCACAGGCATCAGATGAGCGACTCGAAGCCAGAGAGCAACTTTTTGAGCGAGAGGAGAAACGTGACCATCTAATGAACACTGGGACGGAGCTGATGCAAAGGATAGATGCGCTTTTGGCCAAGGCTGATCAAGAAACTATTAAACCTGTCATTCAGCATTTCGAGCAGTTTAAGCACGAACATGAGATCTATATTGGTCTTGAGGATGACTTTCGCGAAGTTGAGTCCCACTTGATAGGGACTGAATATGCATTAAAAGTCAGATCGGACAAAGTGCTTAAAGAACTCCATCGTATGGATCCCAGAAGTGAGGAAGACAGCAGGACAGTTTCAGACGATTCGGATAATGACATATCAACCCAGTGGCCAGGTATTCTTGCTGGGATCGAGAGAGATCATCCACTTATTGCCCGGTATATATTCCTACTTGGGCAAAAAGGACTCATCAATGACGATCTATATGATTTGCATTCGGAACGTCACAGGCTGCTTAAGGAGAAGAAGGCGCGAGGCCACACTGAGTCTACTTTGGATATTGAATCAGAAAACTTCCTTGCTCAATTTGAAGCTTCTGAAAAGGAGCTACTGGACAGATTAGCCACCATAGCTGAAGAGAGCCAACAGATAGCGCAAGAATGCAAGGAGCTGAGACTTACACTACCATTTTCTGAGGAACCTAGGCAGGAAGATGAACTGCGGGACGGTCAGGTACAGGAAGTTGGACTACAGGGAGTTGGACTACAGGGAGTTGGACTACAGGGAGTTGGACTACAGGGAGTTGGACTACAGGGAGTTGGCCTACAGGAACAGGAAGACGAACTACAGGAGCTAGAGGATAAATTGAGCAACGCTTCTTTGCCTGAATCCCCGATCAAAAGAGCGCAGCAGGGCCTATGCGAAAAGAAAAATCCGACCAACACTCCACCAGATTTTGTCAACAAATGGCTTCTGCATCAACTAAACCTCTCCAGCTTTGAAATGCCCCACTTCATAAACATCCTCGCCAGGATAAATGGCCGGAACAAGAATGAGATACTAGATATATGGTACTTTGTGGTCGGACAGCTACGCAAGCCATAGTGCAATCTTCACCT
>NW_001813975.1:1452701-1454737 GCF_000149585.1 Histoplasma mississippiense | reverse complement strand
ATATCATGTCCGCCATGCGGGTCAATTTCCACTCTGCAATGATAGTCTGTTGATCAGATCCCTAATCGTGCCCGCTGACTCACACAGGTTCAGGAGGTGCTCGCCCCGCCGCTGGTCACTCGGATCAGTAGCATATTTTGTGAGGTCGTTTGACAAGGTCTCCGCAACGTTGGTAGCTAGTTGCATTTTCCTCAATCAGTTTCAGTTCTGAAAACGAACCTGTTCAAGCAATGAAAATATTGGACTCTTACCACTCCTTTGATTGTCAATGACGCCGCTAATGACTCTTCTTGCAATATATCTAGATATCAGTCCCCCGCTATCGTCATGCTGCGTGCGATAGTAATTTACCGAATGCTGGTCGATATAGAACCTGAACGCATTTATCTCGTCTCGAATCATACTGTCTTCTGGCGGCTGATTGTCATAAATAACTCCCAACTGCGAAATGCGTCGATTCTGATGTCCCCGGCTTTGTTGTGCAGAAGCTTCTCGGAGGGTCCGACCTCTTCGTGCAGCTTCTCCTGCGGTCTGACCCCTTCGTGACGGCGCTTTCGATCCTACTTTTGATGCCTGCCTCGAGTGTCTCCTGGTGTGTGCTTGGGATTGCGGCCTTGTCTGCTTTCCAGCTCCTTGGGGACCTCTCTGAGATGGCTCTGCTGTTCCTGATCGAGACTTCACTGAACGATCCAAGGGGATGTTGGCTGACGGGCTGTCATCTTGAACTTTGCTTGACCCACATCCCATAGTAAAGGTGTTCGCTTCTCATTTAAAAATTGAGACATATGTCGGGAACCTGTTCCGTGAAAATATGGTAGGTATTTTTCTTTTCCTTTCCTTTCTCTTCTTTTTGGACATTCTGTGAAATGCCAATGTGTGTGGCCATTCCCAGTCATAGGGGCACACCGGAAATGGCATCATTAGGGTTTGATCCCGCTTGCTCTTTAGCCTCTGTCTCCGTATTGATTCAGGAGCGGCAGCAGTGAGATCAGGCCAACGCCGTACGGGGCATCCCACCCTGCAGAACCGGAACCGAAGAGGGGAAAAACTTGGTAGTAATCAACTAACAAACTAGGGGGTTCCATGCTGAAGTTTCATTATTGTCTTTTGACACATAAGATACTTGTTTGAATTCTCAGGCTTTTGTGCATCTCCCGGGCCATTCGCTCCGTGTTGTCAAAACCGTCACAAACCCAGCAACATGCTATCGTAGCACACCATCCACCCCGAAAAAGCATACCTGTCGTACATGTGGCCACGATCCATTCTACGCTGCGACGCCCGGGAAAGATGATTACCAAAATAGGAAACTGTCTTTGTGATTGACATGCGCTAAACGTAATAGACGTGACGCCTCTAGGGACCAAGGATGTTTGGTCATGGGGAAGTATTCATCCACTGACCTGAGCATACATAGCGGCGTCTCTGTTGCATGCAGTTGGTTGGTGCTGCGCTATTGAATTTGGTCCGCTAGTAAGGCGGTTGGGGTCTATTGCCGCTGTATGCTAGGGCCTTTCCATCTGCATTTCCTGCAGCCAGCCTGCCTGCCCCAGTGCCAGCCGCCCCATCTAGCCAAATTTTCCTGTTGCGACGAGAGAGCCGCTGCGGCAGAAAACAATGCAAATATGTCGACCCAATCCTCCACGGATGGGTCCGAGCGTGGGACATCCTTTTGCCAGCTGAATCATTGGAGTCTCAGTGGTGATTCGGGAATTTATCCGGCGTCCCGCTCGAAGTCTAGACGATCCGCACCAGAACTACTCCAAGGTGTGACTGTTGGACCCGGGCGTAAGTGAGATGCTTACGCCCATTCTTTACTCCACGGCTTTCCATCGCCTCGCTACTACCTACCCCGGATATTTTCCCCTTGGATTATCCATATCTTTCGTTCAACATCCAAGATTGCCAATCACCCTTTCTCATTCCGACAACGCAACGCTACAATACCGCATAATGGCCAATAGACAGGCTCAAGGCACTACATCCTCTAAAACTCCAACCAAAGCCACGCCTGGACCATGAGCAATTAGCTGGTG
>NW_001813975.1:1449572-1452601 GCF_000149585.1 Histoplasma mississippiense | reverse complement strand
CCCACTTAACTAATGCGGAATGATATAGGCAATAATAGGGCGCAGTGTGCTCTTGGGATAAGATTCCATATACACATTATGCAATGGTATATTTAGATGAGTCTAAGGAGGTTCAATATGACTTCTCGCCGTCAATGCTACCATTTCACAACCGCCTATTCCCCACAAATTTGAAGGCCCACTTTCAGCAATGTGTCAGTCAAACACAAGGTACCGGTATCCCTGAAAGTTTCCTTGCTACTTTATCTAAGGGGATATACAGACCCGATGAATCCAAACCTACGCCGCCCACTCCCAAGACTATGTAGCGTCGATATGCCTTCCAGGAAGCCATCCATCTCACAGAAACGTCAACGCTCCCTACACTATCCAACAGACGAATCTGAGACTGACAATGATTTCGGTGATGATCCAAGGGACATGATAGGCATCCCAATTGGAGATGAGGACAGGGTCATAGCCTACTATGCAGAGGCCTTCAAAGCATTTCAGCAACTTAACTGCCGTCAGATTGCCAAGGCCTATATCAAGGCCATCGAACCGCGGAAGCAGGCCAGACATCCCTATAACGGAGGCAAAGTTGCTCCGGGGGAAGAAAGAGATCCTGAAAAAACTAAACCATCCTGGTGGCCCGCCGGCGTGATACATAAGGAGCCTGATCATTTGAAGAAGATTGGTATGATACTCATGAGATCTAACTTTCTAGCTGTTCATATACTTATTTTTTGACAGACCGGATCAAGCTTCTTATCCATATACTCCGCAATCTTCGTCAAGCTCGGGGCATGACCGTCCGTAAGCTGAGGGAAGCTGGGGAGGATGTCCAACAACGCCGGCTAAAGCCACGTGAAAAGTCAGCAGTGTTGGAGGAGATATATCGAGTTAGGGAAATGGAGGAGCACTATGAGGATGAACAGATTGGTAGGTCCATCCATCTGTACCTTATAGTCATAATATCAATCTGATCTTAACATGGTGTGCAGATGCAAGTACATTGGTTTATGTTACTGTCAGGAAGGGCGCCAAACGTAACTCAGACCGAGATTCCAAAAGCCCAAGCGAGTTGGGAAATCCAATACATTCCAAAAACCGTCGACTGACCAGCTCGCCAGAGATTGAAGAATCAGTCTCCCCAATGGAAAGGAAGGATGCAATGGCAATGACAAACCCATTTGAGCTACGACCTGCCTTCGTTCCCATCACAGGAATCAAACCCGAGCATGAGCAATTTACGCACCATTTCAATAACCAGCCGGGTACTCCTAGTTGCAATGCCCCTTACCAAACAGCCACAAACCTCCATGGATTGCCTTCCCCAGCTAAAGACCAACACCTAGATCCACCAGCCGGCAAAGCCACGGGCCCCTATCTAACCTCATCGTCCATTTTCTATCCCTTCAGATATAGCGGCGACCCCACGGTCTACCACGGCATAGCCATGCAAACTTCTCAGTCCCAGCGTTCTTTCCCCCTTGCTGATGTTCATGGAACCCGCGACACCCACACACCGTCATCAGACTGGTTCATTAGGCTACCTGTGGTGGATGACGATTACTCCGCTGCACCCTGGGGATGAAACTGGGCAACCGTACCTCTTTGTTCTCAGTTGAAACAATATTCCCTCTTCACTATTGCTATTTTTTATTTTATTAACTTTATTATTTTTCCCCCGCCAGCGGGGCACTCAGGGTGGCGGTATTCTACTTTTGAACTTTCTCTATTTTGGATTCTTTTTGCTTTTTGTTGTTTTAGATAGCAATATCTATTATGGATTTATTTTTAACCCTAATGCCGCCACCGCCCGGTCCGGTCGGATAATCCTTGTTCCATGACACAGTTCCAGTCACCATCCAGACTTGCTACCTGACATATCCAGATCAAGCCACAGTAATTATATTTGGTATTCCACAAACTAGATGGAATAGTTAAGGTGCCCGCAGCGTGGTGCATTTTGAAGGAGACCATATTCGCCAGTTATCCCACAATGTCTGCACTACGCCAGCCACCATCTTCTTTTCCTCACTCAACCTCAAATGCCACTTATGGGCTGGTGGAGGAAATCTATGCTGATAATCCGGTTCGTGTGTCTCTACCATCACATTGCAGCGGCTAACCACAACATAGTTCCATCTGTTGGTGGTTTGTATTTTCATGAATAGAACAAGAGGTGACAGGGCGATCACACGGGCAACACAATTCATATCGGCATTCCCGACTCCAGAGAAACTAGCGGCGGCTGAAATCAGCGCCGTGAAGGAGTGCCTCCATGTGGATGCAGCGGGCAATAATTGCAGTATTGTGTTTGCCGGTAGGCAATGTTTATTGAAAGCTTGAGGACGCATCTTGCTGACCGTTTAGCAGGAATAGTACAGGCACACGTTGGTAAAGGCGCATGCCAATAGTGGCACATGTCCGAGCATTTTCCTCAACAAGTGTAGTAGGGTACTCGATATAAATACAGAGTGGTAACAGAATGACGATGCCGACCCTTATGACTGTAAACCCTAAGGTATGATCTAGGGCTGCTGCCCTCCCATTCACGTTTGCGCCCCGTTTTTCTTTTGCTTGCCCCCCTTTCTGGACCTGCGAGGTTTCCGGTAATTCTCACACGTCGTTCGGGATGGAGGAGGGTAATACTTCTCCTGTCTCCTGTAAGCGCGGCGTCTTTCTGCAGGTATAAGGCCACTCACTATATCTTTATCCGGCGGTGGAAAGTGGCTGCCTGGGATCTCATATTTGTTAAAATTGATTGTAAAGTAGCGACTGTCTTCATGGATGAGAAGGTAGACGCCATTGCAGTGACAGTCATTGAAATACCTACGCAACATACGCTGCAGCGTCCCTTTCCGGCGATAGCGCATCTGCACTAGGCTACTGTGTTCGGTCCATGGCTTTTTGACCTTCGAGCTTGACGGTTGCATCCTGGGCTTAGTCGCAGAATAATAAAGTAGGATCCGTTGACGGTTGTCATTCTTATCGCCATGGGAAGAGTCCTTGATTTATAGCTGCGGGTGAGGGTTCCGAAAAAA
>NW_001813975.1:1441407-1449317 GCF_000149585.1 Histoplasma mississippiense | reverse complement strand
GGCGGCTATTCCAGCGCCCAGGGTTTTCATTTTTTTTAAATTTCTTCAATTCTAGACTTCTGGTCTTTTACATCTTCATCGCCCCTGTCCTTGCTTGCGAAAGGACGGAATAGACGTCTCAATGCATTGGATCCCTGCACATTCCGGCATCCATCTCAACGAGGCGGCCAACTCTGCGGCTAAAGCACTCACCCTCCCTGATTCTCCTGAACCAGAGACCATAACAGTCAAAGCCAGGACAACCGCAGCTCGACAAATGCTGACAGCGCTCCCCGCCGCAGAGACCAATGCAGTCGACCCGGCAGTGCCAGAAACCCATGCCAGGAAGATATATGACCCCCTCTCCAGAAAGGATGCCGCGATTGTATCCCAGCTACGAACCGGCCATTGCAGATTAAATACATACCTTAGAAGGGTGAGAGCGGTGCCGTCCGACCTCTGTGAGTGTGGACGCGGGCCAGAGACCATACAACATTACCTTTTCAACTGTGCGATGTGGACACAACATCGAAGAGAACTGGCGGATGCCACCGAGTTCACGCCCAACAGCCTTCCCCGTTTGATGGGCTTTCGACCAGAACAGGAGGAACGTGAGAGTTGGAGACCAGACCTAACGGCAATCAGAGCGCTTATTGGGTTTATCAAGAGCACAGGAAGATTCGCCCGCAAAGATACTGACCTGAACTAGCCTCTAAAAGCACACCCCCTTCTTACGTAGCTCACTCCATCAAGCCCCCGATCTATTGAGAAGTGCTATTCCCAGCCGCGTAGCCGATCAAGAAACCCGGCACTCGAGAAACCTGCCCTCGAGAACAAGTAGACCCTCAGCATTTTAACAATTAACATTTAGGATCATTCCGACTGATCGGAGCTAAAGATAACTGCAGTCACATAAGAGCCTGGTTTTCCCCAATAAAATATGAGTCGTGTGCCCCACTGCCTAAATGTACATTAGAACTTAGCTGTAGCCCTGCATAGCCGCTAGGCTGAAAGGGGAACGGAATAATGCATACATACATACATACATCTTCATCGCCAGTCACTGATCTTTGAGCAGCCACTTCTTTTTAGCATTCAGCTCCTTCTTTTAGTCAGTGTGGCACCCTTGTAATGAGATTGTCCTACGAGTGATTATATTTGCGTATAACCTTATCATTAAAAATTAAATGAATTTTCTGGCTTATAATTCAATGGTGGCGGATGGACAGGCGTACTCAAGGAACATGACCGTGCCTGGATTGATGGCGTTCTGCTGAAGTTCATAGCGGGGTTTTACCTTGGATCATCGCCAGAGATCTGCAAATGCGGTCATCAGCCTGCAGCGGTATGGTAAGATGGACGATGGTTTGTGATTTGGATGGTTGGCGGGCCCACTCTGGTTTGAAACATTACGAGCGTAATACCGAACCAGCATTGATTGATTGATTGATTGATTGATTGGATCAGCTACCCTGACCTCTCCCTCATCGGGATATGCAGGCTACCACTATTACAGCTACTCTCATCTATCCTTTCTAGTCTAATTACATGCACGATCTTAATGCCTCGTCAGGGCCTGTGGCTGATCTACTCTAGTTGTCTCTGCCTTGGAATCTTTCCGAGCTCTCAGCGAAGTCTAGGGTCGCATTGAGGTCTCCCCTACTGATTTTCCATTTCGTCCCATTTACTGTCCAGTTTGGTGGTTTGCCCCCTAGCATCAGTGAGATATTGTTGAACCTGACCCCAATCTTTTGTCGCAGAACCTGGCGTTGTTGCTGCAGTCTCGGGCAGTCTACTAGGACGTGATGGACCGATTCTTTTGCTCCACATTCACATTTGTTGTCGTCAGTGTATTTTATTCGGTTTCGGTATTCATTCAGCCATGAGTGGCCCGTTCTGAGTTGCGCCAGGAGTCTTGCTCGAGGCCTTGGAAGTGTGGCATATAGGCGGCGGGTGTGTTGGCCCGGGAGGGCAGCGTCGATCTTCCGCAGGTGAGTCCCCTTTGCCGTTGAGGACCATTCATCTCTCCACTCCTGTGTGGTGCTGTTGCGGCTGGCTTCCCTAAGGTGTGAGGCCGGCTTTGGGAAACCATGCGTTGGGTTTGGGTTGATTGACTGTTTGGCGAGCTGGTCGGCCATTTCATTTCCCTTGATTCCACTGTGTCCTGGTACCCACTGTAGGCAGAGGTCTACGCCTATGGATTTCAGCTGTTTTGTTGTGTGCAGAATGTTCTGGACTATCTGTCCTCCGACTTGTTTTGAGGAGTTTGCAATGGCTCGAAGAGCGGCACGGGAGTCGCTGAGGATGGTGTATGTGTGGCGCTGGTGGTGGGTCAGTGTCCCCTCACTCGAGTGAGATCTCCATACCAGGTATAGTCCATGGTATATCGCTAGCAGCTCAGCCGTTGTCACATTCCCGTGCTTTTCTCGCCCAACACCAACTTGTATGCCATACCGGATGCGGTATGAATTGTCCATGATCAGCGCTGCTGCTCCAAGCGCCGAGTTCTCCTTTGCGGCATCGGTGAAGACTGCCTTGGTTGGGTTCTCCATTGCTTTCGTGGCTCTCTCGATGGCCCTGGCCCTGTCGGAGTCGAGGTAGATGCCTTTGAGTACTGGTTTCTGCCATGGTTCCGGGGGGCATGGATCGATTGTCTCTATTGGTTCCAGCTCCTCTCTGTGGAACATTCTCATCGTGTCCTCTAGTGGGTAGTAACGTCTGTTTCCATTGCAGGTTGCCCCTGCCATGGCCCTCCTGAGGGGCCCATGTATCGGGTGAGATTGTGGGAGTGTGCGGAGGCCGATGACAACATCCCGGGCTCGCTGTCGCAGCCGGGCGCGTAGGGGGGGGATGTGCGCCTCCATTTCAAGGGTTTGTGTTGCCACCGTTCGGAATGTGGACAGGATCCTGACCAGGGCCGTTCGCTGGACCTTGGTGAGAGCCTTGATTTGTGTGGCTCCCTTTAAGGGGTTGTACCATACTGTGGAAGCGTATGTCAATTTGGGGACTACGCAGGCAGTGTAGAGCTGCCTCATTTGTTCTGGCCGTAGGTGGGACAGGCGTCCGATGGCGACACATGTGTTGGTGGCCCTCTTGACCATATATTGTGTGTGTGTTTTCCAATTTAGTTCCTGGTCAAAGTATACTCCCAGGAGCTTGACCACTGGTGAAGGTGAGATGGTGTGTCCATTCATCGTGATGGACCCCGTTGTTTGGTCTCTTTTTCTTCCAGTGAAATGGATCAGCTCCATCTTCTCGGCCGAGAACCGTGAGCCAGTCCGTCTCGCCCATTCTTCGATTCTAGGGATATCTATCCGTTGGATCTTTTGCAGATTACTTTCTGCGTTTGGTCCGGTTCTCCAGCGGAAATAATCATCTATAAAGGCGGATGCACCTCCGTTGTGGTCTACCGGTTGGTCGACCAGGTCCGAATTGAAGATGGTGAAGAGGATTGGGGAGAGGGGAGATCCTTGAGCAAGGCCAGCGTTAGGAAGCGAGGCTACCTCGGTGCTGAAATCGTCGAATTTTATATTGGCGGACCTGTTTTCCATGAAGCTTTGAACCCATCTGCGCATTATCTGAGGGATTCCCATCTCTCTGAGCCTGGCCTCCAATGTGTCTTTATTTACCCCATTGAAGGCCCCTTTGATATCAAAGGAGACTAGGGTCAGGACCCTACCACGTTTCCGGGCCTGGTCGATGGCGCTGGCCAGGATTAGAAGTGCCTGTTCCGTAGTTCTGCCTGGTCTGGCCCCGAATTGTGCGTTTGGGAGGAGGTTATATTTCTCTGTGTAGTATGTAAGGCGTTTCGCCATCACTCCCTCCAGAACCTTTCCCAGTGTGTTGAGGAGTGAGATCGGGCGGTATGCTCCAGGGGCCGTGTAGTCCGGTTTCCCAGGTTTCCGTAGTACTACAATCACCGCAGTCTTCCATCTTGTTGGGTAGTGTCCCAGTCTGATTGATGCTTCGAAGATCTGATGTATGAGTTTCGACAGGTATTTCCATAGATTCTTCCACACTAATGCTGGGAGACCGTCATTCCCGGGGGCTGATTTGCTTTTGGTCCTCGCCAGTGTTGCCTGGATCTCTTCCTCCGTGATCGGTTCCCAAGGCAGTTCCTCCCGGGTGTGGGTAGGTGGCGCTCTCGGTGAGAATGTAGCTGGAGGAAAGAAGCTGTTCAGTAGTATTTGAGCTTTGTCTTTGTTGTCTGTATGTTCAGTGTCCTCAACCACCAAGGGGGGAATGTTGGCGTAATTGTCTGAGGGGCAGATGTATCCTGCTGCTTTCCAAAGGTGGTTGCCCGCGCTCGCTTTGTCGAGGAATTCTTTCCAGTGTTCTCGCTTGGTTTTCTCTATTGTTCGAGTCCATTCCCTGCGCTTCCGCAGCGCTTCCGTGTGTAGGGCTTGGGTGGCTGGGTGGTCGCTTCCCCACTCAACGCAACTAGCCTGCCACCTCCTTCGGCTTCTGTTGCACTCGGACTGCTGGATTTTCAGGTCTCGGCTGAACCAGCGTTTGGCGTAAGGAGATGGTCTTGCGTGCGGGGTGTGCTTGTCTATTTCTGCTATTGTCGTTGCGATTAATCTGCCAACTATTCCATCCAGCTGAGTTGTTGACTCGATCCGCAGTATAGGGATCGCCTTCTCTACAGCTTTGCCAATCTCTTCCCAGTTCGTTTGGTCGAAAAGCCTTCGTGGCTGGTTTGGATCTTTCTGTTTCAGTTGCAGATCCCATTCTGAGTAAATCGCTAGGTGGTCGGAACCATAGTTGTCTCGGTAGGGATGGCATTTGAGTAACTGATGTGGGACGTTGCTGAGTGTGAGGTCGAGTGTGGAGCATGTGCCTGGGTGGCTCGCTGACCAGTAGGTGACAGTACCAGGTGGGAGACAGCTATGGAGTTCTTGAGCCTGTATGAAGTCCAAGAGGCCCCCGGTGTCTCGGGTTCGTCTTCGGTTCACCTGGATTCCACCCCACATCTGATGATGTCGGTTGAAGTCCCCTGCGATGATCAATGTGGTTGCGGGCGAGAGCCGGATTGTCCGGCTGATTTCGTTTAAGGTCTGGTGTATCGGGTTGTCCGCCGGGTCGAATGGCGGGATGTATGTGGAGAAAATTAAGATCTGGCTTTCTCCTATCTGGAGCTCGATCGCTGTGACATCTGGGCTGTGGCACCGCCTTTGCCGGTATGCCGAGGTTGATATGCGCTTGTTGACATATATTAGACTGCGCCCTGTGGCGTGTGTTTCAGTGCATGATGTTTGAAACACCCTCCAGTGTGGGTGTTGTATTGGTGTTGTATAATATGTGAAGGGGGGTTCTTGTACGAGTAGCACCTCCAGATCTCCAATTTTGCGGTCATTGAGGAGTGCTTCCATGGTCGGACGTTTTTTGTTGGCGTTCAGTTGTAAAATCCGCAGTTTCTGTGTTAACATTGAAGGCTGGTGATATTGGCTCTCGATTTGCACTCTGTTGCTCCTGTCGGGTGGCGTTCTGCGCAGTCTGCGCATTTAGGCGTCGATTCTCGAGGGCAGTTAGCTGTGTTGTGCTCTCACGTGCTGAAACCACATCATAGTCTCTCTTTGCAGTTCCAGGCCAGGTGGCCGAAGGCCAGGCATCTGTGGCATCATTTCTTCTTGATCTGATATGCCTCAATGCTGCCTATATATCGATGTCCAAACACCCATTCCATTGTTTACCGCCCATTCGGCAGCTTCCGCACTATCAAACCATATTCCAAGTGACGCCGACGCGCCCAGGGTGGATTCCTTCTTCTTGAGCCACGCGATTTCTTCTACCTTGTATCCCTTTTGGGCGAGCTCATTTTCCTCTGTTATCTTCTTCATGCTTTGTGGTTTGTCCTCAGTGTCGACTTCATGCGTGGGTGTCCGGTGTACTACCACACCAAATCTGGGTCTGACCAGCTTCGTTTGGTTTCCCAGGTTTCGGAGCCACCCCTCGTTCACGCTGGCAGTGTCCTTGGAGGCTTCATCCCGGAAGCGTATGATGTACCCTGTTTTTGTAGTTCCTACCCCGATGATCTCGACTCCTTCGGTTGACGTGTTCTTGTGAAGGGCCTCTGTCACTCGAGCTTTGACTTCTTCCACTGGGAGGTATCTTGCAAGGGACCCTTCTTCGTTGCATATGGGGTCGGCGGTGGGGGCTGTGCTGATTCGGATGCATAGTGGAGAGTCTTTTTGGTCGCTTTTTGTAGTCGCACGTTCTGCCGTGGATGGAGGGTTTTGGGGGGGGATGTTCGTTTCATTGAGGGAGGCGATAGATGCCCATGTTCGCTGATCTGGTTTGTGCTGGAGCTGGACTTCTAGGGCAGCTATCTCGTCTTTGAGGTTTGCATTTTGTCTGATTAGCTCTTTCTGGTCTGTTTTCAGCTCTTCACAGCATGTTTTGAGGGCTTCAACTGTCTGGCTTTGCTGTGTGATTGTTCCTTTCAGCTCAGCTACCAGCCACGCGATTTCATCAAGCTTGCTTGGGCGTTCATCAGTGTTGCCGGTGAACTCGATACTTGGGGCCCCATTCAGCCGGGCGGCCGTGACAGAGTCGGTTTTTTTTCCGCTTGCGAGTCGGTTTTCGTGTTTTTGGTTGGGTCGCGGGTAGGTATTGTGGCGGACGTAAAGCTTGCGAAAACAGAATTTTCTGCCACCCCCTGAAAAATAGTAGCAAAACACTGCAAAAATAATCAAAATATCCACATATCTCTAGAATCATTCAAATATCATTCAATTCATTCAAATACGCACCTTTATCATCAAATCTGCCAATATCCCCCCCCAGCTCAGCGAATTTACCACCAATGAGATCGTACGCCTTCTAAATGATGGTTATATGCCTGCTCAGATTGCGCGGACCATTGAGTGCAGTCTGGCCACTGTATATCGAATCCAACGAAATATTCGCTGCTTTGGAACTGCTAGAAGTCCTCGTTCAACATGGGGTGTAAAGCCAAAGATCACACCGGATATCTTGTCAGGTTTGGAGGACTTTTTTGAGGCATATCCAACTGCATATCGCGATGAGGCTGTCTGCTTTGTGAAGGATGTCTGCTTTGTGAAGGATGAATTTGATGTTGATATCCACCCTCATTCTTACCTCCATATTCTCCTGATTATAATCCTATAGAGGAGTCATTTCACGCGTTGAAAGAATGGATTAGAAGATACAGATGTCAGTTAGAGAATCAGTTTGATGGGGATTTTGAAGCCTTCTTGCATCATGCAGTTGAGAATTTCATGGGAGAAGAAGATGCAAGAGGATATTTCAGATCTGCTCATATAGGATAGTATTGTAAAATTTAAAAAGATTCAGATTGCAATTCAATTATGATGATATATAATATCTAAGTTTCAAATTCAGAAGCAGAAGCAGTATGAGGTCTGCTGTCATCATTACAAACAGCAGATAAAGACAATTTAATCTCCTTCAACTGTGACTGCCAGATAGGACTCTTTAACCCATTTCTTATTATCGAGAATATACCCATTCCAATATTCAACTGAACCACCTGCTCATTTGTCATTGTCCGT
Source organism: Histoplasma mississippiense (assembly GCF_000149585.1). Taxonomy (NCBI): domain Eukaryota; kingdom Fungi; phylum Ascomycota; class Eurotiomycetes; order Onygenales; family Ajellomycetaceae; genus Histoplasma; species Histoplasma mississippiense. The sequence continues at coordinate 1,441,803 of NW_001813975.1, read as the reverse complement.
ATATGATCCAGTTCAAATCCTTCATTCTGAATAATGCTCTTTGCAGTTAAAAGAGCTTCTGCTCTTCGAGGTCTCTCTGTCATCAACCAGTTGAAGAACTCATCAATAAACAGATCCGCATGTTCACCAAACTGAGGGATTGGACTACTTCGAATAGGAGGCAGGTTCGGATTCGATGGCAGGTTCGGATTCAATGGCAGGTTCGGATTCGATGGCAGGTTCGGATTCGATGGCAGGTTCGGATTCGATGGCAAGTTTGAATTTGATGGCAAGTTTGAATTCGATGACAAGTTTGAATTTTGATGGAAGTTTAGAATTCGATGACAAGTTTGAATTCAGTCCTCCCATGCCTTCCCATTCTTTCATCATATATTTCCTCACCATCCCAATGGTATA
>NW_001813975.1:1436940-1439197 GCF_000149585.1 Histoplasma mississippiense | reverse complement strand
AGCTCTCTAGCCTCACTGTAACATGTTATCAGTAAAGGTCATATCCCTCATACAAGTGACAAACCTAAATGGATTTCAGGGTTGGTTTCTATGACAGCGGATTTGTTTCTATTCTCATGTTCTCTAACGGGCATATTGTAAATTTAGAACTCCCCGCTGGACTACATACAATGATCGTCCATGGCAAAGAAGGGTGTTATCGCAAGAAAATGTGTGGATACTAGCATTCATCGTCCAAGGCGCAATGGTCCACACCGGCACGGTCTACTAGTTCGCCCGACTTTCCTTCCTTCCATTCACGGAGGAAAGCCTGTGCGACTTCTGCAGCCGCACGAGGCTCAAATTTCCTCCAGCGGGGAACGTGTGCAGCCGCGTGATCTGGCTCCGTTGACCGATCAATCCAAGCTTGGATCTCCCCTCTTGTGAATTCACACCGGAATTCGCCTTTCATCAAAAGGCACCTTGCAGCATGGTCAAATTGATGGCACAGCGCTACATCCCCCGCCCGGCCATGCAAAAGATATGCAACCAAGGCGTCGAGCGGAAACTTAGGGTTGTTCCTGTTGGTGAGATATGAGCAAGGTCAATAAATGAAGGCATATTCTGGGACATCCAAACGATACGAACACTTTCATCCCTGTTTGTTCGCTGCAGGCCAAGAGAGCCCCGGGGCCTACAAAGTGTGTGAGCCACCACCAACGCTCACCAAAACGCTTCTTCTGATGGAACGTCTTCCGTATCTTCTGCCGTTTTTTCTCATCGATAGGGGCCCCCTGGCCTTCAGAAGCGTAAATCCCCTCAAGGAGACTGTTAATGGCTTCGGTCTTCACCTTGCCCGGCTCTCTAATTCCACTACCCCGTCTGCTTTCCGTCTCCTCCAGCTCTTCGATGTACAGGAGGTAGAGTAAGGTCCGCCCGAGGCGGATCCTCATGAAATTCGCCTCTTCTTGTTTTCCCATAGCCTCAACGTACCTAAATACTTTAGCATAGTTATCCTTTCGCGGAGCGGTTTGCGACACGCGAAGCGTGACCGCGGGCTGATCCCAGAATCCTTTCATTCTCCATATCGTTGACTGGGTCGCCAAGAATTCCGGGAGATTACAATGGAGAAGTCTGTCACCTTTTCTCCGGACTACATTCAGGTCTGCATGGGATAATTCAGGGAACATTGACTCCAGAGTAGGATATCGACTTCCATGTGATCCACCAGTCCGATCTGCAGTGAAGACGCTTGACGGGGAGACCGGACATCCTTTCTGTGTCGACTCTAGCCATTTTCCGCCTCTCCGTCCTATAGACTTACCAGAAGACATTATATGGCGTCGTTTAACAACTCTGCTTGCAGGTCTGGGAGTGTTAGATGGGTTTGACACGGGGGTTGGGTAGGATACGGTCGGGCATGGGTCCGATCCGATGTCATCCCCGGGGTCGTGGACCATGAGGTCAGAATCTGCCATGTCCGTGCAGGCTTTGCCGCTCGGATCGACTGAGACTGAACGATCGGTGGCGGGCCCGGTTGCAGCGCTGGATTGTGGGCTACAGCCCTGGCTGCTGCGAACCCCCTCGGTATCGACGCAGGTTTCGGAATCAACGTTGGGGGGGCCCACCAGAAAGTCATCATTGATCCAACTCTGCCAATCGACGGGGTTGTCCGCGTCGTCAACGAGGGCCGCGTCGGAGGCAGGCCCCGCCAAGGGTGGAAGAACGGTCTCACGGCCTTCATCACTGCCTTTGTCGAGAAGACCCTGCAACGGATCGAATGACCCCGCACGTCTAGCAGAAGGACACGTGTTGTTCATCGACTTTTCCCGCTCAGCTAGATCAGTCTCCCAGCCAGGTATGTCACCACCCGGAGGGCCCGTATTTTCGCAGTCGAGAGTCATAGCAGAGGGATCATCGGGAGGACCTATTTCCGTGACGAATTAGCCAAGTGGAAAGTTGACAGTCTAAGTCTCCGGGAGGATGAAATTACCTTGCGAAGAGAAGGTTTGCAGAGGTGTTGCGTCTGGGAGTTGGAGATTCTGGTCGATATCCACGAGATTATCTTCAGGCTCATGGTCTATCTGAATACTATGCGGTAGAAGCAGTTGAACACGGCAGAGAGTCTTGCGCAACGTAGTAGGATCCAGCATCGTCAGCGCTCTCAGATTTTTCTACAAGGGAGTCAACAAGCTGGCAAATCTTCAGTGATGGATCAATCTATTTTGTAAAAGAAAACAGCTCACCTGGGGACTTTTCCGCATAGGCATGGAGAGTC
>NW_001813975.1:1430595-1436743 GCF_000149585.1 Histoplasma mississippiense | reverse complement strand
TTTTGGGGAAATTCCAATAAACAGCATTCTCCACCGGTAGGAGTCAGAGGGGGAAAAAAGGTCGAAGCTGCGTTAGCGCGACGGCCCAGCCGTTCATAGGAGAGGGTAGCCAGGGTCAATTGTGCAGTATAAACACCATAGGCAAAGGGGTAACAAAGTGCCCGTGAGAGATCTGCACCAGGAAAAAGGTATGACGTTGTGGCGTGATAAATAGCAGCTTTTCTGGTGCTTTCTGGAAGGAAAGTGAGCGTTTGCCGCACGATGAAAAAGAGAGAGAGAGTTGAAGAATTGTTAAATCGATGCCTCGCGGTTGCTGGATGTCGCAGCCGTTTGACTGTGGAAGGGACCCATTTTCCACAGCAGCGGGCGACTGAAAGGCGAGAAGCTCTTCTCCTCGCTGAACCGAAGTCATGAGGGAGGCGCCCCCGTGCCACGTGATTACACGGGGGGAGGAGCGATTGACGCTGGTTTTTCCCCCGGACTTCCCCCCCCCCCCCCCAGACAGCAGACAATGAGCAATCGAAGTCAAAGGGTTCAAAAATGGTCAGACAAGTTTCAAAAGATTTAGTATAGATTGATCTACTCTGTATCGTTCAGAAGGACAATGGTCCAGCGTTCCATGGAATGAAAGATGCTGTTCTGATAATGCCAGGGTACCAAAAAGGGGACCCACCAGCGATTTACAATGATGTCATGCAGCGCACCAGAGTAAACCCAGAAGCCAGGGACCCACCAATCGCCCACCATACAGCTTCGTAACAATTATTATCCCCTGATAACTCTACCAGGGGTCCCCCTTTCGATTGCCAGTCCTCTGTTGCGTGCGACCCTTTTTCATCCTGCGGCACAATAAGGTAACTCACGTCAAACCGCGAAGGATGTGGGCTTGAAAAATCATGGCTTTTGTTCTTCTGCTGTCACCCAATCACCCCATCACCCTGCTCGCCCTGCTCGCCCTGCTCAAAATACGTGGCCTCCATTATTCCACCCCAGCCATCAACCCTCCTCCTCATCCTAGAAAGTGTGGCCTTTTCCAGAACTGCAGAAATGCAGAAATGGGGACCCGTATTGGCCGCTTGTGCAGCAGGAAACCGAATCGCTCTCACTCCAAGAATACTTAGCCATTTCAGGAGCCGCCGATGATAGGGCCCTATACAGGTAACCCTCCATCCACTCCTACAGGCTTAATTCGTGCAATCTCACCTCCTGAATCACAGTGAGCTCGAAACGCTTGTCAGCACATAGCGATGCATGTCGACAGCCAGACACCTCTCCGGAGCACACGAAAACGAACAAGGTCACAGTCCCAGCAGGACCGAACCAACCTTCGACAGAAAAGATGTCGCCGGAGAGCAGGTCTCTTTGGCAAAAGCGTTGAATTCAGTGATAAGAATCAGGCAGATGTCTACATCCTAATCCACATCAACGATCAATATTTCATCTTAAACACCAATTCACATGGCACTTGGCCACCACCAGAGGACCAGATAGTATGAGCCCTGATTCCATTCTCCATGTTTCACAATTGACAGGTGACAGGAGAAACATTATCCGTATACAGTTCGGAAGAGACCTGAAGATTATCGAACGCCAATCAAGAAGAAACGCGGACGGAAAGAGACTCTCTTTAGGAAGAGTGTGGAGTACGGCGATCAATGCGGGGCCGATGTGTATATCATAGTCTATGTGAATAATCGGTACTTCACCTTAAACACGAACTCAGATGGAACCTGCCCACCATCAGCTAAACAAATAGTATGACCCCAACACTGGATTGGGTACTTTGACTGACGGCTGGCAGGAGAACCACTATCCTCTTCCAGTTTACAAAACATCAGAGGACTATCAGAAACGCCCAGCGCAAGCAAAGAAGATAGAGAGGCTCAACCATGTTCATGAGGTTACGGTTCTATGCTGAGCAGTGGAGGTTGCTTAGACAATAATGCTTTAGAACACCAACACCAGAGGTTCTAGCGATCCATCCTGTATAAGAAGGTACTTACTATAAATATAAATTCCGACACAGGACCACCGAGCGCTCAAATGTATGCGTGTTGGAATATCAGAATAGGCTGCACTGCCTTTAGCTCACGTGCTCGATTAGTTTAGCTCGCTCTAGATACTCCTATTATTCAGATCCAATAGAATATACGTTGAATTTTCAACTCCTTTGAATTGTTTTCCAAAGCCTAATGTCAAGACGCCCTAAACCAAATATCGGGAAATCCGGATTAACTCTGTTCCTGAAATTTTCCTTGTATGGTACTGTTATGGGTTACCCATGGTAGCTAGAAGTTTCCATGCAAACCAGTAGCAGAATGTGAATCTGGCAACTCCATGTGACGAATGTCAAAACTGCAGTACAAAGCTAATTGAGAACAAGAAACGGGAATAAGCTCAAAAGTGGCCTGGCGCTAAGACGCCATCGAAGAAAGTTCTCCTGAATGAAATGTAGTCACATATCCTCCGGCCCAGGGAACAGGAACCTCGAGCACCGATGAAAACATCCGCAGAGAAACATGTCGGTAACGAAACCAATCGCCTCACGAGAGAAAACCATTCTGCATCTTTTCAATACATTTGTAGTACCAGCAGACCTAAACACAACCCCTTCCCCTCCCCTCCGTATAAAAAAACAGGCATGACGGCTACAAATTAGCCCTGGAGCCCTCATGGCTCCGGGATGAGCGTCATTATTTTGCCCACGGATAGAAGGTGTCCGTGAAAAGTCGCATCTGTCGCACAAAGTTCTGCTCTTCGGCTGGATTCGAGATGCGACTGACTTTACTGTTCAGAGATTTAGTCGAATTTCTCAAATTAGGGCGTGATATCCATACAATGTACCGTTCTTAGCTCGGTGAACACGGTGAACTTCGTGCTCTACTGTCTCAAATTCTGGATCACTGAGCATATCTTTTTCAATATCCAGAACTATATGAAATGACCTCTGTTTCATCTCTGGGGGTTGGAGAGGTTCGATATGCGAGTGATGGATTCTTTGCGTGAGTTCATCGACAGGGCGTCCAGCAGATGCTAGATATGCCATGATAGCACGGTCAAACTCTGTTGGGTTACGACCATCGAATTCGTTCACACGAAGTCGTAAAATGACGCGCTTGGGATGTTTGGGAAAACTTGCGAAAGTTGGCACAGCATCTACTGCTGATTCTCCAGATGTCTCCGACATAGTAGCTGCTCGTTTGGCTAAGGTAAGGTACGGATGGAGAACGGATAATTCGTCTGGCTTTTCAGCCTTTTTCGGTGGGGAAAGCTGACTAATACCGAGACGCTGATCAGATTGCGTCTCCTCGAAAATAACATCCGAGTCGATTTTACCCCATCTAGATATCAATAGTGACCAGTTTCAATAGACATGGTCAAAAGTGATCCTTTACAGTACCCAGCCTCTTCCATCGAATATGTGCGATCAACGTTGTCACCATTACCAGGCTTGCGACCACCTTTATGCCTATGACTACCAGCGATGCAACGCAGCATTCGCCCGCCCAAACCAGACGCTATGTGTTCCTCCGAGCGGATATCTTAGAGATCTTCCAAGAGTCCTTGATGTCCAAGACCAGGACCTTCCTGGGTTATGCCCTGTTTGTGCAGGGGTTTCTCCTCCGAGCTCTCAGCACTCTCAGTAATGAATCAGCCGTACTGTCCAATGCGTCAGTATTGCACAACCAGATCCTTTCCGGCACTCTTCTGATCAAAGAACTAGGAGACTGTTGACCGTGTTCCTGTTGCAGAGTCTGGCGATATGGGGAGAATCCTTGGCCTGAATATGGTCTCTGGTGTACTGTGTTTCCCTGGTTGCTTTGGATCAAACCTTCTGGGGATATAAAGTTTATAAGCGGTTCGTACCGACGGTATATAGTTGGATAGGCCTTATTATCCTGTACGTCCAGAGAATATGAACAAACATGTGGATGACTTGTGGCTCGGCTGTACATCATTTCCCTTCCATGCCCAGCACGAGGATAAGTCATCTAGCGAGAGAAATTACTGATATAGAATTAGTTTAAGAGGTGAAAGGGGGCCCCAGCTCTGCTGGGGGGATACTATTCAGCAAACTTTTATTGCATCACAGTTTGGTGCTGTAATGCTTACTTTCAAGAACAATGATAATTTTCCCCTTGACCATTTACCTTGGCATAGTGTTTGAAAGAGAAGCTGTGAAAATTGGATCTAAACCAGGAATGGTATTGATTTCCAAAGCAGGCAGTGCTTGGCTTACTAAACCTGCCAGAGTTCGTTGTAATTTACAACGAACTTTTTAGTTTGCATCGCGGTCTATTTAGTGCAGCTCCCAGCTGATGAAGTCTCCATAGGAGGTCATATATATATATACATATATATCCCCATTGGGTACCTTGTTCCAGCTCTCTAGCAGCTGGCCGCCGTGAAACCTCTACTACACCCGTCTGTTTCACTCAGCAAGCGTTTGGGACTGTCAGCACCTTCTGGAATGCCACTCTTCGAAGCAAGCAACCTGTTGGCTGTCGCGAAGAAGTGGACTGCCCTGACCGGCTCAGTCTTGTCATAAATAGCCCACTCCGCCGAAGTCTTTTCGACTCGAACCCAGTGTCGTTCTCTCTATTATGTGTTGTATCCTCTAACTTCGTGACCATGGAAATCACGACCATCTACGCTATTGCCGCGGGCGGCATCGTCTCCGTGTTCATCTTCATCCGCTGTCTTTATCTTCTTGCTCCGCTGCAGAGCACCGTTTCGGTCTTCGTTTCAAGGCATCTAACCTACCCGTATTGCCTTGGTCGCCATCGCTTCGCCGGGCCCTGGACTCGCGCTGGTGTTCTCGTTCATATTTCGTATCTAGCTGTGAACCTCGTTTGCCTGCTCCTTTCGGCCCCCTCGGTATCTGATATTGGTGGCCGAGCGGGCGTGTTGTCGGTCGTGAATATGACCTTTCTCTTCACAGGGCCACATCTCAGCCTCCTGGCCGACATTCTTGGTGTTTCTCTTCATACATGCCGCAAGATACATGGTTCGATGGCTTGGATGAGTGTTCTCCTTCTCGCAATCCATGTCGTCATCGCACTTCTGATCGGTCGAGTTGCTTTCCCTCTGAGGGATGCCGCCAACCTCATCGCTGCCATTGTAGGTCATCTTCTTTGAAAGATGACCATGTGCTAAACCCTCCCAGGGCTCATCCTCAGCGGCAGCGATCATGTTCTTTTCTTTCCCGTTCTTTCGCCGCGTGGCCTACGGGTGGTTCCTGCGGGCCCACCAAGGACTGGCTGCACTTCTTCTATATGCAACCTGGCGCCATATACCGGCAAATCAGTCGTTGTCAAGGATTTGTATATATGTGTCGCTGGGATCGTTTACGCTGACCCTCTTCGTGCAGATCCTGTTCTTCTGCTATCAGAACGGCGCATTCACGTCTCACGGGCCACCTCGGGCATATGTCAGCTGTGACGGTACGGACGACGACGAGAAAACAAATGAAGGTGTCGAAAAGGCCGCCGCGGTCCAGGTTGTTCTGCCTCGCCCGATGAGATTGGATGCCGGACAGTATGTCAATCTCTGGATGCCCACGGTAAGTTTGTTTTCGTGGGCACAGACCCATCCCTACATGATCTCTTCGTGGTCTCGAGGAAAGCAAACCAAGTTGGATCTCTACGTGAAGGCTCAGCATGGTCTGTCGGCTACGTTGCTCGACCGTGCCAGAGCGGCACCGAGTGGATCTGTTTCCTTCAGTGCCTTCGTTACCGGCCCTCACGGGATCACCGAACCTGTCGACCGGTATGAGAGTGTCCTGCTGGTCGCCAGTGGTGCTGGCATCGCGGCCGTGATCCCCTATCTCAAAAAGCTGATCTATGGCCACAACACCTCGACTTGTCGCACGCGGCGGGTACATTTGGTGTGGCAACTACGAACCCTCGGTAGGCTAGCTAGCTCGATATGTATGGTTGAACACGCTAACAAGGTTAGATATGGCAATTGCCGTAGAATCAGCGGTGAACAGCTTGCTAAAAGATGATACTGTGGGCCAATGGCTACGTGTGTGAACTCGTCTCATCCGTTGCAAGGGTCATGCTAATGATCACGGCAGATCCTCACGATCCTCTATCTACGTCGAGTCCGGAGGATTCGTGAAACTTGGGACCATGAACGTGCTTTT
>NW_001813975.1:1428859-1430287 GCF_000149585.1 Histoplasma mississippiense | reverse complement strand
GACAAAACGCGCGATCAGCTGCGAAGCGTCGTCCGCGCACTTCTTGCACGACAGGGTTACTATGTCGGAGCTTGAGTTTCAGCCACGTTAGTCGTAAAGGACGGAATGACCGGTTGGGAAACAGTAGACTTAGCAAACAAATATAACCGTGGCGTCGAACGGGCCGCGTAAAGCATCTCCTTGATATTGAATCCTTAGTATTTACAATTCTACGAGCCGGAGCCAGGATACAAGCGTTGATGATCGTGGCTCCGAATTTCCTCTTCCTTTCTTCTTCTGAGGCTAGACGGAACATGAACAGAATGAGCCCGAAAAAGTTGTATTTTCCTACTTGAGTGGATGTGTACATAGATATATATCAAGGTCCTCACAATACGGCACGTCACATCCCATATCATCTCGAATAGGCGCAGTATGTAAACGACGAGCGCAAAGCAAAAGACACCAGACCCATGAGGTGGCCTTTGCACCAAGGTATCTCTGTGAACAACGGATGCTATTGAATGTGAGAACGGCAACCGTAGGATAGTTCAGATAGGACTCACCTTCCGTAGCGTTTCGACTGAAACGCCCGATCCAATGGAGGATAAAAATTCCATGGCGTGTGAGTCGCAACCCCAACGTTCGATATCATCCACGCCGGTTTTACCATCCTCCTTCTCGTATTTCTGCATCAGTTCCATTGTAATCACCTCCAGCGGTTTGGAGTACTGTGGGACCGGACCTGCCGGTAGCTCCAAACATTCCTCCAGACCAGCTACAAAATAAGATCAGCGATGATCGCCGGCCGCAGGGGATGTTCCATACCAATCTTCACTTCTCCCGTTCTGGTCACAAGGATGTTGGGAGAGCTCAAGCGAGGGTGCTCGACCCGCCGATCAGTGAGATACGTAAGGCCATCGAGGATCTTTCGGTGGTTAATGGCACCCTCGTCGATTCCCGTGGGGAGCTTACCTGAGCTAAAGCGGATGCGAGCTCGATTTCATTCGGATAGGCTTCGCAGGCGACAAGATGATCCAACGAGACGGAGACTTCGTCATGAAGAACGAAGACCGATCCATCATGTACAAAGCATTCCCGAGAGGAGAGGATGTTGGGATGACGGAGTTCTTTGAATCGCCGCAGTGCTTTCTCGCCGTCAGGTCCCCGAAATGTCCTGATGGCAACAAGTCTGCAGGGGCGGACGCGAGGAAGAGCCACGTCGAAAGGTCCAGCCAACTCGCACGCGTAAACTTTTGAGAAAGTCTCCCATGGCGACTCGTGCCGAACCACGAATGTATCCTGCAGACTCTTCCCGGATTTAGATGCTTCTCCAAGGACCAGTCTCTGGCAGGCGCACATTCGCTTTTCTATATGTTGCCGGTTCGGGGGTAGGCGCTCTCTTCTTTGGCCAGCTTGGTGGACTGCACCCTGTGAACCGGTGTGCCG
>NW_001813975.1:1427175-1428759 GCF_000149585.1 Histoplasma mississippiense | reverse complement strand
GGTGGGCTGCAACGATTTAAATAGAAAGGCGAGGGTGCTTGAAACGGCGCTCACCCTGAGCCATGTTAGCAGTCACCCTCGAAAGTGGCCGCGCCTGGTACATAAAGCTCGTCTCCAACCCCTCCGTTCGAATTACCATCTCTGCCCTAAATCATCCTGAACGCGCAACAAGCACCCTATCGTGATGGAGTCTCTCCGATTCACCGAGAGAGAGACTCGTCTGGCGGCTGAGAGACGCCTCAAATTCCAAGGAACCGCCAGAGTCGATCTAGATCAAATTTTTTTCGATCCTCAGTCGTCTCGACAGCTAGACCACAAGAATGGTGATCGCTTATGCAGGATTTTCCAAGAAGAGGGATGCCAGAGCATGGCTCTGGCACACCGTGTACCTGCAGCTGTATCGCGGCAGAATCTGGCGGCTGCCCTGCGGAGGGCGAACGTCGGTGCACGTGAATTGCTGACAAACCCGGAACCGGAGATGCCTCGTCTCTGCTTCCCACCAGGGCAACTACAGGGGCTACATGGACGACACCGAATCGCAGCCGGGCTGGAGGTCTTGTCGCCTGCCCACCGCTGGTGGGTCGTTGACGTTTATTCGGACGGTAAGGTTTCTTAGGCTGGTAGCCGCGAGGAGGTCTGACCGTTGCCCGCTGTAGATATCGGGGACGACCTGAAGACATCTCTCATCGAAGAATATTCCAACGAGATGCCCCCGAGCGATGGAGAAATCTACCGCCGAATCCGCCAGTATGCAAACGACGGAAATCTCCACGGAGAGCTGCGGTGGAAGGCTCGGCTGTGTTCGAACAGCCAAACCCGTCTGCAGTCGCTGTTTAAGAATACTCGCCTCAGACATGCCTTTGACGGCGTGCTTGGAATACCAGGACACCGGAATGCAATGCGGATCAGCATGCTCCATCGAGTCATGGCGGTCAGTTGTGACGAGGTTGGTTCCCACCCGGCATCATCCGTTCCCCATATTAACGTCGGCAGGAAATTGCCCATTACTTGAATTACGTGAAGGATTTCTGGTTCTCTCTCGTCGACGACGATCCAGCGTCGGTGGCGAAGATTGACCAGCATACGGTCGAGACGCTCCAGTTGATGGTGCCGCGCTCCGAAGCCAAAGTGGTGCGCGGTCTTGTGACCAGTGGTCAGATCTTCACCGACTTTGATGAAGACGAAAGAGATGCTATCTGGGAGAAGCTGCGGTCGTTCGGCGCCCTGGTTCCATCCCTGAATTCTTTCTTCGAAGACTTCAAGTGTTTCGAAAGCTGGGCCCACTGTCTGACAAGACTGTTCACCCTGGGGAAGTCCACTGTACGTCAGACGATGGACGGCTTATGGACAACGTGCAGCGACGGCGGTGACATGTGCCCGGTTCAGACCTCCGAGTCCGCCTTCGACGGTCGGCGTGAGCCTGTTGGGAGGCAGTTTGATCTTGCCTATCGGCAGATGTGGCTGTACGCCATGCGCCATTATCCACAGATGCCTCGCGACCCAAAACGCAAAAATCGGCTGGCCAAGGCGCGGAACGCGACCGCGGATGAGTGTGTCGTGTCCGATATGGCGTCCCTCGCTCGT
>NW_001813975.1:1424550-1426350 GCF_000149585.1 Histoplasma mississippiense | reverse complement strand
TCCTGGGTGCCGGAGTGCGGCAAGGGTCAGCCGTGGCCATGGATACCGACGAACAAGAGCCAATGCTTTGTGGACGTTGCTACAGGGTCGACCGCTGAATCAGGGAGGGTGCAGGCCGAAATGGAACAAAGGGTTGCGGCGCAACTGGCTGCGGAGCGGGACCGGGTCCAGCGGGAAGCAGGAGAACGAGCGAGCGAGGCGCACAGGGCAGAAACCGCACGTCTGCAGCAGATAGCGGAACACATGGATCGACGGGCCCGAGAGGCAGAAGAGAAGGCTGCATCCCACGCGGCCGAGCTGGTGCGGGTGCAAAAGGAAGCGGATGAAAGAGCCGCCCAAGCTGCCGAACAGGTCCGCGCACAGTGGGACGCCGAACGAGCGGCTCAACAGGCTCACCGGCATGAGGAAACGGAAGCGATGGCCCGTCGTGCGAGAGAGGCCGAGGATCGAGTGGCCGCACAGGCGGCCGAGCTGGAGCTGCTACGGAAAGAGGCCACCGAGGGAGCGGTCCAGGGTGCCGGGGGAAGCGCGATGGCTCTCGCTCAGTTGCAGAATGAGACCCTTGAGGGACCGGCCGAGCCGGCTCCCGAAAATATTCCATTGCCTCTCGACGACGACACTACGATGGCCGGGCTGGCTCCCGAAAATGTTCCACTGCCTCCCGACGACACTCCGATGGCTCCCGAAAATGTTCCACTGCCTCCCGGCGACGACACTCCGATGGCCGAGCCTGCCAGGCGTGTCACCCAGCTTGATGTGTCAGGCTTGATGGCAAGATGGCGGGAACGAGCGGCGCTGCTGGACACCGATGACGCGCCGTTGCCTCGTAATACTCATACACCCGTCAAGCGGCGGCGAGCTAAACTCGCCGGAATCAGAAAATCTCGGATGCAGTACAAGCAGGGGCGACGAGCCGTCAATCGAACTGCTAACCATATCTCAGCGATCAATGACCAGTCGCAACAGAACGCCGACAACCGCGGTTCTGTCCCTCGCTTGCAGATAGACGAGTCATGCGGAGCAGATGTCCCAGCACCACCGAGCCATCCGCAGGGCGTGCAGTCAGAAACAAATCAGGCGCGAGCCACAGATGCCCCTGCTGCCGGAGATGACGCGGAGGTCGAGAGAGCAATTGCTGACAATCTCGATGAGATGCTGGAGGGTGACGCGGAACAGAGAGCCGCAGGCGAGCATGACGTGCAAGAACGCACCCGGTGGGAGAGAGAACAACGCGCCCTGCTGGAGATAGAACACGGTGCCTTGGTTGAGAACACACGCATCGAATCAGAAAAGCGGGTGGCGCAGGAGCGAGCCCTGGCTCTCGCTCAACTGCAAAGCCAGGTGGCCGACGAAACCACTGACAGTGCGCAACGTGAATCCAACACCGCTACCGCTACGCTTTCCCGGCCCATCACCCGCTTCGACGCGCGGAGCGTGATCACAGGATGGCGCCAGCGAGGAAGTGTGCTGGGCAATGATGAAGCGCGACCGCCCCGGGACACTCACAAGAAAACTCCCACTGGACACCAGCGAGTGAATCCAGCTGGAATTAAAAAATCTCGGACGGCAAAGCAAGCTGCCAACCGGGCCGGCGGCCATATTGCAGCGATGCATACCCGGCTGGGATGGCACCCCGAGGACCCGAGTTCAACCCCAGTGCCACAAATAAGGGAGCCGTCATCGGCGACGAATATGCCGGCAACACAGGCGGCAGTGCCAAATCAACTGGAATGGAAATGTCGAAGATGAAGTTGCAGAAGTGCCAGCGCAGCGAGCGGATGACAAAGGGCAAGCGGTGGA
>NW_001813975.1:1421994-1423243 GCF_000149585.1 Histoplasma mississippiense | reverse complement strand
TCTAACTGCATATAAGGTGGTACAATGACATAGAAGTGTGGAATAAGAAGGGATTCTTGAGAGCGAGACGATCAAGAGTTGTCGGCATAAGCACTGTACCGACTGACCCATGACACAGAGGTGTGTGTCACAAAGGAGAAGACACGAAACAGAATAAGATCTGTGCCAATAACAGTTCCAGGAATGTAGACCCAGAGAGCATGTCTTGGTGCCGCCGTTCCAGGAGAGAAGACACGTGAATAGAGAGCCATGAAGAATGACCTAGGAAGATTCTCCTAGATCTACCGCTGTCTCATGAAAATTGTCTCAAGACAATACAGGTCACGAGACTCGCGACCTGTCTCGGTGGGTGATTTATACCATCAACTGTCTTAGCAGCGCCCTTCTAGGTCGCAAGTAGGCCTGAGACTATCTGCCTATGCTATAGGGCCAGGTACTTCTGTTAGTTATCGATGGGGCCTTTGAGGCTCACCAACTTGGTTTCATATGTTCATTTACTCCTTCAAATTGAGCTCCTGCATTCGCAGTTAAGTGTTTTATGTTCCTGCTTGCGGTAGAAGCGAGTCTGACAATGAGACTTCGTGGTAATTTACAACAAACTAAAAATTGCTCTGTATGGATCTATGACGTCATCTCACTACTCTGCTACCTCTCATCAGCTATATAAGGAGCGAAGGGTCCTATTTACCTAAAGGCTGGTCCTATCTTCCACACTCCCTCTTCCTCGATGCACAGCGGGCCATTCTGTTATCGACAGACAATTCGCAAGCCTCAGTATGTCTTCAACGCCAGATGACGATACTTCGAGGAGGGGATTACCGAACTGAGTACTAGGCCGAAACGCGTTGCTTGTTTGAGATTGGCAGCCCGAATGCTGCTTCCAAAATCAGTAATACCGCTCATAGGACATCTCCTGAAGTGGTAATAGAATTAGCCGTCTTGGGAAGGTGATGTCTATATATGCCGGTTCCTATTTAGGCAACTCATCATTATTGAGTAGTCTACAAGAACCAAATGGCAGAAAAGAACGGATTTCATTTGAATTTTTCTATTGTGATCAAGATCGATATTGATTACTCTACACTTCCCAAAACAGAGATCCAACGAAAGCGCCAAATCTATGATCAGTGAATCTCGTACATTGAGCTTCAGGGAAGTGTGCAATACTCTCACGCAAGAGCACGTTGTGATCCTTGAATTGATGATTCTTGAAGGTATGAATACGGACGGGAATGTAACTAATCCCTCC
>NW_001813975.1:1414437-1419151 GCF_000149585.1 Histoplasma mississippiense | reverse complement strand
CGACCAGCGCCTTTACCCTTAGAGCGTACCACCGTCATCACTTGGTGTCGTTGATATTGGATGGTGAAAACCAGCTAATGCCAACGCAAGAAGCCTTCGAGTGACTTGGATCTTGCAACGGCCGTAGCACTTCAGCGAAGGAGAGTGATTATCAATGGCGTCCAAGTAGCTGGGAGAATGTTTCCGGCAGGGAGGATTAGAGTAGACCAGCCTGCCGGCAACCAACATAACAATGTGCAAACAGATATAGATAAGAGAGGAGAGAAAGAATGGCAACGTGATCCAAGAAGGGTCAGCGGCCGTGGGACATGGCGGTATTTATATGATGGCGCAGCCATCGTGGGAAGCGTGGCCAGCTTATTTTCAGGAGTGAAAAGCGCGTGAACCTGCGCGCGGTGGGTCGCCCGAGTGGGTTGGGGTGATTGGACAACTGGGTGAATGGGTGAATAGGGGGTGAACATTCGCGCGTCTTCGAGCGAGCACAGTGAGCAGGGGGTGAGGCGGAGGGTGAGGTGCAAGGGTGACGTCATATGTGCTACAGGGAGCCCATGGAGCCTCCCTAAAAGCAGCAGGTGGTGATTTCCAGATCTGGTATAGTGTTTATTAGTGTGGGTGCGAATTCGCGGTGCTGGGGCGGCCGAAAGTGGCACCCAAACCTTCCACTTTCGGCCGTCCGGGCCCTCAAAAGTCGATTCTTAGTGATATATAATAACATTCAAAGATATTCATTCAGAAATGGCTTATGACTTGGTTACATTCACTGATGATTGCAATAGCTGGGCATGGAAATATCAGAACATCATTGAATGAAAGTGTGAAAATGTTGATGAGAATATTCGTTGTCAACCATATTGATGATTTCTCATCTGATATAATACAGTGTCAACTTGTGCTCAAATTCTGCATTGCATTTCAGATGTTGAAGATACTGATTGAATGTGTTATAAAGCAGAGCTATATCTAAAGAGATTTGAATCCTCTCTGCAACATGTACAACTCAATGAAACACAGAAATATTGAGTATGTGAGGTTTTCATTTCAAATGCAGACTGTTACAGAGTATCATAATTCAGATGCAGAGCACATCTTTAACTAAGTTGATGTCTTTTGTATTGAATGCATCATCAGTCAGTGTCAGAGTAAGAAAGTGGAAAACAGAATAAAGTATGAGATTGTCATTTTATTTATGAAAAATATAGATTATTCTTGTTCAAGTGAGTTTTTGAAGATAAAATGCGAGGCAGATAGAGCTCACAGTTGTGATTTGTTTCACTTTCTTTTTATAAATATTAGAAATACTTTCATCACAAATACATGTTGATTCAGTTGATCTGAATTAAGAATCATACACAGCACAATATTCTTATAACAGAGAGCATCATTGAAACCACAAAGACAATCACCTTTAATGAGTGTTTTAAATTGTGTTGAGATGTAGATAATAAACAATATGAGCAATGAATTCTGCAGAATATATCATTCATGAATAATAGATGTTGTATTCAAACATTAATGATAATGAAGAATGATCACAAGATCTTTTACACTCACTATCAGTTTATAATCAATCAACAAATTCAAATCATACTTATCAGTCAGAGGACTCAGAATGAACTAATACTAAGAATTAAAAATGAAAAGAATAATGTTTTGAATTGAATCTTTATTTTACTGATTAATTCACTCATCAATTCATCCATTTTTTGATTTGTCTCTCTTTTAAAGAGCAGTTGAAGAAATTTCCATTCAACTCAAATTGTACTCTGTTTGATGATGTTGAAATTTTTCAATTTTCAATCAGTATAGACTCAGAAGTTCTTGTCCACACATGTGGAAAGATGAAAATGTGCATCAACTCTCATAAATGAACAATGTTTTCATAAGAGATGTCAGCAGATTCCGTTATGAATCTAATGTGTATGAAGCTCTAAAATTTCAAAAGCGCTGAATATGATTGATGATAATAATTATAACATCAATATACTTCTTATCTATAATCTGAAATTAAGTTAATCTAACAACATCTCTCCTACAGTATTCATCTGAGATAAGCTCTTCAATTATCTTCTTCCGGGCACGTCGGCTCTTCTTGAAAGGTTTGAAGGGCTTTCATAAGCAAGTTCATTGAGAAAACATGTCATTCAGATAACAGAAGGAGGCGGAGAAAGTAACTTGCACAAGAAAATTGAAAAAAAACAGTGTAAATAAATGTGTGCGAAGACAGTAGAGACAGTATCACTGAGAGTGAATGAAGAAAATGCTTTAAAGAAGTGGAAGACATTGAATTTATACATTGTGAGAAGTAGAGCATCACTGTTCTACAATGAGACTGAGTATTGATAGCTTGTAAATACAACATTGCAACTATTGTTGTCTTTGAATATATATGTGGAAAATGGTTGCGGACAAGAGATTTGAGGTGTGTTAGTGAAATAAAAGCGGCGTAGGTTTCACGTCACGTGGACAGGATTGAATTTAAAACAGCCGATGAAAATGGAATGCTCTGAGTGGCCACACCCCCATCTTACAGACTATAGAGGTAGTAATTCCGTTGAAATCGAAAGGTATAGATGATGAAAGTCTTTGTGCTGATGGACTCAATGACATACACAATTGACAATGGATAACTTACAACTTTTTTTATGAGGGCGTCCGTACAATATTTCATGGGGGGGTGGATGGTGTAGTGGCAAGCGCTGTTCATGGAATGCTTTCTCAAGTAGGCACTTGATGTTGGGGCCACCTCTGCTGAGACAAGAAGGTAGTGGGTTTGAATCCCACCCTCTTTAAAAGGATATTATCACATCTTGATGAATATTGGGGGTATTCTTTCTTATCTCATTTCTATTGGTAACTGCCACTGCAGGGTGGAGCAATGTTCAACACTATGTATATAGTCTAGATGGATTCAGTATAGTGTGGGATTCTAAGATGTTGTGATTCTTACATGTCTACGGAGTAGTCCAAGTGACAAGGAACTGTTTAGTATTGCATGAGCAATTGTGAGGCAAGGCCCCCCTTGAGGGCTAGATCCAGAATGGTATAGTGAAGTCTCTCCATCAAGGATGACCCAGTTATGAATAGAGAAATGTAACTAGAGAGTAGCTGAACATAAGGGTAGGCTAGTGAGGTGAAGGCTGTCATAGTCTCAGACTGCATATGGCCTTAGTAAAAATAAGAAGAACAACAACTACTACAATATTTCATGGCGGTATAAATTTTGGTCACCTTTCCTTTCTATCTATCCCACAGCGAAACCATATGCGATCACTGATCGTCCACTCGGAGTCTAAGCACTCTCCAAAGGTAAAACACGGCCCCCGAAAAACTATTTTTAAGTATGATTATTCGGAGAGTTCACTTTGAGTTGATGTGGCTGAACTTCTAGACCAAATAAGTGGCCCTGCTAGCGAGTGGACAAATAAATGCAACTAACCAGCTCACTTGGCGTCAATGGCGGAGTAGGAATTCACGTCAGCCTAGTTGTTGAAAGGGAGGAGGGCTACCATGCTTCTGATCCCGATGTTTTACGTTTCTTCTCGGTATTTTGTACCTTACATTCGCTTCCGACTTCCAGCACCCACATGAAATAGCAGTTTGTTGTTCTTAATTCAACATGAGTACGTTCGTAAAACACTCAGGTGCAATCTACACCCCTGCGGTTGAGCAACTTCCGCTATATACGGAGAATGAGGAGGGTCTTCCGCGATACACGGAAGATGACGAAGACCAAGAACACCCTGAGCGAGAAGGCGGCCCAGATAGAATCCAGTTATTCCTGAACGGGCTTTTGTCATCCCCTGATGAATCTCAACTTGATCCGCACATTGTCAAAGACCTGTTACAGGACGAACATCGACGATTATCGGATATCGTATCATCTCGCGCCCAATTTGGAATTTACAGAGGCGAACTTGCAACGGACGAATTGTCATTCATCGCACTCGCTATCACCCGTCTTCTTTTTAGATCCATCTCTGCTGGGAAGAGCGAAACCATTTCATGGCTTATATCACAAAACCTGGTTTCCCCCAACATCATCGACACGGATGGTATGTCTCCGTTGCTGGCTGCTGTTAAGGCAGGAAGAACAAGGACGATTCAAGAATTGGTTGATCTTGGTGCGGAACCTGACGCGTATGCGATTTCGGTGGGAATATCCCCTTTTCTTGTTTAAACATCATTCGCAGCATGGAGAATTGCATAATTTCATAAAGGAGAACACTTTTGGGTTATAATATAACACTTAGTGATTATTCTAACTCGGATTCAGGGATTCCGTTTATTACCAGTTGGACGCGCTGCCATCAGGAGAACTCCGTTACAGCTTGCTGCTGAGCTTGGGAATCTTCCACTAGTCAAGATGTTCATCGAGACCTATCAATGCGATGACTCCAAGGTCGCACCAGACGGAGAGCTTGCTCTTCGCTTGGCATCGAAGAACGGGCACAGGCATGTCGTCGATTATCTCCCCGCACGTCGAGGTGGCGGATGGAAACGATGGCGAACTGCGCATGAAGTGTCCATGGCGAAAGCCAGAGACGCCCTTAAGTCCATTTTCGAGATCACCCTTTTTTTGGTTTACAAAATTCCGAAATTCTTCTTCTGGACCATCCCTAAAAAAGGAATCGTCGAGCCGCTGATGAGCGGTTGCAAATGGTGTTGGGTGAATAAAGCGGGGTTGCTCCCATGGATAAAATATCAAGCCCAGCAG
>NW_001813975.1:1404911-1414078 GCF_000149585.1 Histoplasma mississippiense | reverse complement strand
GTATTCATCTCATTCCCCCTTAAGGTGTATGATATAGTGCTGACCTCGGAGAGTTAACCTATAAAGCAATGGGCGCACTCTTTGGTTTAACTGGGAAAGTATTGTGGTATATTGGCTTTGCACTACTTTTCCTAGTGACTTATATCCCGAAGCAGATTTGGGCCATTGTTAGGAGCATGGGGGTATCGATAGCTACAGGTTATAAGGAAATCAGGGTCTGGGTGAATCCTAAGGCGTGAATGATTATTTTTGAGCGAGGGTTTACTGAGCAAACCATATCTCATCACCGTTAATTTGTAGTTAGGAATCAAACTCCTATTCAGTCAGAGTTCTACGTAGGGTAGGGTAGCAATATCCCGGCATATGTCGCTACTTCACTAGCTAGTGTCCATCTTGTCTCCAAACCTATCTTCAACAGGACCTTTCTCGTCCTGGGGTTCTGCGGTGGCTCTTGAATCAGGCCTTGTCTCGCTGCCTACTGTTCCTACTGGCCCTGATTCATCTCCGGTAACTTCCCCTTCATCTATCATAGTCTCATCTTCCGGCTCCTGTGTAGCGGCTTTCCCATCAGTCGACGCCGCACTCATCGCTTGCCGCAGGGGAGTCGCACCACCAGTGACATGAGGACGGTGTTTCTCTGTTTGGGATGGTGCTGAGGTAGGACCTGAGTCTTCATTCCCAACGTGCGAAGGGGTTACACTATCTTGATCTGGCTTCGGAGTCCCAACGGCACTTCCTCTCCCTTTCGAACCGGCATCTCCCTCATCGCCCTCCTCGCCTTCCTCCATGCCTTCTCTCCTCTCAACTTCCTCTTTCTCATCCCTGATCAATCGCCGAAGATTCATCCCTTCCTCCATAATTCTACCAAATTGCTCTCTGCGTTCACCCCACGTTTGCGCATATTCTCTGCTTTCCTGCTCCAACTGGGCGATTTCCGCATGTAGCTTTTGAAGGTTAGCCTCTTGGTCCTCCCTGGGTCGTAGCAATCGATTCGAAGTAATCTTGTCCGCTAGGTCATCGTATGTTTTACGTAACGCAAGGGTCTTCTGTGCTTCTTCCAGTTGTATCCTCAACTCAGCCGTATTGTCCCTCACAGCTTGCGCTGTTGACTGAATTCTCAACTTCTCGGCTGCATAACGTTTCCGTTCTTTCTCATTGCTTGCAAGTAGGAATTGAATTCTGGCAATGCTACTCTCAAAAGCAGCAAAGTCGAGTGTTATATCTTCGCGAAACTGGCGCCATTCCTCAAGTTGCTTCTGCTTGTCAGCGTCGGCCTGTGCTGCCGCGGCTTCTTCATCAGTGCTTTCGGGTGGCGGAGTTGGAAACAATGTAGATGGCGCGGCTATCAGCGAGTTGGGAGTAAGAAGACGTTTCGTAATCCGTTTAAATGGCTTTTCTTCGACGTTCAGAAGCCGCGTCTTATGAAGCGCATCTAGACAATAAAATTGTGGACAATTAGCAAAGCAAGCTGTTGCAGAGAAGCATAGCAGCAGGAACACACACCTTCCTGGGCTTGATCGAGCAAAGTATAAGCTTCCATAATACCCCGTAAGAGCAAATTAAGTAGTTCCTAAACAGAACGGGAGGATAGAGTCGGGGCAACTGCTGAGGCTTTTGGTCAATGCGAAGATCCTGGAGTGGTAGCAGCAGTGTTCATTGCAAGGAGATGGTTTATAACTAATCAACGCTAAGACTGCAGGCTGAGCTAAGCAATCCGCTGATTTCCGAGACTGACTCGAACCTTTGTTGATGTCGATATCGCCTGGTCAATGCGAAGTTCTTCAAGGTTCAAGCCCCCTTAGAACACACATAGAGTGTTTGAAACAACGCAAATAATCAATTTTGCATGAATATTTATTACCTTTTTTTCTGCTTTACGTCCCTTCTTGTGGCATCCGAGCCATTGAATCGCTTGAAACTCCCGCAGATGCGAATTCTAGCATTCCTAAAAGCACCCTTTCTAACGCCTCTTTTAGCGTCTCTCTAGGTATGTAAGCCCTCTTCTACAAAGGATTGAACTAACTAATGTATGTAGATTCCTAACTTCATACGAGATCTGACCTTCCTGCATAGAAATTGACTGCTCCTCCTCGTCCAAAATGGACGGGATGTATACTGGGCTTCAAAAGAGGCAATTATTCGAGTCGCTGGATTCCTTTAAATCATTTGTACGTGCTGCATCAATAAGACAGCGTTGGGATCTCTGTGTGATCAGAAGCAATAGAGAAAGTGTCGCCCTGGGTTGCCGGTCATCCACCGACTGTACCTTTCGTGCCATATGCCGCTCAAATCAGAACTACACATATGTAACCTCTGTCACCGATACCCATACCTGTCGCGCTACCCTTGACGCTCCTGCGGTTCCGATTCAGCGAGCTCAAGCCTCCCGTATGGCCTTTCTGAAGAAAGAGATCCCCAAGTTTTTTGATACGAATACCAAAGTCACAGCCGATGAGGCCGTGGCAGCTATCAGAAGATATTACGGCATCGAAGTGGCTCCTAGACAAGCACATCGGGCTTTACGGAAACTAGATATGCTCAAGGGTAAACGCCGAGGTCGCCCCCCTAATCCCAGTCAGACACGGCCAGTGACTGGTCAGATCCCCATTGAAGCCACTAGTAGCTCCTTTTCACAACAACAGCAACAACAGCAACAGCAACATCAACAACAACACGACGAACATGCTAGCGAGTGGTCACAAAACCAACCCTTGTTGCCGATGGATATAGGGACTGATGACGATGATGATGATGACTTCGACGTTCCAGAAAGCAGCCACATTGTTCCTCAACCTAGCATGCCACAACCAAGCCCAGACTCTCTCGCTCGATCCCATCATGTCCCTACTGCACTTAATTCTGGCGCGCCACAGGAAGACCAGGGCTCAGGCCTTTGTAATAATAGGCAACATACCCCACAAGTTCGTAGCCAGCCGCGCAGCGTCCAGCGTCGTCCCAAAGTCTCGGCAGATGTGAAGGTTGAGTTTTCGTGTGCAGCTTGCGGGGTGATTAACCAAGCATTCTTCCCGGCCCGAGGACAAGTTGCAAGAACAGTGGTTGGCAATCAGTTCATGGGGAACGGAGACCCTGTTAACTTCGATTTGGGTACGCACCAGTCAGGAGCAGGATCATGACCCTTGACAAATGCGGCGACCGCCCTTGACCAACTCCAATCGTTAACATATATAAATGAATTACTTTTACGGCTATTCTTACTAGAGCACCGCATATATCCTAAAATATGCCTACATTCATATAGGCAGATAATTTACTCGGCCTACTTCTCAAGTGAGAAAGATTAGGACCAGCCAAATCGTGTACCGTCTCCCGTCTCCCCTTAATATGTCTCTCCACCCGCCTATCATACTGCCATACTGCATGGGGTCGGATTGATTATGGGAAAGCATATTTAAAAAGAATATCTCTCGCTCTAACGTGTCTCAATGCCAACAAATTAAGTCCCTATGTGTGGCCGATTCTGTTAAGTTAAGCCTATTTAACGGGGGCAGTCCCGAGGGCAATTGTTGGATCGGTGCATACAGCTATCATTCAAAATCATTAGTTGAACTCTTGAGTCCAAGAAGCCACCATTCAGAACTAGCATATACTTGGAACAATGATCATAAATTTTTAACACTGTGGCACTAGCTTGGTATGTTAATGGCTCGTCTGCGTTGCTCAATTGTATTTTACATTTTTCCTCTCCCGAATCCTGTTACGGGGATAGGAAAATCTATTCTGTTGCTTACGTTGAATCACTGATGACAAGCTGCGCAGGGACCGTGGGGATCCTGAACTACTTTTTCTTTCTGCGGACGGGCTTCCCATCTCGTCAACCCCGAGATACGTATGAATGAACTCGACCAGCCCTCGTACATACCAATTCTATGCCGTCTTCAACTGATGACGGGCCGATAACTGAATCAAAATCCAATGAGGACTTGCCTGTGTCGGATGCGTCAACTGAGGAACTGCAAGGCACTGTTGCCCAAAATGCCCCGATAATATCTTGTGTGCTGCCTTCTTTGTCGCTGTTGTTGAGCTATGCGATCGATTCACATATTACGGCTTCAGCGGCCAGTTTTTCAGACATGCAATGTTGTTCTCTTTTCGTTTTTCCTAGGATCTCATTCCCCGAGGAGAAATGAGGGGAAGAAGCAATGGATGTCAACTAGATTTTGTGTGTCTCATAGAAATTATATCCAGAATCTTTCCAGGTTCCAGCGGTTCCTCGAGCTTTACATATGCTTTTCTCTTTCCACTCCTATCTTGGGTCTCTAAGCTTGCGTTAACTGGTAATCATTAAGGGCTTCCGTTAGGCAGGCGCCACTGTCTGAGGAGCTTCTTCCAGGTTTGGTATCCTGTTCCTGGAATCCTTGTGTGTGCATTATCATCTTCCACCCAAAACCAAGCTTCCTCAGATTTCAGGAATCTTACCCAAACCCATGTCCCACATTGCCATAGGCTTCTTCGCTGTCCTCACGTCACTGGCCTTGTCACCGCCATTCAACACCTCATCTACAGAGCACCACCATGTTTCAAAGGCATCTGGAGATGTCCAGTAAATCAACGCGGTGCTCAGCCAGGCAGGGTCCACGTCGCAGTGCAAACGCCAGGGAATTTCCTACTCGGCTTCTCAGAGTTACTTGCGAGCATCATGAGTCTCGAATAATACGCATACATGGAAGCTCCTGTATCCAATGATATTGTTCGTCATGGCACTAGTTTTGATGATAATTACCTTTGCGGTTGCCATGGCATTTCTTTGTCGCCAATGTTTAGGGATTCGGGCCTTAAGGTAGGTGAAAAAATCATTGTTAACATATTTATTTAGCCTCCCATATGTTTTCTTTCTTTCATGACTGACAATTATGTCAATCGCTATCGCAGTCAATGTGCAACTGGCTGGTATCCGTACCTTTCCTCGCGGGTGTTGAATTCTGGGTTCCTGTTTGCCGTAACAATGCGGTAAAAGTGGCGATGAATGATGATCTTGAGGCTGAGGAACCATCTTTTGCTGAGACGATGGTGAAAAACTCTGTGTGATTGACGGGTTTAGCGCCAATTTCGGCTCGTGCACATGAGAAGGATCCAAAGCTGTGCGCGTTTCCTGATCAAGTCAAGCATGTATATATATATATATATATATATATATATATAACTGATCCTTGACGCTTTCCAGACCTTCACTGGCATTATCTCTTCTTTCTGGAGGTTCCCCCTTTCCCCTTCTTTTCCCCCAGCAAGCCCTACTAATAATACGTATCTCTCCTCTTTTCCCACAAGTACCAGCGTGTCACGGGGGGCGGGATTATATTATTCTTATTTTTTAATTTACCTTTTTTACCGCAATTACAAAATTACAAAAGTGTAGTTTCAAGATTGTGCAACATGTGATGCATGTGATGATGTAGAGAATAAATCAAATCACAGGACGAAGAATAGTTACATGCAAAAACTTCCCCATCCAAGCTGAGCGATGCTGTATGCCAAGCCAAACACCCATGGGAAGATCGGATGAACTCAAAAAAAATACTTGGGTAGCCCAGCTTGCGGGGACAGACAAGCTAAGACAGACAGCCGTTGCGCCGGGGGGAACTGTTACCTAGTCTTGTTGAGCTTGCATCAATGCTGCAGGATACGCCCATGTTCTTCCGAGTCTCCCCCATGGCGGGATATATTACGCAGCATGTACGGAGTACTCCGTATAGTATATATATACAGGTGGGAGGGGTAGTTAAGCTCCAAGCAACTTAGCGAGTGGGCTAAGAAGCTAACTAGCTCATTCAGCTCAGCCAGGACTGTGCAAATTCACATGCTCGGAGAATAAATCATGCTAAGGAGATGCGATAGATAACCGTTGCGAACATCGGAGGAGGCAGGGGGAAGAAGCTATGGGAGCCTGAGGCTATACTAGTGCCAGTCTAAGTAACTCTCTCGTTCAATGGGGGTTTTTGGCATGTGGTGATGGTGGTGGTGGTGGTGGTGGTGGTGGTGCTAACAAGAGCTTCAATTTCAACTTGAAGTCCTCGTACCGTATACTCCGTAGCTGTTGGATTTATCTTTCATTATTCAAACCACGTTTGGCTACAAAGAGAATAAGAGGTGTCCTTAACCTAGCAAAGAAAAGAACAGAAAAGTAAAGAAAGGACAAAACGGAAACAAACAAACAAACAAACAAACAAACAAACAAGTAAACAAAAACCAGCTCTTCATTCAATGTTTATCATTTCACTTCATAGGATCCATCTTCCTCCACCCCCTTTACCCTTCCCCTGTATATTGCTTGCTGTATGAGTATATCCATCTATTCATCACTATCTAAGATGGGGTTTTTCGTAGGATCAAATACCAAGTGGAGGGGCAAGCACATGAAAATGGAATGGCACAAAAATGCAACCCCGTGCTAGTTGATATGCATCATGTGAAAAAAAAAAATAAATAAATCACAGAACAAAAGGGGAAAAGCGGGCAGGCAACGGAAAGCGCTAAACGACTCAAACAGGTCGAAAACAAAAGCATGTCGGTCAAAGGAATAAAGGAGGTTGGGCGGAGGGAGCGGGGCGGGAGGCAGGGAGGGTGACGCCTGGTGGTTGGTGGAGAGGAAATTATATTTGTGTTTCACAACTTAGCTCCCTTATCATTCGTGTCTTCATCCGACACCATCTACCAGCCATTATTATTATTATAGCTCGGCCGGCCAATCGACGAGAGCAGGATACCCACCTCGCGCTCCAACGACGCAACTTCGGAATGTGGTGCGTACATCTTCGACCGGATCCAGGCATCCATGTCTGCATCGCTCAGATCGCGAATTCCCGTTTCCCGATCGACCTTTGCCTCCTGCGCTGCGCGGATGACTCCGCGTGCTACGATGACGCTCACATCTCTGATCCGGGTGAGGTCTGGGTAGAGGAGGCCGTGTTCGAGTTCCTCTGAGGTAAGGGTTTTGGAGAGAGCTTCGCCGGATGCGTAGATCATGCTGTCGGTGACTTCGACGGCTTTGCTAAGGATGGTCCCCAGACCGATACCGGGGAAAACGTACATGTTGTTGCCCTGACCTGGGTAGTAAGTCTTTATCTGTCCGGTGGAGTTTTTATAGGAAAATGGCTGGAAGGGAGAGCCGGAGGCGAATAATGCCTGACCATCGGTGTGTATGATGGCAGATTCGAAGTCGCATTCCGAGTTCGCGGACGGGTTCGAAAGGGGGAAGATTATGGGTCGCTTGCTGAAGGAGGCCATACTTCTGAGGATCTCTGGGGTAAATACGCCTCCCAGGGTCGACAGGCCCATGAGCATGGTGGGCTTGACGTGATCAACAACCTCACTCAATGTTTTTAACTGCAGGCCCTGATTATCAGTTCGTGCAAAGTAAACCTTATGCGAGGCAAGCTGATCCCCTCGATCCGCCGTCACGAGACCCTTTGTGTCAACGAGGTAGAAACAGGCCTTGGCCTCGGCTTCCGTCATTCCTTCGCGAACGAAGAAATCGACAATTTGCTTGGCGACACCAACACCAGCACTTCCTGCTCCAAGGAAGACGGCTTTGTGCTCCTTAGCCGGAATGCCAGATTGTTTTACGGCATTTATGACTCCAGCAAGGATAACAGCACCGGTTCCCTGGATGTCGTCATTGAAGCAGGTAAATCTATGGCGGTACCGTTCAAGAGCTGGGAATGGGTTCTTGAAATCTTCAAATTGAATGACCACGCTGAGTATCTTATTAGCAAGACAAAGTAAAAGAGAGTGCCTACCGGTAAATGGATTTTGCGAAAAGAACTGAGAAATTTTAACTTACCCAGGCCATTTCTCAGTCAGAGCGGTCATCAGTTCGTCCATAAATTCCAATTCTTGCTCTGGGCTCACCTTGTTTCGACGACTACCTAGATAAAGAGGATCTTCTCTCAACGCCTTATTGCTCGTTCCCAGATCTAGGGTTAGAGGCAGAGTGGCTTCCGGCCTGATACCAGCGCAGGCGGTGTATAGGGCAAGCTTTCCAATGGGGATACCCATTCCGTTGATGCCAAGGTCTCCCAAGCCAAGGATTCTAGAGCCATCGGTGATAACGGTTATATCGACGTGTGGCTGGGGCCAATTTTGGATGACAGCTGCAATATTGCCTCTATCCTCGTAACTGATATACATTCCTAAACAACTTAGTGAGTCATAACCGTAGGGTAAACGAAGAGAAAGGGGGGGAAAAGAAGTTAAGTAAAGCTAGAGACAAAAATTTATTTCCCACCTTCAGGCTGTTGGTATATTTCGGACCATCTCTGACAAGCTTCACCCACAACGGGCGTGTATATCAGCGGGGTGAGTTCCTAGAGGAGGGATTAGCCCCAAGAACTGCGCGAACACCGTTTAAATCTATCGGTAGCATTATTTCCCTCCCACCTTTAGATGGTCTACAACCAAACGGTAGAAAAGATGGACGTTGTTCCGGCGTAGAGTGCTGAGGTAGAGGAACTTGTCGATGGCGGTTGCTTTCACAGCAAGTTGCCTCAGGCCTGATTGAACCAGTCAGCAAAAGGGGCCTAATCCAACCACAACAAAATATGTTCCCTAAATACTCCAGCGAGCAGTAGAGGCAGCACAACACGTCCATACATCTTGTCTTTTGCGTCTCATAGCTTTCCACGTGCGGAGGCGTCAGACCGTACGATCGAAGGTATTTGCGGATGTAGCCAGGGTTTGCGGTGTCATAGGAGCCGTCTCTAGTTTTGCATCCTCAGGTTAGCAAAAGAAGATTTGTTTTATGGGAAGATAAAAGCCATCCGCGAAACCAAGATGCCAACAGAGAGACGGTCTTTGGGCCCATACAGGCGAAATCATCAGCGGGGTGAACAAGAGAGAAGCTTACGCAGGAACATTGACCGGCGCGGAGGAATGCACACAGCTGCGCTGCTGGAAACGGGGTACGTTGTGACTCATGATGATGGGCCAGCAGGAGGAATGGGATAGAAGCAGTAGAGATTGAGTCAAGTTCTTTAGAAGATGCACAGAGATAGATGATTTTGGAGGGGAGGGGAGAGCGCCGCCGAAGTAGTAACCAGAGAGCTTATTTATGTGGCCAGACAACATCTGGCTGTCTGGGGCAAAGGTCGGTTTCGTGTCGCTGCCACCACCCAAGACATTTAATTATTTTTGATTACTAGTACTGAGCAGCG
>NW_001813975.1:1399846-1403936 GCF_000149585.1 Histoplasma mississippiense | reverse complement strand
TATTCCTACCAGGGAGCCCGCCCTTTCAAGGTCCCAGAAGCAAATACTGCTCCCAGCCTTCTTATTTTCTTTTTCTTTTTCTTCTTCCCTAGTCGTTTGACTATCTTTTCTTTTTCCGAGAGCGGGGGGCTTTGCTGCAGGATCGCGGTATCACCCGATATTCTAGTGCCACAGCAAGGCTGCTCTAGACTGTAATTGGTATAACCAGAGATTCTCAAACATCACTTCTCTCTTTTTCCCGCCGCAAAACGGGGCTAACGTTCCCCCAGCGACATCGGTAGTACTCGTCAAAACATCCAAGCCAGCTGGGTTCCACTTGGGGCTGGGTGTGGAGCTTGTCGCTGGCTTGCACCCTGCCAAGTCCTATCACTCGGGCTTGTCTGGCAAGCTCGGGTAGTCCGTCGTCCAGGGGAGCACTGAATGGGCGGGAAAGCTAAATAGCTCCTGGGACAAAGGGCACGCATGGGTGACAAAAATAACATCCAGCCAAGCTCATCCCCAGATTTTCATTCTCCCCGGTCAGACAACGCGGCACGAGGGCATGCGAATTGACTTTTTTTCGTGTTTTTTCTTTTTCTTCGATACAAAAGTGCAAAAGGGGAAGACGGCGATTATTCTTTTCAAAAAAAAAAAAAAAAGACGAGGAAGGGGAAAGAGAATTAGATGATGATGTCGATATTGAAACCTCTCGTCAGCAGTCCTGACGAACATCAGCCTCACTGGGTTGCCTAAAAATACGGTATTAGAGTTTACGGATTCCGTAAGAGAAAAAAAAGGCTCTCCTCGATCCAGTTTCATGTCCTCACGGTTCAAGAAAAGCATTCTCCGTTTAACAGATCCATTCTGTAGTTAACTGGTTAGTCAACCAGGGAGACTCGGCTTATATCATATTGCGAACAAAAATTAGAAACCACTGCATGTGCAGCTAGCACCAGTAGAAATTATACGATGTCAAGCAGGAAAATTTTGAAAATTTCAAACCATTTCAGCGAATTCCTTCGAGATGTCTGATGCCACAAGACTGAGAGCTCGGCCAGACAAAATGACGGGGCTAAATTCTAACCAGCGCCTTTTTAGGTGCATATTTAGGTCGAGCCTCCACGTCGCCCATTTCCCAACAGTTTATGCAACCCAAGACATTGATTAACCACCCAGTACCGTCGGATACCTGCTGCTGAGACAAATTACAGCAAGAAGATTGTCGGAGGGGGAACACTCCCTAGATGTCTAAGATTTTTTCAAATAGGAAAAAAATTCTGGGGCCAGCGATATTGCGTGAAAGTCGATAGAGCACAGCTTCATGTATTGTACCTGACTGAACCAGTAAGTTCAATTGAATTCTTGATCAATGGTTTGTTCCCTTGTTGAGAATGCTGTTATGCTCAGGGTCTACTCAAATGTCACTTACACAGTATAACAGCCAAACCCTCGATAGCGCCATGCCAGAAGTGCACCATCAAATCAGGCGGAAAGCGCTGATTTACATGAACTGGCTTTATAACACTATTATGACATATCACGGCATGAAATTATGAGCTTAAAGCCCTACCAATATGGTACAGGTCCATTCTTCAATGTTCTCCTCCAGCAGGCACAATCATGCCTGTTGTGACGCATGGTTGATTGGCTACGTCGATTCCTACTGCGAGCTGAATCGATAATGCTAAGCATCTAGATGTGCCATTCCATGATGGGGTTGAGATATTGCTGGTATACGCTGGGTATCCTTCTTCATTGAAGCCGGGGGAGCACTGATGAAATGATTCCGACCGTCATAAAGTGATGATATCATCATTGGCCTGCTCAGCAAGCACCTTCCTGAGCACATATGTATTGATATTGATAGGCTTCTAGCAAGAGAGCGCCGACCTACTCTCCGCTTCCCACGCTCTCAGCCAATTGCTAACTCTGTTTTAATGTGTGAGCTGTCAGCCTGACCAACCTCTTTATCGACTGCAAAGTAGTATTATAGCTCCCCTACGGAGTACAATGCTGCTCACTTGCACTGATTAAGGCCCTCCTACAATAGGGGCCTGCAAATTAACAATTTTTTTGTGTTGGCGCTTAAGCCCTTCAACCCATGGGACCTCAGCGGCTCGCTTGGCATGAATTGAATACAGGGCGCTGCCAACAAGAGCCAAATGGCGAGCTAGACGGCGGGAGTTCTCGCAACATTTCGTGAGTGATATTTGACGTAATTCTACGAGACAATGCCATAGCCGATGCTATTATTTATAGACTCCCTTAGATTCTGAAGCTCACTCACCTGGAAGAAGCGCAGACACCATCAGCAAAGACAGTTCTCTCTCAGTTTGTCAACGGAATCCACACAGTCCATGTTCTGGAAGTTCTTGGCACTTGCACCATGCCAGCGTGCCAAGACTGCGGTGAGCTCATCATCACGTTTCAAGATTCCTGTTGCTGACACTTCCACTTCATCCATCATACCATTCCCCCTCTTCATGCCCATTATTTTATGCTGAGAGGCGTGCCACCAGAGCAATTGTTTGGGTTGAGGATTTCTTCCTTACCAGCTAAATATTCAATCTTTTGGAAGCTTTGTTCACACCAGTGGCTATGTGGTCATCCTGCTGCAAATCGCGGAAAGCTACCAGTGGTGAAACACAACCACTTCTCCCCCAACATCATGATTACGATGAAGATACAGCCCTGCAGCATCAGCTGCATGAGAAACTGCGCACTTACCTGATGCTCAAGGCCATTTGTAGTGGCTACATGCCGTCCACATACCAAATCGTCTCCAACCTACGCGCCATCCTTGTATCAAGTCTTCTCAACCCGGAACCTCTTGCTGTTGGGAACACCAGTCGAGAATTGATTATGGATCTGAAGCTTTGCATTCGTCTGGTCATAGATCTTCTACAAGAGAAGAACGGCGAAGATCAGCTACAAGCTGCCATATGGCAGCTGTCCAAGTTGAATGTGGAGATTGATACCGCAAGTCTTGCTTCCAGAGGCACACTTGCAAAGGCTCAGGCGGATACTGCTGCCGGTATTTAATGATACTTCTCAGGGGTTTTTTCTTCTACTACCACAACCTTTTGACAAATTCTTCTGATACCTCAATTCTAGCTCGCGAAAGCATTCGTACTGTTACCAGCCTCTTGCTGACAAATTCCGACTTCCGGCGGTTAGTCGACGATTTGGTTACAATTGGGCGGATGGTGTTTGCCGATACCGCGTCCGCACTGTCTTCCGCAGCTGCCGGAGTTTCGGAAGAAGTGGAGCCTTCAGATGAAGAGAGAGCTAACCTGGAACCAAGCGGCTTAGGAGGCAATGGAGGCCAATCAACGGAGAATTTAGGCCACGACCTGCAGCATGTTTCCAGAAGCACACTGGATGTAGTGGCTCAAACGGGTAAAGCTGCAGCTCAAAGCACGGAGGATAACGTATTTAGGCACTACAAAAACCCATTACTCGATAGACTAAAGAGAACTGTTCAGAACCTACGCCAGCGAGACGACTATGCCACCTCTGTATCGACCATCACTCAATTGATTAAGCAGTATGGGATTATTTACTCTCGTGCTGTAGGGGAAACGGTCAATGCTGCTGAGGAAGAGGCTGAAGCAAGCTCAGAGCTTAAGCAGGCAGTTCTAACCCTATGGAACTTAATCGGATCCTTTGGTGACCGCCGAGAATGGCAGATTGTTGAACAGAAATTACGTGTGGTGGTCAAGCACTCTGAGAAAGACACAGAATTTGAATCACTGCTGAAAGACATCGGCAATTCTCTCCAGGATCTTTTGACGGACCCTGGCTTTTTCGACTCAGCGGATGAAATGGTTGAACTCTTGAAACAGAAAAGCCGTGGTATTGGCTCGGATTCTACTCTTCGTCAGGATGTGGATGTATTTTTACAACAATTGAGCCGTGCGCTTTCTTCAGTCCCTGGAGATAAAGCTGTAGCCAAGCTGATAGGCGCCGCAAAGAAACTTACGGGTGATTTATCCCGAGCCTTCAACGGAAAAGCTCACGCAGTCTCTGAAGACGCTCTCAACGTTTTTCTCCCGACGTTGATCCGTTCGATCCAACATATACCAATTCCGAGATTCGAAGTCTCTGTACC
>NW_001813975.1:1395201-1398006 GCF_000149585.1 Histoplasma mississippiense | reverse complement strand
GTGCGCCACACTGTAAAGGAATTCACACCGTAACGGAATTGGTATCTTTTGTATGGATTCATCATATAAACAGTACTTATAGAAAAACATGAATATCTTCAACATCATAATAGATATGAGTTCTATATTATAATAGAAGTATATATATCATATTTCAAGTA
Source organism: Histoplasma mississippiense (assembly GCF_000149585.1). Taxonomy (NCBI): domain Eukaryota; kingdom Fungi; phylum Ascomycota; class Eurotiomycetes; order Onygenales; family Ajellomycetaceae; genus Histoplasma; species Histoplasma mississippiense. The sequence continues at coordinate 1,397,845 of NW_001813975.1, read as the reverse complement.
TATTAAAATATTTTTTTCTAAATAAAAATATATCTGAAATGAAATTTGCTAAATTTATTCAAATTCATCATAGCAGATTTCAAGTACAAGAAGAGAATGAAAAAATTTTTATTAAAAAAAAAAAAAAAAAACTGTAATATACATAGACTCATTAATTAAAAATCTATGTTGATCAATATAGTGATCTATGTGATGTTATACAGACAGATGATATGAATTGTGAGCAGTTTGATTATTATATAATATTATCTACTTCTTATACAGACAATGAATGTTTTATGTATAAATTGTTTCAGAATTCTATAATAATTATCTTCAATTATAAACACTCAACTCTTTTCATTACATTTACAGCTAATTCTAAATGAAAAAAGATTATTCATAAATTACTTTTTGATCAGATTGCAGCAGACTGCTCAGATTTGATTGTATATAGGGGTTGAAGGATTCCTGGAAGGTCCAAATCACCTAAAAGGGGCTGTGTGCACGTGACCCATCTCGGAATTTTGATAATCCGGCTTATTTGCCTGTTTTGCGACAACCAATTTATCGTAGCCTATCACAGGACAGAATCACCTGAAAGCTGCCAGATGTCATCTAATTTACTTACACACTCCTTCACTCCCCCAGCTCCTGATGTTTTTCTTAACGTGGGGTTCTCAAAGTTAGAGTAAACACTATACACTGCCCTTTTTGTTTCAGCACTATTTCGTCACTCGTGGATACCCTTCTCATTTATGTTTCTTTACATGGGCCATTCGAATGGGCGGATTTATACCTCCGATCGTTGACCAAATCCCAGAATTGCCACGGTAGTACAAACTGGGTTCCTATACACGGGCACACCTCATTGAGACATTGGGGGAGATAAAAATTCGCGGCTTGGAGACACCAGGCTGGTTCAGCCATGCTCGCGTTCCCCTTTCTTCTGGGGTTTTCCGTACTCGTGCTCCTCCCCGTCGTGCTGTGCGCGGAGGACTACTACAGAATTTTAGGACTGGACAGGTCCGCGTCTGATCGTGACATAAAAAAAGCTTATCGGACGCTAAGTAAAAAGTTCCATCCTGACAAAAATCCGTATGCGCTTGTTCCCTTTTTTCTTTTTCCCTAAACTCTCCGTTCAGAACCATTTGCTAATTTTGCCCATTTTGCTCTCCCCTTCTAGCGGAAACGATTCAGCGCATCAAAAATTTGTCGATATAGCCGAGGCATATGATGTCCTATCCACTCCCTCGACAAGGAAAATTTACGACCAGTATGGACATGAAGGACTAGAGCAGCATAAGCAAGGCGGAGGACGAACACATGACCCATTCGATATTTTCTCACGCTTCTTCGGAGGAGGTGGACATTTTGGCCATTCCCCCGGCCAACGCCATGGGCCTGCTATGGAAGTTCGCCTCTCAGTGCCTCTCAGGGATTTCTATAATGGCAGAGAGGCGACTTTTGAAGTGGAAAAACAACAGATCTGCGAAGCTTGTGAGGGGACTGGGTCTGCTGATGGGGAGGTCGAGACCTGCCATCAGTGTGGAGGTAGGGGAGCGGTGATCAAAAAGCATATGCTGGCCCCGGGGATTTTCCAGCAGGTTCAAATGCATTGCGATAAGTGTGGCGGACAAGGGAAGACAATACGGCGTCCCTGTCCCGTATGCCATGGTCAGCGCGTTGTGAAGAAAGCCGTCCCAATGTCAGTGACGATAGAGAGGGGGATGCCCAAAGGGACCAAGATAACGTTTGAAAACGAGGCAGATGAAAGCCCCGACTGGATAGCCGGCGATCTGGTTATTAATCTTGAGGAGAGGGAACCAGCGATTTTCGAAGCCGAGAACGACCGAACTGATGGTACGTTCTTCCGACGGAAGGATGACGACTTGTTTTGGAGAGAAGTTCTCAGTCTCCGAGAAGCATGGATGGGAGACTGGACGCGCAACATCACACACCTGGACGGCCATGTCGTCCAGTTGCGTCGGAAACGGGGCGAGGTAGTTCAACCCCTCTCCGTCGAAACTATAAAAGGTGAAGGCATGCCCATCTGGCACGATGGTCATATGAACGCTCATGACCACGGCGAAGAGTATGGTAGTCTCTACGTCGAATACACTGTCGTCCTCCCAGACCAAATGGAGAAAGGGATGGAAAAGGACTTTTTCGCGCTATTCGAAAAATGGCGCAAGAAGAACGGCGTGAATCTCGATAAAGACAGCGGCAAGCCCACCCGCGCCCATCTTAAGGATGAATTGTAACATAGTTAGATGCATAAAAGATTCAGCATTTGTTTATTTGTTTAATTCCCCCTCTGGTTATATCCATATTTGCCTTTTACTCGCTCCGGAGTGGTCTAACTTCATTTTCATTTTCAAATTTATTTTTTTTTTTTTTTTTTTTTTTTTTTTTTAATAATTCTGTTCTTTTTATATGCATCTTGTTTGAATTTCTTTTACTGTGCTGGCATCCAAGTGCTGAGGGTTGTTACGTTCATGGGCTAAAAAAAGTTATAGAGACATTAGCAACAACCATCATGAACTTTTTGAGTGGATTTGAGATGAAAATATTTGCAATCATACGTTCCTCGAGCAGGCTTCAGAAAACATACCCCTGTTGTCCTTCTGCATCCTTTATTTATGTCAATGTAATTGTTAAGGTC
>NW_001813975.1:1391486-1393447 GCF_000149585.1 Histoplasma mississippiense | reverse complement strand
ATAAATGGGACAGTGTGGGGTTTACTCATAGGGTGCAACTGCTCCATTGTCAAGTCGTTCTCTGAATTCAAAATCCTTAGCCAAAGGCCACCTGCCAACTTTAATGAAAGTAGTTCTCTGGTAACGCTAAATCTCAATTCTTCCATTTTGAGCGACAGGATACTTGTTGCTGCTAATCAGAATGCGAACCTGGTAGCTCATGCTCAGATCGGTTTCAACCTTTCAGGAGTATACGGGCACGCCAGCTGGGCTGCTCCTAAGCCTATGCCAGCCCTTTTTGAATACGCGCTCTGGCAGGCACATAGAGATATGGGATTTAGCCTTTTGGGAGAACAACTCAATTTCAGCAAGACGATTGATTTTCCCATGGCCGATGTTAACGGTCCATACTTTCAGGCAGAAAACGGTACCTTCTACTTCAACCAAACCTTCTACGGCAACCAACCCGACGAAAATGGAACGGTCTCTTCAGATCCAGTGTACCAAGCTACGGCTTTAACCCACATTGCCCCTCCCATAGGTGTTCGTTGTATTCGCGACTCTAAGCTTGGATATGCTGATGTCGACTGGCAAGGCTCATTCCGCTCATTCACTGAGAGTGCCCCCCAGTGGGTTGACAGCCACGAGAGCGGGGATCAATGGGCATTTGGCCAAATCGGCGACGCAATTGCTGGCAAATTTACCGAGATTCTGACATCCACAAACTCGCCTATAACCCTAAGTCTCACCCACGGGTTATACTTCCCAAGTTACATCCAGGCAGAGACCCTTTACCGGTCAATCATGCTCGCGCATGCCTGGGACGCCCTGGAATTAATGTACGACAGCGGCTACTCCTTTGAATCTGCGTATATATTACCCAATACAACCAGCTCGCGAGCCAGCACCGTTATGGGTCATGGTGTCATCCCGCCCATCTATGTGGGAGTCTTGTTCGCCATCTGGACCGTAGGCTCTGTGGTATTTGGCTGCGTGTATGGGTTTCGTTGCCGATGGTCTGATACGTTGGATGGGTATAGTATGTTCCGATTTGGAGCGGATTTTGCGCAAGAGATCAAAGACGAGCCCGATTTTGCGTGCGCTTCGGAGTTCCAGGAATGCCAGGCACTGTGGAAACTACCGGGTTTGGTAGGTGACTCTGAGCTGCAGATGGATATTGGGCATATTACACTGGTGAAAAGGGGGAATGAACCGAACAAGGATAAGAAATATCGCTAGAAATGACAGTGGCGAGAAAGTTCCATTTTTTTGTCTTTCTTGTTCCTTCGTGCTTGGGGATGTCGCGAATCTGGTTCGTCAGATGTTGGTGATTTGTATTTAGTATCCTTGAACAACATTATCGGCATCTGGGACTGGTGCTATGTTGAAGAAATGTTTAACGAGCTTGTTACAGTGGACCATTTCTCATTTCACAAAGTTCTCTGAGCTTCAACTCCTCCTTGGATGACTGGGTGGCTGCATTCCAGTGGCAAAAATTTCCCAGTCCAGTCCATCTATATTGGTCCACAAGGTAGTCAAGCGCGTTGTCGGGTTTGTTTTAGCCTTCCGGACATGCGTCCCCCATGCCAGCTGGAGGGGTTATGCTTAGCCACAAGGCGCGAGATAGGGGAATCAAACACCCTACTGCATCACTCCGCCCTCTTTAGTATAACTATCGGTCTTTTCCTTCTGTTGCAGTATTTCAGGGGGCTGCGCCAGCCGTATGACTCTTGAACAATCTCATGTCTCCTCATTCTTGCATGTTGGCCATTTGCTATCTGCTTTGTTGTTGACCAGGTTTCTCCAAGCACTTGGGCCCCTTTATCAGGGAGAGTTTCCTTGAATTCTCCCCCCAAACTCCCCCCAAATTCTGAGAAAGTCTTCTTCATTCAGTTTCTTTACACTCTTTTCTGATGAGAGGCAGATCGTGCGATCTGTTTAGGATGTAGGATCCTGCCGGTCACAAGTGCTCATATCGTGCT
>NW_001813975.1:1387862-1390138 GCF_000149585.1 Histoplasma mississippiense | reverse complement strand
AATTTTGACACAATTAAAAATATAATGATACTTTTTCTTTTTAAAGATATAATTCTGATGTTTTAAGATTTTTGAAATGAAAAATTATCTTTGTTGTGTAGCAATGATTGTCAATCACTTTGACAGTGTATGTGCTGTATGATATAAAGAAATGAAATGAGTTTTATTCAATGTAATTTTTTTATTGAATGCATAGCTCTTCTTCTTCTTCTCATCACTGTCATATTCAAACATTCAATAAATGAATTTTTTATATATCAATTTGAAATGTGAAATATGATTAATAAATGATTTGCAGATCTTCATCTTTATCTCTATTCTGTGTATAAAATTTCTCACAAAAGTAATGCATTTTAAAGGCAAAGTTAATAATAATGACAGAATTTTTTAAAATGTTTTTTTTTCTTTAATACATATTTTTTCTCCCCCCTCTAATCTGCAATAATGAGTGCATGAAAATCTAATTTTTAAATGTATGTATGTATGTATGTATGTATAGATTTAACATCTCAGAGAAGTATGAGCAGCATCTGTGCTTCAGAAGCCTTCTGAAGAGTATGAGAATATATTATGCTGAAGAAATTTCTATATATACAAAGAGAGAGAAACAGAATTCAGATGGCAATTCTTGAAAAAACTCAGCTCATATCAAGCTGCACATTCATTTCTGATTCAATGTATGGCCATTCATGGTAGAGTTATAAAGTGGTTCTCTGAGAAGGACCGCCGCTGCTGTGTCTGTGTGAGGGGTGATTACAGTGTGAAGAGTGAATAGTAGAAGATAGTATATAGTGTAGTGGAAGACAATAATAATTATAGTAGTAGTAGTAGTAATGTAGTTGAAGTTGTAGCTAATCGCTAAGGAGGAAAAGAAAGAGAAAGAAGATGTGCGAAATATATGCATCCATATATATATACTTATAGAAATAGTGGTAGCAAGAGTATAATGGAAAGAGGTAAAAATAGACGAAGATATAAACAAAGATAATATAATAATAAGGAAATAATAAACGAGTGCATTACAGTCTGCAAGGCTTTACAGAAAAATTGAGAGGTAGCAAGAAGCACTCTGTGCTTCAATGAGAGAAAAAGAGAGAATAAATGCAGTGAGAAAGAAAAAGAAGTTTAAATAAAGTAGATAAAGAAACAATGAAGAAGCAGTGCTGTCTGTGATGCTGTGTAGTCATATGATTTGACACAGATTCAGAGCTGTGCATTGTCAGCAGAAAGAGAGAAGAATGCTGATCTAGACAAATGGAAAGAACAAAGCAGAGGTACTAAAGATGATGAATGAAAAGGAGAACAAAGTGCAGAGAAGGTATGATAAAAGAAAGAAGAGAGAAATGAAAAAAGTGCTGAAGCTGATAGAAGTAGAGGTAAAAGAGGGAATCAGAGCAAAGCACATGTGTGCATGAGATTGACAGCCAGCTGCATCAATTGTATTGATTGTACTGATTGAACCGATTGTACTGACTGGGTCAATTATGTCAAATGTACTGGTTGTGCTGTCTCTGTTATTCGCACCAGTCACCCACAGCTGCAGCTGTAGCTGCACTATCTTATGCAGTATTGTATGTAGAACTGCGTCTGTTTCAGCAGTTCTACAAAGTCCATAGAAGTCAAGGATCCCAAATAGGCAACAGCTGTCGCCCAGTTGTGTGGCCTTGTTACTGACCTCTTGAGTCAGTGAGGAAGGTGCCTCTGTGAGTATCAACACAGCATCAGATGCTCTGAGCTTTTATTGTGATCACAGACACAGATGAGCCTCACATTTGTGTGTTGAAAGTGTCTGTGATACCATGAGAAGTTTCTGTGAGAGGAGTGGAGTGTGAGCCAGCAGTGAAGATCGCATGTTGTGGCATGGTGAGCTATGATGGGGCTTTAATCTGATACTTCACTGATGGCCTGCTGGGCCTTTATCCCTGGTATCAGTCAGAGAGTTTGCCACACACTTCACTTCACCACTTCTGCCTTGCCTTCTGATTGAGCTGCTTGACCACTGTGTGTATCCTGCTGACTGTGGGTGTGGCTTCAGATCTGTAGACTGAGGCTGCTGTTGATGAAGCTGTGCACTTAATCAGATGATCTGCTTCCTCATTGTCCTCTATTTTCATATATTATGAAGATCATTTCAGGCTTACATTATGCTGTCTGAGGAGCTCATGAACGCAGTTGAAGGCTCAGTAAGAGGAAGCCGCTGCATTGCTCTATATGCTTTACCCCTCTAATGGTAATATCAAAACAAAGTTAGATCTGAAAGTTGATGCTGCCATTCA
>NW_001813975.1:1377697-1382114 GCF_000149585.1 Histoplasma mississippiense | reverse complement strand
CTTGTAGGCCTTGGAGATAGGGCGCCTACCAGTGGTGGCCTGTTTGGTTTGCTACTACCTCTCTGATGAGGCTTTTAATCGGATGGTTTTTAAAATCATTCCCTGTTGTTGGGGTGGCCCCCTAAGTGCCGGGGGCCTTGGCAGGTGCTAGCATGTATAAGCACCCTATACTCCGTAGTCCTCGCGGTCCAAAAAAGACAAACTACAGAATTGCGCGGGATGTTTTATCTTTCCTTGTTTATACCTTGCCATTGAGACTTCGACGTCACTACGGCGCACATTGAAAGTCTAGGCCTCGATAAAAAAAATACATGGGAGGAGTTTAATGGGGCCATTTTATCACCCCGACTTGACAGCGATGCCACTGATATAATCTTCTTACTTCTTACGTTACTAGTAATGCTCCCTGACCTCCATACATAAATCCCATCGACTTCTCTGACAGCTGTTCGAGAGGTCTATGATAGCCAAACAAAGCCCTATCTTTCTTTACCAGCGGCAACATGCTCAATCAACAAAGCTAACGTGCCCAGCGAAAACTGACCCGTCATAATTACCGAGGGATCGTTGACGTACGACGTACGTCTTATAGCCGGTCCCTGGCAAGGAAGAGCATTTTTAATTAAGGACTCGTTCATTTCTCCACTCAACGCCAATATCGGCGACTTATTTCGGGGCAGTTATCTCCATATCCCCACGGACTTGACGCTGTTAGCAGGAGAGCCCTGCAGGACACCACACAGCCAAGCCAGATCGTCAACGAAGGCGCCAAACATATTTCCTCCACTAGGAGGCTAAGTGGTTCCAATGGCGCTTCATGCAAAACAACCGTTCATTTCAACTGCTCCTAACCTCGATACCCCTAAGTTAGCTTCCTAAGTCTTTAAATTTTAACAGCCGGTTAAAAATCGAAGTGGAATATAATTCAGTCCTCACAATCGCCTTTCTTAGCATACCCTGGGGATCTTAACTACTATATATAGGGGTACCTCTTCACTGCAGATAACTCTATCAACAACCTTGAATTTCAAAGTTTGATAATTGAAAAGAAAGGCAAAAAGAAAAATAACTTGAAAATTATTATAAAATGGAGAAATTAAATTGAAAATTGATATAGAAACTAATTTTTCGTAAAATAAGTTGATTAGGCTATTTTTAAATGCCAGCGGTAATCTAGCATAAGGTTTACAGTATTCTGTACCCAGTACTCCGTATATAATCTAAGAGATATAGATGGTCAAAGGTTAACAATGACAGAGTAGAAGCATACATCTCCTCAGATAAAAATATTCTTTCCAAATCACTCTTTCTGAAAGAAAGAATGATAAAATTCATCACCACTTCAAATGTAGCTATTTTGTGAATAACACACTTTACTGCCATAAAGCCAGTTGATTCTTCAAATACTCTTGCCAGCGAGCCTGCTAGCCACTGCAGAAGGCCATCCAGAGGACCCACACATGAACAAAGAGTGGGGGGATGTCAGCTCAATCCATCAAGACTGGACAGATGTTGAAAGGATTGTTCTTCTACACACTACACCCCTGCAAGACTTGATCACTCACAAGCAATCTGTCGAAGCCGCTGATTTGGATGAAGGAGGCGGGTGAGGCAGGATCTTGGTTTCAGCGGATTCAAGTGGCCAGGGACAAATATCCCTGGCCGTGTGTTTTTCTTTTTTGAACGCCGGCCGGGACGCAATCGGCGGGATCGTGTGCAAGCATGCTGGGTAGATCAAAATGGAGATTTCTCACAACGCGTGAGAAATTTGTCGTGAAATAGTATCCTGGGCGTCTACAGATATCAGATTGGGGAGCGATGCAGGAAGAATGTTGAGTGACCAGAGGCCTACCTGTGCGCCAGCTTGTTTGCTGGACGACAACAACCAGACATCAAGAGCTTTCGTGCAGGTTCACAATCTGTATGGTCTGAGAGATCAAGGATACCGATATCAAGGGTGTGAAATTAGGGGATCTCACATCATCCACAGCCGTTTTATTTTCTACTTTTGTTGCGGGATCGCCTCATCTAGCCAGCGTCCCATGTTGTCAGATATCTACCGATATTTGGGCCCGTCATACGATTTTCTTTTCTTTTTTGGCACACCTTGTTTCACATATGTTGAAGGAGATGTCCCCAGTTGGTGAGAGCAGTCAAACCCTTTCGGTGGCTCTTGTTACTTTTCACCTGTCGTGCAAACTTGCTACGACCCAGGTGAATGTCTGGAAGGTTCGTAGAGTCTCGTTTTCCATCCGTCTTTGCTTCCGCCGCATCCTGAACGAACAACGGAAAGGACACCATATCCATATACCCGCTTCGCCATCATGAGGCCATCGTGGTCTATCATCAGAGTTATTATTGCGTTTACAACATGCGCTGCAGATTCCCTCGTTGTGGCAACACACACTTGCCCTCGGCCCATGTGTTCATGGTGCATGGCTCCAGAAGAGGTGCATGCTGTGGGAATAGGATTTGACCTATCCGCATCTTACGGGTATGTTTCCTCCATGGGCTCATCGATACGCACTACGCAGAAATTTAGTTGAATAACGTCTTACCCCTCTCCAGAACGGCTGTTATTCGATACCACAATGGCTCCTCTGTCAATGTGGCCAAAATTGACGCTTCCATGGAGTACCGATCTCTGATGGAACAACTTTCAGAGAACGGCCGGCAAAGAGCACTCCCCCCTAGCCGCTCTGACTCTGTATGGGACGAGCCAGGCCATCTCGGGGACTCATCGCAGCGGCGGCTCCAAGCAACGTTGCCCGACCTCGATATTAGCGCCCTCTCCTCGCTCATTTCTCAACTGAAAACTGAGACCGAGAGACTGCTAGGCCACTCTATCCATTCCGTGGCCATCTCATCTCCAGGCTACCTCCAATTATCGGAGGCAGAGATCGCCCAGGCAATCGAGCACCTGGGACTGAAAAACATCGCCAGCGAATACGACCTGGCATTAACCTCCTCGGAATACACAGGCTACTCATTCGGCATATTCACCATCCCCACGACCGTGGATCCTTGCGAACAGACTCCAAGGCAACAAACAGAGCCCGAAACCGTTTTGCACCTTGACTACACAGAAGCCGCTCTCAGCGGATCAACCAGCAGCAGCACCCCGCAAGATACGATTCCGCGTCGCCGCACCGATGGCGTGTTCGCCGACTGGAACTTAGGCCTATCGAAGCGACCCCGATTCATTGAGGAGGATGCGTACTGGGATCTCCTCTGGCGTCGCATTCGAACCGAGGCCGAGAAATCCGAGGGAAAACTCACCGGGGTCATTATGACTGGCGACGCAATCTTCAGTGGCTCTAGATTTCTTGAGATTGCTCTGGATGCTCTGCGCGGGCTCGCAGAGCCATCCGCCATTCCGCAGGCGCCGGACCATACTCCAGATCTTGTATTCGCGGCAGCGAGGGGCGCAGCGGAGTTTGCGAAGAGAACGCAAGAGCGCCCTAGGGACTGTGTTGAGAGCGAGAGGTGTCGGAGTTTGAGGGGGTAGTTTTTTTTTTTTTTTTTTTTTTTTTTTACCTTTTCCTTTACTTTTTTCCAGGTGTTTACTATTATTGGTTTTATTATTATTATTATTATTTAAACTGGTTACTTGATTTACGCAGAGGAATATAAAATCAGTCGTTTTATTTATTTATCAGGCATGTAACTAATTTCTGGTCTGAGACGAGCAAGGCATGATTGTTTTTATACTCAATATAAAATAATGAACTCTGAACGTTGTCCTTGTATTAATTAGTATTAGCATGAGTATGAGTATTAGTACTATTATTCTACTTTTGAACATCCAGTCCACATATACTAAGTTAGTAGCCTACACCCTCCGAACCTGGCCCCTTTAACGGCCCTCGCCAGCCTCCCTCGATTTCAAATACACGGAACAGGGCAAAACCCTGTTAAGACGTGTCCGGGACCTGAACTGTACGCATCCCGCCTGTTGCATGTTGCATGACATGTACTGTATGTAAGGAGGGGGAGGGGGAAAGAATCCCAGCAAGTTGTATCTTGGCGCAAGCGTTCTCGCCTCTGAGCACAGAACTGGACTACCCGTAGTTGATGATAATGCATCATGAACAAGTCTCGGCGATGGAGAGGGAGCAGTGATTCGTCGGGTGGTGGTTTTGCGCTTTGTGGGTTCCTCCCTCCCTCCTCCTCCTCCCCCACCGGCGGTTCTGTTGCCGCCTTGGGAAGCAAATCAAACGGGGCCCGGTTGGTATGGTTGGATGGTTGGTTTGTTGGGTGGTGGTTTGGTTCCGGCTCCATTCCGGGCCAATATGAATCAAGGTTAAAAAGTGGATTAAGTATATAACCGTGCCCAGCGCACTCACTCCCTCCCATTAGTGAGTGCGCCTCACTGTAAAGGAATTCACACTGTAATGGAATTGGTATCTTTTGTATG
>NW_001813975.1:1370040-1376782 GCF_000149585.1 Histoplasma mississippiense | reverse complement strand
GTATAATCTATTATCATATACCTTATCGGCAATATAGGAGAAACTAGTCCACTTCATTGAAAAAAATATATGAATGCTGCAAAAGTTTTGATTTGATTTGATTTGTTTTGTTTTGTTTTTTGTTCTTTTGTCTCATTAAATTTCCGTATTGTCTATTTGGGCAAATAGTCAAACAATATCGTGTGGTGTCAATATCTCCGTACCCTGTGATATATATATCCCGATGAGACCCGTGAACATTATTTATTTACACTATAAACGTCTCCCATTCGAAAACATCGGGAGTCCCCCAGTGAACCAGAAGATTTAGGGGGAAAAAAAAATCCACACAGAAAAAGAAGAGGAAATGAGGAGAAAGGAAAAATAAAACGCTCTGGACGGTCCATGTTAGACCAATACAGACACGAGGAGAAATCCAACGGGCAGTGAAGTAAGTAAACAAAGAAATCCCGCAACGGAAAGAATACTTCCCCAAGAACCAACCCAAACCAAACAGAAAACAAACAAGAGAAGAAAGAGGAAATCATATATCCGACGAGCCGGACACCGGTGCGCCGTCCTTCTGCAAACCGAGACCAGAGATACGACTCCGCCGCCTGGCCTTCAGCCGATGCTCGGTATCCATAAGCTTCTTCTGCAACCACATGCGGCCCTCGTGGTCCGTCTTGATCGGGGCCGAGTTGAGCAGCTCGGTCAGCGCCAGCTTGACCTGCTGGTCAGCGTCGTTGGACTTGGCGCCATTCCACGCGTCGAGGAGCGGATCATTGGCGACGCGGGACGGGTGCGATGGCGGGGGCGTGGAGGAGTAGCGGACTGATGACGTTGGTGGTGGTGATGTTGATGGTGATGGTGCTGATGATGATATTGACGATGATGATGATGATGGTGGTGGTGGTGGTGGTGGTGAAGATGTTTGGGCGGGATAGGAGGAGAGGGAGGCGCTACAGGGCGACGCGTATCGGCTTTGTGGTTGGGTGATGGAGCGGGTGGAAGTAGGAAGGGTGTTGAGTTTGTGTTGTGAAGGGAGGACCGTATGCATGTCTTTTGTCTTGGGTTTTCGATATGGGGCTTTTTCCCCTTTTCTTTTCGGGGAAGGTTTTTTTTTTTTTATTTTTTTTTTTTTCTGCTTTATTTTATATATCGGCGTTATATGTTTGGCGTGGATGGGTTTCGACGTGGCCGTGGTAAACGAGTGAAGAAGCCCTTGCACCGACCTGTTATAAGATAGCTGCAGAGCTCATAAGGAGACCATGGAGTAGACTGTCATTCAAGATTGCAAAGCTCTGGCTGCTGATAGGGATGGGATTATTATTCCGCGCTGAATGTGATCGTGCTCGTGCTCAATGGCATTTGGCTTCATCGACAGACAAGCTCACGGAGGCAGCATGGATCTTGGGCATTGTGGGAGCGTGGATGCTCCATTATATTCATGATGAATGATAATGGCCGACTCGGCTATGATGCAATGAAGTGCAGACTGAGTTCGTCTGAACAGGTCTGGAGCCAGAATAAGCTCCGTTGTTCGTTGCCGTGTGGCCAACTATCCACGATCCAACGACCAATTCGCTGGAATACAGCAATCAAGGCCCACGGCACCAACGAGAGTTCACGTGGTTGGCGTCATCGACACTCGACACTCGGGAGCGAGAAGAAACTAAAACCTTAACCTTTGTGGACAAGGTTTTAAATTTTTTTCAATCCTTTTTATATGTATATTTTTGAAAGGCAACCTCGCGAGGATTTTCTGGTTGGCCCTTCGCAATTCCAAGTTTGCGCACAGATTAGGGTGCGCCTTCGCCCGCATGGTTCTCAATTCCACTCCCCACCTCGGCAGCAGAGGGTTTGGCCAAGCTCAACAACAACTTGTCAACAGCGGAGGATAGTGTGGTCGTGGGAAACGCCGAGGGCAGAACCTTGGAAGCTCCTGTGCTGCATCTGCCGGGCACATATGGGTTGCAAGCAAGATCTCGAAGAAGATAGAGAAGGAGCTTAAACTCTATCTGTGTCCTGTTGACGATCAGCATTTGCCATGGTTAGGGAATTTTGGATTTTCCGTTTCCAGCCATGTTCAACGTTCATAGAACCAGGCATCGGCATCGGCAGCAATTGTTGTTCAGATACCACCGCTACTCCGTAGGTAGCTCCCGGTGGCGACTTTGCTTTGGTGACTCCAGAAAGTTTGATAGAGGCCTCGATTAGTCATGGTTGGCATGCTTGGCGCTGACTCACCCCCCGCGAGTGCACGGGCCAGGCCAGACCCGGCCCAGACAAGCTTTGGTGAGCCGCTAGTGACTTGGCGTGCCGGCCTTGGCACGCTCGTTCTGGAACGAGCGTCGGTTCGGGTTCGGATTCGACTCGAGTTTCCTTGGCGGGTTTCTGAGTCAGCTGGTTGGACTTCTAGTTGATCAAGACGAAATTACTATTGATAGTATAGAAGGCAGTTGATGAGTTCCAGAAAAGCATCACGCAGCCGGGCTAATACTAGTATAGAACCAACTTGAGAGATGGCCCTTTTTAAATAGAATACTCGTACACCTCGATCTCAAACCTGGGTTGGTGGTGAGTTAGTCAGTCACTCGGAGTCAACTAACCACTTCGTACTATTTTAAAAACAAAAACAAGACTGACTGAAAAGGCCAAAGAGAAAGAGAAAAGCTGACGACAACTCAGCAGCCACGACAGCAACGAACATGAAATCATTGCATTGGATGAAGAGCTTTAGAGTCTAGAGCTCTCTCTGAGTCTACCTGTCTGTCTGTCTTCTTTTTATTCTCATTGCTGTTTTATGGATTAACTTTTCATATTCAGGCCATCCAAGCATACTAAGTTATCCACGGGGCGCGTTAGCGGCGTTATAACATGACCCCCCAAATAACCAGGTTATCCCGGACGCCACCACAGCCAAACCCCCCCTGGATAACTGAGTTATACGGGGGGGGGTCTGCTTGGCATGTTATCTTGGCAGTTATTGAAGCTCCATACAAGATGATTGACTGAAGAAAAATAGTATGAATAAAAATCAATTGTCATTATTATAGATCTGACTAACTAGTTAGCTATCTTTCTTTTATTTATCTATATAATCTGCTTGACTTCATCATATGAGCTACTAATTCTAGACATCAATATAGAGGTGCAGATCATATCTAAATGTTGTATATAAATTTTATATAATTAAAATAAATAAAAATAATACATATTTGTCTCTTCAGAAAAGACAATGAAAATGAAAATGAAAGAAAAAAAAATTATATATACTGAAAAGAAAGAGTTAATCAAGAATTATAAAAGCAGTAGATGTTGAATCAACTGTGAGCAATCATTGTTTAAAAAAACTGTTCTTCATTGTTGAGAATCATTCTTCTCATTGTTCATAATCTCTATCATCTTCATCTCTTTTCCATCTTGTATAAAGCAGTGAATGATATGATCATAACATTTGCAGTTGTCATAAACTTCATCAAAGTGATCAAGTAGATGATAGTATTCTGAGAATGATTGAAGATTTGAATGAATATTTCAACAAATAAAACACATATATAACTTTAGCTGATTATGAGATTGAATGAGAATGATATTGATGTATGATAATTAATGACTTCAAATCTGCAACTCTGTTATGTTGTTTTATATAAAGAATATATCTTACTCTGAGAGAGTCAGAACTGCTTTAAATTGTGAATTGTGAATAAAAGAACTCAATTATTAACCAATTATAAAAAGAATGTAATGAAAGTTCTGAAAATTAAAAAGACTGAGAAATGAAAAAGCTCTATTTTATATAAAAAAGAGAACAGTTAATATTGTGATATTTAATTGATGAAATAATCTACTGAAGCTTCATACATATATGATTGATATAATGATGTGTTGAAAAAAGAAAAAAAGAAGAAGAGAGAAAAGAGAAGAAGAAAATATTATTATAAAAAAAAAATAAATGTAAAAAAGCAAATTCAATTCATTATTTTAATTATCATCATCAATTTATCAATTCATTCATCTCTTTCAATCAGCTCATCTGTAAAGAGCGTACTTTGATTAACAGCTAACACTATTCTAATACAGTTTACATTGAAACTAAGCCAAAATGAAAAGCTTGCTCAATAAAATGTAAAAACAAACTTTTTACTACAATAATGCAGCTAAAGCTTGGACATGGTTATTTTAAATCATATTTAACAAAGATTAGAAATGATTTATGTGATTTATGTTCAGATTGTCAATTATATGAAAACTCAGCGCATCTTCTTTTACTTTGTACAAAGCATACAGAGTTAAGGTTGAGATTGAGAGAGAAGTTTGAATTGACACAGTGAAATTTAAAACTTTTGTTCAATATAAAAACTGGAAATGAATTCTTGATTAAATATTTGAAAGAATCAAATATTGCTATAAGATTTCAATTGAATAGTTTGATCTGATAATAAATTCAATTTTTGTTTTTCTTTTTTTCTTTTGTTTCTATGTATTTGCTTTAATTTTTGTTTTTGTTTTATTTTTATTTTGTTACTTTTGCTTTAAAATTTATTTCATTTTGATTAGTTTTGATTTTGACTTGTTTTGAAAAGTTTGATTTGTGAATGGTTTCTTTTCTTTTAATAGCTGCTGTTTTTTATACTTTTTATTTCATTTATTTTGAATTGAATGTATTGATCTATTGTCATTCTTTTGACATTCTTTCTTAAATTGAATAGTTTGAATAGTTATTTGATTCTGGGCTGGAATTCTGCTATTGCATGTATTAAATTGACTTTGTATATTAGCTTATTTTTAAGTTGAAAAATCCTGGAGTGTTTCAGGTAGATGTCATAGTCACTGACTTTATATATCTATAATGGAAGAATAATAATAATAATAATAATTTTACTATAAATTCAGTGAGAACTTCAGTTAAAATATTTTATTTAAAAATAATTTAAAGCTGTTGTTTATTTTCAATGCTTCTAAAAAAGAATTGTCCATTTGATGAATTTATAAAAGAATTTATTTGTTTTAATCAAGGAAATTCTAACACAAAATTATAGTTCTTCATCTTCATTGCATGAAAGAAATGAGATATCTGCTGTGCATTACTCTTGTGATCAGTGACAGTAATTGCAATGTTATACTCTTTAAAGAAGTGCATTATACATTCATCAATCAATTTGATCATCTTGATTTTGTGATGAGCAGTTTCTAAATCTTGATTTTTTATTCAAATTCATTGACATAATTCACTTCTGATTCAAAGTCTATTAGTGTAAACACTTTTTGCAGACTTTTAAATATAGTTATTTTTATTGTGACAGTGAAGTTTAAGATGTTTTTGCATTGACTTTCCATGTTGATAACTGTCATTGTGAGTTGAATGATGTGTTTTAAACGTTTTTTCAATTCTTTGAATTTTTTATATTTTTCACATTGAGTTTTGAATCAGATTTGATGTTCATGAATTCATCTTTAAATCATTTAAAGCATGAATTAATGGTATTTTCTGATCATTTGTAATAACAGCAATATTTCAATTAAATGAAGTCATCAAACTTTGTAATGTCATTCTATCTGCATTTGTTTTCTAATTTATTATCAGTATTATTTCTATTATTAAAGCTTTGAATAAAGTTTTTGAAATTTGACTTCTCTTTAAATTTCTTTCATCTTTCTCATAGATTTGATTCTGTCATTGCAAGTTTGTGAAAAGTGGCATCATAACTTAACTCTTTTAGTTTGATTGCATATTTGTCAAATTCTTGATGAATGAAAGATAGAACTTTCATATAAAGGTGTGATTTCTGACGGTATTTGCTATAAAAATGCCGCAGATGCTTTTCAATTGATTGTAAATGTGAAATAAATTATTGAATTGCATGATTTTTTTATTACTCTGTTTTTCAGTATTGTCTATCTGCATTTCAAAAACTTTTATCTGAATTAGTGATTCGACATTGCATTCAGTTAACAAATTCTTTCCATGATGTCAAAATCTGCATATTATGTGTATGTTAATATCAATGTTGTTGCATCTCAACATTGAAATGCATGATGACTTCGATGATCTTCCAATGATTGTGTTTGTTGTAATAATTAAGATCACTGATATGGAAAGTAATAGCAGCTATAATAAAGTTTTCAAATTCTTTCATATTTTGATTTCAGAACTTTTCCACATCTTTCTGAGAAAAATAATCACTCATATTGAAATCTCAAAATTCTAATTATCAAAGTGATATCTGACTACATCTCCTACTGACAGTGATCACAGTGCTTTTCATTAAAATGTTAGATATTTATAATATAGATTCTGATGATCTGAGAATGTTTGTGATGTTTATGCAGTTACGATTCACAATAATTGCATCTCTATCATAGTTCAAATGCACTTTGAGTGTATTTCAAATGATTGAAATAATTTGTAATAGGCGCAACGGAGATATCTATATTTAGATAATAGATACTTGGCGATAGATACGTGGCGATAAATACGTGGGCGATGGCAATATTATTTATATAATTGCTCGCTGATATCCCGTGGGATTTTAGGGAGATCAGCGAATTAGCTTTTGAACAAATAGAGGATTTGCTACCTTTCTTAATATCCCTTTGTGCGTACCTTCACACCTACTCTTGGTAAATTACATCTGGTAAGCCTAATCTCTTACATAAATTTTCATGTTATTTTTTATTAATCAAAATATTTGGCATTTGATGTGTGAAGTTTTTTTGCCAATTTTTTTCCTCCAGGTCTGTTAAACTTCCATAAATT
>NW_001813975.1:1366452-1369574 GCF_000149585.1 Histoplasma mississippiense | reverse complement strand
AAAATTGGGCCCGGCTGATGTTACTTCACGGAAGCTCGACCTTTTACTCGCACTGTGACACAACCTTTCATGCCTATAATCCACAATGACAATACTGAATCTACCGCATCCGGCAGCAACACTAGCACCGCCAAAGCGCGTAAGACCCTTCTTGATCGTTTCATAAACTCTTTCAGGTGCACAGGCTGAAGAGGAGGACATGACCGTGGAGCTACACTATGCAGCAAAAAGAGCGAAATTTTATAATGAGTTTGGGGACTGCCATCAAGAAATTCAACAGCTGGTAGCTTTCCATTGCGGCCTGACAAACCCCAGCCTGGTACAAGTGCCAGCAATGTTTGGGAAGGATGGTGAGCTTGTGTGGCGGCATGGCAGTTTTAACATGTGTATCCCTGTATCCATAAACCGCGCTGGGCGCAACAATGCTGGAAACTCACTGCCATCTAAACTGGGATTCCGGGTACCTTTACCATATAAGCTTGGGGAAGAAGCCTTTCCTGGCAATGTAGAGGAGAAGGTGCGATCAGAGGCTGCAACATATATCTGGATCAATAAGAACTGCCCGGATATACCGATACCAAAACTGCGAGGGTTTGGAGTGACTGGCGGCCTGAGTGTGAGTCTGCAAGTGTTCCGCAACAGATATCGAGGTTAATTTGCTGATGTTTGGTGAGAGCATAGTTCTGTGAACCTGGAGTTGTTTCACTATGGGAAAGAATCAAGTTCTGTATTTGGCGCTTCGCCCGCTGTTGGTGTGGGAGCAGAGAATTTTCTGACAGCAAATATGTTCCCCGGAAAAGAAGAACATTTCTCGATCATAGCTATATTTTGATGGACTGGATTGAAGATATCAATGTGCAAATGCTCTCCAACGTGTTCTCCAAACCGCATACGGATGCGCGGACTCAAAATCTTTATCGAAGTCTTTCAAGAATCATGATTTCCCTTGCGAGAATTCCACAGCGTCGAATTGGCTCTTGGACTATTAACAATGACGGCCAGATCAGCTTAACCAACCGTCCTATGCTCTACCATCTTCATCAGTTAGAGAATTGGTCTATTCCAACGGATATTCCTCGAAATATAACCTATACAAATGCTGATAGTTTCTATCTTGACTTACTTACCAGTCATGATAATCGCCTGCAGTATCAGAAGAATGCTGTCTTTGATGAGATCGACGCACGTTCCCAAGCCAAAGATCTACTGCTTATGAGAGCACTTCTACCGCAATTCACTTACCGACATCTTCGTTCCGGTCCTTTTGTTATGCAGTTCACGGATATGCATGCCAGCAACGTTTTTGTTGATGAGAATTGGAATATCAAGCATGTTATTGATCTTGAGTGGACATGCTCCCTGCCCTTAGGGAATTTGCGGCCACCATTTTGGTTAACAGGAAAAGGGGTTGATGAAATCGAAGATGCGGAACACGAACGGTTCAAGGCTTGCTACAACCAGTTTGTGGATATATTTGAACAAGTGGAGGCGAGTACAAACACGCCGCTATGTCATGATGGGAATCTCTATTCTCGGGGTACGCTTATGAAGACAGCGCTAGATAACTGTCAATACTGGTATTTGAGTGCATTGCATACTCCAAAGGGCTTATTCAATCTTTTCAGGACGCATCTTGAGCCAATGTTTGACAAGGCGCCTAAAGCGGTCATTCGGGAAGGAGTGTCCCCATTTTGGAAGCCTGGAATGACTTCATTTGTGAATTCAAAGGTGGATGAACATACTCGATACCTGGAAGAGGTCCGCGACATCGTTAATGGCATCTCTAGTCATTGAACTAGACTAGAGAAGTAGAATTTCAACAGAATCAAGACTCATATTGCAATAGCACGATGCTTAACATGACAAGAGACCTTGAGATATCTCTCTGTGTATTTATTGTCGCCTTCTAGCACGTCTGGCCTCATGACCACTGCTGCTCATTTGCTGAGTTGCTGTAGGGTTTTCAGTCATCCGAGCAGTATATGTCTCGCCCGTCCTTTCTTCTGGCGATGCAGGCGGCCCCCCATGTTCCAAGGCAGATGCTGTCAGTGCCCTTTCCTCCTTAATAGTTTCAATGTTGGGTTCAATGCTTGTGGAGGAATGTTGTGTCGCCGGACTGCTGCCAGCAGAATGCTGAGATCTAGATTGATGTTCTGAAGGAGCACTACCCGGAGTGCTACCTGCCACGGTCGAGGTATCGGGGCTCCAGCGACTGATCTCTTGATACGTGGGATGGCTGGCAGCTGTTTGGCTTGAGGTTGAGCTGCGCTGCGTGCCGCTCTCTTGTAAATGCAAATTGCCAGACGTCTGATTAGGGTCTGTTTGCGTGGAGGTAGACATGGCCGTTGGCTTGCGCTTCTTTTGTTCTCACAGTTAGCCACTGAAATGTTTTCGTCGTGAGACCGTACTGTAGTCATGCTGTTACCTTTGGTGTTTTTAACAACTTTATCCTGCGTTCTACTTTTATCTTGATGGTAGATTGAAAGATACGAACTTGTCAGAGAAATTGGAATCCAAGGATTGTTGAGAGAAGTTGTAACCTTGTAGGAACTGCCATATGGCCTTTTCATCCATGCATAGGTGCCTGATTTCATACCCCGCCCAACACGCCTTCTAACTGCACCAGTGATTTTACGTTATCAAAGAATGGTGTGATGAATGTATTCATGGCTAGCTAAAGAGTATGAACAAGGGTATTTCTCTCTGCTATCTAAAAAAAAAAAGAATTAAACAAAGAAGTAAGAAAAGAGACTAAGGACTGTACCTGTCATTGCCCCCATTAGCCATGACAGCCTGCCCTATACGTGCTGCGATAGAATCCCCCCACGCATCTCAAGTCTTAATGAGGAACCAATCGAAAAAGAGAGGTTCTCATGCTTCAGGACCTCCACGATGTGCGATTAGCCGCCGTCTCCGTTACCAGCAGCTCGGAGGAACACTAAAGAGGATGCGCCTTAAAGGAAAACGCCTATTGCTGGTGGAACTGGACGCACCTGCTATTCTATTCACTCCTCGCTTTCGTACCTGGTGTAACTAATTCGACCCTATGGCCATGTCAAGCCCACCACAGCTCCCACTCTCCAATGGGTGCACCCATTAATTGGAAGCAAGTCTAGGAGGCT
>NW_001813975.1:1361862-1366177 GCF_000149585.1 Histoplasma mississippiense | reverse complement strand
CCACGAAGTATAAAGCCAGGACTCAGTCCCAAGCAGCGTCGCTTGGGAGACATGCTAACAAGAGTCATTTTATTATTATCATGACCTTCTACGTGACCAGTTTCCCCAGCAGGGTCCGTGGGACATCCCCAGGTTCGATTGATCTCGACCGTGTGCATTATTCTGCCCCTGCTTTCTACTTCAATACGTATCGTGGACCAGGGCATCCGGTTGCTATTGACCACGGAGTCTCTCTATCTGCCCCATCTCCCTTTCGTTTCTGTGGGGAGCGCGCATCTCCAGACCATCTAATTGATATCGACCGCGAAACCTTTCACCACTCAGCCGCCCCACCTCTCTCTTTCAGCACGGGACGTGGATCTTCTCCGGGGAATCCAATAGATATTGACAGCAATGTAAACGAATATCATAGACTCCCATCTATTCGGAACTTGATTAACCTCGATGATTCTTATGGGGGTGAACCGGGGTCCTCTCCACAGAACCCGATTGTCCTGGAGGAAGGACCGCAGAAAGATGGTAAGCAACGCTTCGGATGCTTCTTCACTCTGACTAATTACTTTAAAGGTCAACTCTATCGAAATTACTCGCGACAAACTGACGCTATTACCGACGTGACTTCACTGGATTCTGGTATGACCTATATACATATTCAGTGAAGCAGTTGAATAACAAAATTTTCTAGATGACCCCAACTCAGACAATGCTGCAGTGTTTTGTCCTGTGCTTTGTTGCAGCTGAAGCGGTTTTGTTCTGCGGTCATACTTTTTGCATCTCGTGCATCAGCGAGCATGTCAACACCACATCTCGGCTTTCAGAAGCTGGGACTATCACAATTTTATGTCCAGTGTGCAGAAAACAGGTCGTTGGATATAAAAAGGAATCCGCGAAGAATAAGGATGGATTTTTTGATATAAACCATGAATACGTTCTTGCAGGTATTTTCTTCTTCAGATCATAACAGTAATAATTAATCTATCTAATCTTCAAAACTATCCAAAGAGAGACCGTGGTGCGATTTCTGTGTAACATATGACTCATTTACAAGCCAGTATACTACCTGAACAAGAGGGCAATACACCCCAGCTGCACATTTATGCAACTTTTTCAAGTCCGAAGCCCGACGTTTGAAGCATTCAATCATGTCAGCAACAGACTTGTCGTACCAAGACTGATGCATCAGAGCAAGATAGTCGTCGCAGTAATATTCAGCTCGAAACAATGGACAACAGCAACCACACCTGTATGCTTTGATTTTCTCGCGTGAACCAACGTTGTAGAGCCATCCATCAGTGGAGTCACTCTCCCATAATTCGTAGGTGCATCCGTTACTCCTTAGCTTATGCCGTGCTGTCTCCAGAAGGCTTAGAATCTTTTGCTTTGTGATACCAATCTCCTTCCCAATTCTCTCTATAGAATATTAGATTCATGTAAACACTCTCAAGGGATCCGCCCTTACCTGAAATTGAACTGGGCATAAATGCATTTCCCAACCTCAGTGCTTCGGTATCAGGGCGAAGATATCGCACACAGACAGCAGATACGCTTGGAAACTCCTGAGAGCGGTCTGCATACATGCAATTGATTCATTGAAATTGAATATTATATGAAAAAGATTCGAAGAGATTCTGTTTATAGAAAAAATGAATATTATATTAAAAAGAGTATTTTTAAAAGTCTGAAAGACTTTTCTGTACAATATTTCAATAATAAAATAGATAAAATGTCAGATAGACTGGCCGGTGGGACTATGAATTACATATTTGGTTTGGTTTGATTTGGTCCCAGTCCATTTTTTGGCGTGATTTTCAGTGGGACCAGGATTAAAATGGGAGTGTAAAAGGATCAAAATTTTCAAAAATGGAGTGTAAAAGAACCAGATTTAAGTCTAACATGATCAGAATAAGATTAACAAATCTTGATATTTCATGCAAAATGGCTGACTATGAAAAATAAGAACATGATCTGAAATTGATCATGATTTTGACTCACTCTCATTCTGATGATTATATAATACATATACAATTGATAGTTAACAATTATTGATAATGCCCACAAATTCATTTATATTATATACAATCACACTCAATGTTGTCCTCCTCTGTATCATTGAAACAGTATTCCATCACAATACAATTTTTATTAACAATTTCTTTTTCTCTTTCATATTTAATCATCATCAATTTCTTCACAGTTTCTTTTTGCAATTGATTATGATAATAATGATAAATATCTTAATTTAAATTAAACTTTCTTTTCATATCAACTTCTGTCAATAAAATTGTCAGAATATCATGTCATTGTTGAATATTAACTGCTGATTATTCTTCATAAATTTAAAATAGATTTTTCTTTTATATTGATAGAATTATTTTATAAATAGCAATCAAATTTAGAGTTGCAAGCATTTTATATAACAAGGTTTTCAGCAGCAATTAATAAACGCAAATTCTATATCAGTATTAATACTAAATTAATTTTAATATTTCATTTTGTATTATAAAAAAAGTAACTAATCAGAGAATTATGATCTATTATCTTTTCAATTTATGTATTATTTTATTCATATTCTTGATAGTTGTTGTTGTAATATATCTGAGTTATATCAACATAGATTTGTCATTCTTCCTCAGTTCAATCTCTGAGAGTATATGCATTGATTTGATGTGAGAAATTGAATACAATAGTAATAGTATAATAATCAGTAAATGATTGATTGATTCTGATATAATATTCTGCAAGTTTATCTCAAACTCTTTCAATTGCTGTAAAAGTAACAATATTTCAGAATTGCTTTTCTCATACATGAATTATCTGAATTCTCAGATGAGTAAATAATCTGTTGTATATTCATTAAACAATTTGCATTATTAATATAACTATAATAAATACAGCCTTTATTGTATGTAAAAAATAAACAACAGTTCAATAACATATTTTATAAAATGTCAGAATCAGCTGCTTTCATTGTTGGTTCAGAATCTATGAAGAATGATATGCTAAATGTCATTGAGAGCATTTATTTGAATTGTCTGTATGTATGTATGTATGTATAGGTTTAACGTCTCGGAGAAAACACGGGCAGCGCCCGTGTTTCAGAAGCCTTCCGAAGGGCATGGAGATGTGCTACACTGAAGAGATTTCTATGTACATAGAGAGAGAGAGAAAATAGAATCCAGGTGGCAACTCTTGAGAAGACTCAGCTCATTGCAAAGGACTTTTCTGAGCTGTGCATCCACTTCTGACTCAATGTATGGCCATTCATGATGGGGCTATAATGTGGTTCCCTGAAGGGACCGCCGCTGCCATGTTTGAAAGGCTTTGTAGTAAGCAGAGAGGGATACCTCTCTCAGTTGATCAGAAAGCTGTCTGTGCTTTTAACATCAGAAGAAAGATAGATAAGATAAATAATGAAAGAAAGAGAGGGAAAGTGTGTGTTCTGAAATGAAAAAAATAAAAGAGAGAGGTGAAGAAAAGACTGTGTCATCTGCAACACCTTGCAGTCACGTGACCTGGCACAGACCCAGGGGAAAAGAGAGGAGAGAGCACTGTGTCGGAACTAACAAAGTCCGAATATTGTCCCAATTACTGAATATCAATAAAAATAATTGAATTGCTTCTAACTCTGATAATTACATGACAATTAGGCAGTATTTATAAGAAAAGTCATGCTCAAATATACACAAGAGATAGCACTGAGAATCAGTGGGGCATTGCTTGATTTCATCAAGTAAGATGTTCCAGATTTCAAGTTGCTATAGAATCCTTGATAATCAAACTTACCAAGTTCTATAGAACTTACTAAGTTCTTGACACACTGAAGAAGGTTGTGAAAGGAAAAGAGCAGTGACAGAGAGAGCAAAGAAAAGAAGAAAGAAGAAGCATTTAAACTGATAGAGACAAGAGCAAATGAGAGGAAAACAAAGCAGAGTACGTGTAGATACAATGCCGGCAGTCAAAAACACATATCAGCTAAGTCATATATGTAGACTATACTGATTACATCATAGTTAATTGAAACAGATGAGTCTAGTTATGCTATCTGCACTGTCTGCATAGACTGTGTTATCCTTGGCAGTTGCACTAGCTACTATGGGTGTACTCAGTAGGCCGGCCTCATAGAACTGCTATGGGGGTTGTCAGATAGTGGGCAGCCAGTCAGCTGTGTTATCTTGTGCAGTACTGTATGTAGAACTGCATGCAGTCCAGCAGTTCTACAAAGTTTGTAGAGATCAGAAACTTTAGATAGGCAACAGCTGTTACCTGGTTGTGTGGCTGAGGTGCTGACCTTTTGAATCAGTGAATAAGATGTCTC
>NW_001813975.1:1359252-1361114 GCF_000149585.1 Histoplasma mississippiense | reverse complement strand
TGATAGATGGATACACTGTTATGTGTCATCATATTGAATAGAAGTTGTGCTGCTGTATGTTTCTCCAACTGAGTTTGTTGCAGATACTAACAGGTTATAGATGTCTGAGCACTTTCACAAAATCAGTCAATTTTTGATCAATCAATTTCATGAAATGCTACTCTTCAATAAAGTTCTGAATGAGAGATTTGCCATGTATCAAATTGTCATTGCAAGGTTTATATTTGATGTGCAGGTTTATGAAAACACAGATGAAGTTCTAAAATTCTATATGAACTCTGATGATCTGTTGTCACAGCAGAGAGTGGTATTTGATCATAATAGTATTTCAGAGAACATATTCTCGCGTTCTGCTATTACATCAGCATCATCCTCACTGAGCAAAAATCTTGATGCATTACTTAAGTTGTTCAATAACACTGATGAAAATGAGGAAGCGGACGGTCTCATTGAAGTGTTAGAAAAAAACACAGCAGCATATTGCTGTCATTGTATTCAACATTTAACAACATCTCCCCATCATCACTGTGAGCCTGCTGAGGGTCGACACAAGAAATGCAAGCACTGCTCAGTGATGAAACACATTTGCATTCCAGTAAGTAATCATTTTATATATATTATGCAGAATATAAAATAACTTATGTTAGATGTCAACAGACATCATTGAATTGACTCAGACAGCTATCAATGCAGCTGAGAATTTAATTGTCATTGATGCTGACACTTCAAATGTTAACATTTTACAAAATACTGTGTCCGCTGCAGTCAAATCCTTCACAGTAAAGATTCATAAAATTCAACAATATAATTTCTATGAAATCTCAATTGAAACAGTGACTGATGAGATTTCAGTGATCACATCACCAGTCGCAGCTCTCAAGTCATCATTGAAACATCATACTTCATCAATTGAAAAAATTCAGAGTAATAAACAGATCTGCTTTGATGATAATTTCTTAAATGACACTGATCAAGCTGAGATGAATCTGTTTTTTAATCTCTGAATGGAATAAATATATTCAGCAGTCATCATCACCTTCTTCATTTTCATTTACTAACTGATTTCTAATAGATTTTATTAAACTGTTCTAAGTATTTCTGACTGTTCATCAAATTTTCCTCAGATTTCCAAGAATTATCTACATCTGTGCAATTCTTTCATTTAACAAAGTATTGTGTTTAATCACAGTATTGATGTTTATTGTAAGAGATGGGCTACAAGAGTAATTACAAGAGTAGTGTGAAGTACGCACAAAGGATATTAGAAAGGTAGCAATCTCTATTGTTCAAAGCTAATCGCTGATCTCCTAAAATCCACGGATATCAGCGAGCATTATATAGATAATATTGCCATCGCCACGTATCTATCGCCACGTATCTATCGCCACGTATCTATTTCCTAATATAGATATCTCCGTTGCTCCTATTACAATTATCTCCCTTCTTCAAAGGCCTGGTCCCCAGGGCTTCTTATTGTGCGAAGTTCGTAATATGTGCTGCGTGGTTGATATTGTATAAAGTTCGCAGGATAGGACCGAATTAATTGTTCGGGTTAATTCCGAAGCGTTGCTGACTCGGGAAAAACGTTGTTCCAGTTTCGGTGTTATCGCGGTCCAATCATGATTTAGGCACAACCCCTGAACCCCTTTCCTTTAACCTTTACACCACAAATCGTATCCTAACGAGATCATCACCATCATCACTAACAACGATTTTTTTTATTTTAAAAGAATACACCAATTGATCAAGCAAAGTACACTGTATCTTCCCATGCGATTTTTATTGCGACATTCGAAGTTTTGGTTGCGTGGTTGCGTTTTTCTAATTTGGGGTCGGATTTTGTGTTGTTGCAACTTCTTTGA
>NW_001813975.1:1348401-1351841 GCF_000149585.1 Histoplasma mississippiense | reverse complement strand
ATACCTTTAACTTCTCATTTCTTCTGCATGTTTATAATTATCCGTTCTAGCCTGTGGAATCTGTCCGTCGCATGTGTAATATAATTTGAGAAAGGAAACATGGAATATAAGATGAATTTCTTTATATTATGATGTAAGCTTCAGTTTGTACATCCGTGTATTATATATATTGATTATTTGAAAGAGACTCAAAAATCAATGATCTAGTTTGAATGAAGGTCACAAGGTAGATATATTTTTTGCACACAGCATTACTCAGTCCCCTATCTTAAAGCTTTTTGATATATGATGTTGATTATAATACTTTTTCTCAGCTGTTTTGACAGCTTCTAAGCATTCTCAAATTCTGTTTTCCACTTACTTCATTCATTTCGTTTGTTCTATTGCTAACTTTGACACATTTGTGCTTGGGGGTTCCACATCTATACAAAGTTCAGTTGATCGGCCGATCATTACTTCAGATGATGTCATTTTTATCAATGTGTGAAAGACATTATTATATGCTCATTATGTTAGAGAAATCCACTCTATCTAGTTATTCTGCTGATAGTTGCAATATGTGTGAAGATAATGTTCAATCACCTGGTTCAATCATTCTATTTGGCCGTCGGTTTGCAAATGGAAGGCTGTTGATAATTTTCATCAGATATGAAGTAAGTAATATAATGTTGATCAGAACTTGCTATTTATTAATGAATTTTGATTATTAATAATGTTTGCAGGTAGATCAAAGTTCTTCACAAGCTTTCATACAATAATGTTCATGAGTTTTTCCACATCTAATTTTGAAAATGTGGGCACAATTATGGCCCATTTAGTGAACAAATCAATAAATATGATAATAATATTGTAAGTTTGACTTCTTTTTTTATTATCTGATAGACCTTCAATAAAGTTTATACTGATTGTATGTCATTTCTTATCTGGCACTGAATGTGGTTGTAGCAACTCATACAGCTTATGCTGTAGTATTTTGACACATTGACAAACATCACAGATCTTCATATACTCTGCAATCTCATCACTCATACCATACCACAAGTACTTGCATTTAATTGCTTCAATAGTTTTGTCACATTCAAAATAGCCACTTTGAGAATCATCATAATTCATTTTTATTATTTCATATCTTACAGTCTTATTTTGTGATATGTAGATTTTATCATCTTTTCTGAGCAGATCATCTTTATCTATTGCTCAGATTAAATAATTATCTATATTAATATCATTCATCTTTAATTATCTGCAAAATTCAGACATGTCAGTGTCTCTATTCTGAATCTGCAGTAAATGTTCAATAATAGATTCAGCTATCTCTTTATAATAGATTGTTTCAGACTTAAATATCTTAACAGTTAGAATCTGTGGCATCAGAATCTCTAGATCTAACTTTGTAATATCAGCAATTTCATTCTCATCTGCAGATGCATTTTTTATTCTGCAGGATTTGTTGTCATCAATGGGTCATCAATGATTACAGATCTTTTTATTCAACAATTTTCTTTAATTTGCCGATCTTTTTACATCATCTTGATACATTGATCTAACTTTGTGTTTTCTTTTATCTTTAATGATTTAAAGATTCTCTTACACAGCTTCTCTTGCAGAATAGAGAGCTTTATCAAAAAAGCTATGTGTTTTATATAATTTGAGCAATGACTTGGTGCATTTGCAGAATTATTTTTCTCAGAACAGTGTTTAATTTCAAAATTAAATGCTGAAAGCATTTCCATTCAACAAATCTAACATTCATTTAATTGCTTCATGATCATAAAATGCTGAAGGTTGGCATGATCAAATAAAACAATTATTAAATGTCTGCTATTATATAAGTAGTGACACCATTGTCTAAAAGCTTCTACAATCAGCAATATTTCTAAATTATATATTTGATAACATCTTTCTGCTTCTGTGAGTTTTCTGAATCAAAAAGCGATCGGGTGTCAGTGATCATCATTTATTAATTATGATATTACTGCAATGATTGCGATGTCAGATCTGTTCATTTCTATACAGAGTTTTCACTGTGAATCAAAATGAATTAATAGCAATGCTTTTGTAAGGCATTTTTTTAACTGCAGTATTGCATGCTTGCAGTTCTCATTCAATTGAACAGATGTGTTATTCTTCCTCTTTTTTATTTCATATTCTTTTAACAACTCAGTCAGAGGTGCTGTTATTATTGAGAATTTGTATATGAATCATTGATAAAAGTTGATAAATTCTAGAAATATTTGCAGCTCATTTATTGTTCACAGTTCAAATCAATCTAAAATCATATCAATATAGCATTTTTCAACAGTGATGCTTTGCATGATAATCACAAAACTCAAAAATTCAATTTCTGTTGCATGAAATATACATTTACTAAGTTTTGCATATAGTCTCCATCGCCTTAAACATTCCAGCACATTCTTAACATGAGCGATGTGTTTATCAAGTGTATTCAAATAGATTATGATATCATTCAAATAAGCCACACAATATACATTTAAAATATCACTGAAAGTCTTGTTGATATAAGATTGGAAAGTCACAGAGGCATTGATTAGCTCAAAAGTAAAATCTGATATTTAAAGTGTCTATATCATGTTCAAAATGCCATTTTTCATTCATCCTCCACTCATATGCGAATTCTATGATATGCGTCTCTAAGATTCAATTGCATGTATATTTTGACACCTGCTAATCTATTGAGTATTTCACTTATCAAAGGCAGCAGATACTGATTCTTGACTGTTATTTCATTCAATTCTCAATAATCTACATAAAGACACAGAGTTCTGTCTTTCTTTAGTGTGAATAATACTGAAATATCAGCTGGGCTCTTGAATGAGTGTATTCAATTCTTCTTTAATATCTTTTCAATATATTCTTGGAGGACAGAGAGTTCTTGAAATGACAGATTATATATCAATTAATACAGTGATTTCTTATCAGATTTGAGATCTATGATATGATTGTGGAGTGCGTGCTCCATGTCAGATATATCTTCTCAGAATATATCAAGATAATTCTTATAATCATTCAGAATATTTGACTCAGTCGCTGTGTGCACAGCTCACAATGGAAAGGCAGCAAATATAATATTATCATCATCAATTAAGATTGCGAATTCTCTAACAGTATCTAGATGCATGTGATTAATATTTGATGCTTTTCTATAGATTCAGCATCTTCACACTCAGTAAATGTCAGAGTTCACAGCTTGTAATCATGATATATTTAAAATTTATATCATATTCATTGATGTCAGCTTTTTTGAAATGGTGGAATCCTTTCTGAAGAACATGTTCATCATCAATAATCTTCATTGCAGCTTTTCATTATTCATATAATTTAACTCTATAATTATCAATTGCTTTCACTACTTTCAGTTTACCTTTTGACTTTGAGAAATATTTTGATGTTCAAGCATGGAACACAAAGTTCACATTTGT
>NW_001813975.1:1346440-1348057 GCF_000149585.1 Histoplasma mississippiense | reverse complement strand
TGATTTGTTCAATTGAACCCATCTGTTTCTCTCATTTCTTTTATTTCCGTGATTATTATATTTATCAGAATGATGCTGATTCTCTATGAATATCACAGATCTGCTTTTGTAAATGATATATTATCATTTTAATATATTTTTCTCAAGAGTCTATAGAGTTTGAAGCAACTCTTTGTAGTTCTGAGATTCTTGATTTCAACAGTTGAATTCAGTGTGTAGCATCTTTAATGTTTTATTATGCAGATTATCCATTCTCTGTTCTTCACTGTATGAAAGTAAGTAATACTCTCAATTTTTAAAATATTTAGAAAAGTTGCTTATCAACTGCCACTTTTGTTGTTTAACATTCTGAAACCTTTGACTCATCAATTGACACTGATTTTGCAGGTTGTTGATTTGCATCTTTAGATGTGATAGCATATCATTGAATGTTAATAATGTTGCTTCTTCATGTCTCTTATATGCTGATACAAAATTCAACCACTTCTGCTTAATATGGACATCAAGATAGAGTTTGATGTCATTTATCTTATGTTCTTCTTTTTGATAATATCAACAGTGCTGTGTAAAGAGAGTCAACATGCAATCTTTATAGTTCTTAAATTCTAACATATTTTTTTCTCAATAATAATTTTTAATTTTCAATTTTAATGATATTTTGTTATCATAATTGTAATGTGACGGCGCCGAGGCGGTTGCTACTCGGCAGCGGCACAGAGGAGGATGGTATATAATGGGAAGCCCTATGGGTGGGCTTGATTATCTCGCTTGAACCGCGAACTCGTAGAATACTATACAAATACTGAACTACCAGAGGTACTCGGCACACTAAGAATATTGTATGAGGACAGTGGTAACTCTGGTATCTTATTGTCAAAAGATAAAAGACGAATCGCTGGCTCCTGGAATAGAGAGCCAGCATCTAGCTATTCTATATAGACAACGGGCAGCCATCCTCCCCTCACTCTATGAGTGAGGGTAGCCGAAGCAACTCCGCAGTGGCGCTGCATTGATCTGCCAGAAGGAATCCAGACCCCGTATAGAAACAGGATTCTCATATCTCATCAATCGGATCCTCTTCTATTGCATCCGAATGATGTCATAGGGTGGTTGGAAACCGGTTCGGACACCTGCGTGATGTCATGGGATAGATGGGATTATCCGAGGGAAACGATGGGCCGTGTGGAGCCGTCACGGAGCCTTGGCACAACCAAGGGTGTGACATTTTAATTGAAACAGTGATTGATAAGCTTCTGATATTTACATCATCAATTGCAGCTTTTAAATCATTGTTGAAATGTCATACTTTATCAGTTAAAAAAATTCAGAGTAATAACAAATCTGTTTTAATGACAATTCTTTAAATGACACTGATCAAACTGAGATGAATTTGTTTTTTAATCTCTGAATGAAATAAATATATATAATCATTATCATTGTTTTCTTTGTTTTCATTTACTAACTAATTTCTGATAGATTTTATTAAATTGTTTTAAGTATTTCTGATTGTTCATCAAATTCTTTCCCCCTTCACGGCGAATTATCTGTGTTGATACAATTGTTTCATTTCCTTAGAATTGCTTTTTTTAATTATGATATTGATGTTTTATTATTATT